>NC_051055.1:14979103-15327019 GCF_904848185.1 Acanthopagrus latus
GTCAGAATCTCTAATAGAACGAGAATGGAGAGAAAATATGAAGCCCTGGAGTCTCATGAACCTGAGGGGCTGACATTACCGCCTCCTCCTATGTGTACGGCAATCATACCGTCATCAAATTGATTACAGGATTTACGGTGTTGCTCCAACACAACTGTAAATTGCAGCCGGAGTGACGGGAGACGCAGTAAATAAAGCTTCGCCAATTAAAAAAAGAAGGTGTCTCGATCATACAGCGTGACATCAGACGGTGCAGAGACGGCGTCTGTTTAAGCACAACGAGATAATGAGAAAATACGCCACGCGCTTTGTGGTGCGCGCGTAAACAAAGAGACTGCAACAGTTTTTTTGCATGCTTAATATCCTGTGACACTTTCATTTCTCTGGCATTTTGTTTTAATACCTCGGTGTCTGAAGGCAGTTTGATTCTAATATTTGTGCGACTCTCCGCGAGGACAGAGAGTTGCAGTCGTGTTTGCTGGATAACAGGATCACGCGGCCCTGAGGGAAATTCAGAAATGAAAGTAAATCTAATTTGGGCCCACTGATTGGCTGTCTGTTCAGTGAGACGGAGCATAAACACCACACTTGATGTGTAAGCATCGTTAATGGCCCTAAAGTGTTCTGACCGCGTTGTAGGACAGAGAGTATCACTGATGTGTCGCACATTAAGCGCAAATGAGGGTGAAGTGACGAGGAAAGCACGTTACGTTTGGCCTGTGATAACACCTTTACTGATGGATAGCTACTTAACAGCGCGGCTAATTGAGAAAACAAAAGGACAAATAAGGAATAGAGAACTGACAAGCTGCATTCAGCGTGGCGGGAATCGAGGGAGACAAACTTGTCTTCACCTTCCTCCAGAAGCCTTTCAGATGAAGCCTGTTTCATAAATATGCAAGACGAGCATCCAACCTTTCGGAAAATGTAGGTTAGAATAAAAAAAAAAAAAAAAAAAACTACACTATACATTCATAACACCTCATGAATATTCATCACGTACCCACACTGCCTATAGACGGCTCTCTGTCACTCGAGCAGCAGGTATTCGAGACACATTCTCTGCACAGCTGAATTTGTCTCCTGCTTTGATCCCATTCTCTATAACTGTCTTATGCACAGCTCCCATGCTCTACAGGCTCTTCACATCCTCCTCCGTATCTGCAATCATACTGTAATGCAATGCCACCCGAATTTGCATAGAAACAACATGCTGAATGTGTTTACACTATCCTCTGTGATACTGCGTGTTCGCCACCGTCCCTTTGCACTCGCTGTGGGTTCCTGTGCGATGTGTGCTTGCGCAGCACATATACCCTATCTGATCCCGCATTAATGTCGTCGAGACGAATTCCTGTATGTTTACGACACATAGATTCTGACTGTGAACTTATTATAGAGTGAAGGAGTCACCGTTTGTTCTCTTCTTGCCAGAAAAAAAAAAAAAACCCACCAAGAATTAGAGCACGGCTTCCAACACAGTGGGCCATCTAGACGGCGATTTGGCTTTAAAAATCTGAGAAAAAGCAGCTCTCACAGTGTCCGAACCTGAGTGACAAATGCAGAATGTCACAGACAGGTGTGTGTGTGCGTGCGTGTGTGTGTGTGTGTGCCTGTGGCTCTGCAGTGCCACTGAGAGACAAAGCACTGGGAGTGCTTCGCAGGGATGACATCATCAGTCTGGGATGGTGTCTGCCATGTCTGTCTCAGGATCGGGATGCTCTAGTTCTCCGCTGCGTCCCGAGAGATCGGAGACAGCATCTTTTTTGGCTTCACAATCCCCCTCATCACACCTGTTTTTCTAAAGTAGTTTATGCTCCCACAGGGGAAACCCAGTTTTTTACTTTGCTTCGAGGAACCCGTGATGCTTAAGATCAGGAGAGGTTTTCCTTGCAGGTCCAACTGTGAAAGACACGTTTAGGAGGAACATATGTGTGTGAGGCTATGTTCGTATAAAAAAAATCTGCTCACGCATATGCAGCATCTGCCACTGTTAAAGAATGAGCCAGCCAACTGGTCACCGGTATAAACAGTCTATACTATGAGGGGGAGATTGCTCATTGTGCACCATCCTTGCCCTGCACACCTTGCAACTGTCAGGCGTTCAGCCGTCTCTCCTGGCAGGAGAGCAGCGTCGTGCGGTGGATGATAAAGAACGGCCGGACTGACAGTGCCGAATCAGCACAATTCTGATGTATGCCCCCTTCTTCTTCTTCTTTTTTTTTTTTTTCCAGGAGGGGAGGAGAGGCGGCTATAACGCACTGCAGATGGCTGCTGTCTCAAACCCATCGGTCTGACATACTGAGAGGAAAGGAGGCGGGGGAGGAGGGGGAGGAGGTTGTGGGGGGGGGGGGTAATGAATCTGGAGAAAAGATTGCGATGGTGTGGATGCAGAGTAGCGCACAAACATATAAGTATTAGCGGCGCGTGTGTGAAAGTGCACCAGGCAAATAAATCTCTTCTACCTGTTGTCGCACAGTAACACACGGATCTCATGAATTGCTGCCAAGCATAGCAGGGAGTCCACGATTTCCATGCCGAGGCTGTGTATAATGTATGTGACTCGCGTAATTTGCATGTATGATGTGTTGTACAGTGTTTCATGAGGGGGTCGCATTAAAATTAGGAGAGTAACAGAGAGATCTAAAAAGGTGACAGTTATCTAATTTTTCTTTCTGTTGAAGGGATGGTATAGTCTCAACTGTTTCTGGAGTACAGGGGGAGGATCTTTCAACTTTTTCTCATCTCAATGCGATTGTTACCTCACTGATGAAAAAAAAATCATCAATTTGTCTGTTCGGCTATATGCAGAGGAATTCAATCCTGTTGCAATTACTTTACATCAGAGAACATATTATTCATTAACTTGTTGCTTATTAGCATGGATATATGTAATATATCAGCTCTGTATGAGTCATGATAAAGCTCCATGAACATATTCTGCAACTGCTTGGCCATTAACTGAGAGTTTCCCCTTCATCACATCCTAATTACTGCTAACTGTTTGTGAGTAAGGAACTGTTATAGCTGTACATGAATCATGATCTTGAAGGTGCACTATGTAAGAACTGGCATACTGTTAAATTTCTACTGAAAACAAATGGGGGGCAGTGTATTACCAGAACGAAACTGCTGTTAATTGTAGCTAACTTTAGCTAGTTAGCTCAGTTAGCCGAGCAGCTAGCAGTCCAGTCTAGCACAGAGTACCGAGTGTCATGTAAACACAATGACTGTGAGCACAGGAGCCTTGGACCAGGATGAACCAGGGCCAGCCGGTTAGCATTCTAACTTCAGTATATATCGTTACAACAGATAAAAAACAAATGATGATGTCATTTCTTCACATTCTGTTGTTCATTTTAGTAATTTTCTTTAATGTTATCAACTGAAATTATTTTACATTGCATCTTTGAAATGCCAGCAGGCGCCTTGTAAGGTGGTTGTACCACCTTTATTAACACTTCATAAATACAGTCTATTGTAAAGTAACAAAACACAAAACTACAAGTTTTAATAGTGTTAAAATAAATCTGAATGAAGTCCTTTAACACTAATGGTTAATATGTAATAGATTATGGTAATATACCTAATTGTTAAGTGTTATGGAGTAGCAAGATTTCTGAATTTAAAAAACAAAGTATTGTCTCATGTTGAGCAGCAGACAGGAAGGTCCTACTCTCTGGTCGTTCATATATGGAATATAGAGCTATCTAACACCTATCTAAATACAAATATATAAATTACAGCAACTTCAATTTAAAAAAGGAGATATTAACTAATTAATCCAGGCCACTTTCAAGAGTAATAACTCTTGTACAGTCCATGAACTGACCTTTAATTATGATCATGGAGAGGGATGGAGGTTCAGAATACTCTCCACTGCAGTAGAAACTACTGATTGCAAGCGTATGACCGACAACCTGTCAAACAGCAGGTGTTCCTCCTGACAAATATGCCCCGACGCTACAAATATTGCACACAAAATGACACACAAGCTCACACGGGGGCAGTCAGGACTTTGCCCGAAGGGCAGAGCAGCTAAGAGGAATCGCAGCTGCAAAAGGACGAGTCATGTCATTAACCACTAGGAGATCCTATGGCGGAGTAACAACATACTTACCTTCTCTGCTGGGGGCACATTAGACGTGGCAAGAAGTGACTCCGCAGGGAAAGCTAGAAGGTTGTACAGTTATCTCCGTGCTGTTTATTATGCGAAACCATACAACCAACTACCTCACGCTGCAGAGCACAGACTGTAGAGCTGCTCTCCAGACAGGATCTTCACCAGCAAGATGGAGGTGTCTATGTACATACTCTACTGTACGTATACACACCTGCCTGGCTCCTGTCTGCCAGGCAGCCAATTACCTTCTACCTCACTTCTCTTCTCGAGTTTTAAGAGTGAGACTCAACGGGAGTTCACCCCTTTTGTTCCTTTTGTTGTCCTTGTGTGCAAGCTTCGTTGTTCTTCAAGAACGATTTCATGCTGTTTTTCTCTTTAGTCTCACACGCCGGCAAAAAAGATTCTGATTCTCTGACGCGACAGAATGTCGCCCTTTTCACTGAGCTGCGGTGGTGGTGTGTGTTAATTTGTGCATAAGGATACGGTAGACGGTGTTGATTGATTTGGAGGAAATGAAGGGTTTGAATGACATGGTTTTGCCTCTGAAAAGATGCATGATACCACTGCCTTACAATTCGGGGTCCCGGATGCACCTTTACTAATTGCTACAGTGGCCATGATGTCACAGGACTGGCTGCAGCAGTGGGGGAGCTCAGGTTTTAGGGTGCACACAAAGGCCTGGAGGTTACTTAGATAGAGCAGGGAAATAAGCAGACACTCAGTGGTGCAGATTGATGCCAGTGGAAGACAAAGACGAGGCAGCTGGGACAAAATGAGACAAACGTCGTGTATTTGACAAAACTGTTGCTCTGCAAATCCATTTCCACAAGTCTCATGCAGGCGTGAGTACTACAAAGATTTCATTTCCAGTGTTCATTCATAGTATTTCCATTCATTTGTTAGTAGTTGTTGCCCTCTACTGGTGACTGTGTAAACTCCCTCACTCCTCTCTATTCTGTTCTCTCAATGCCACCACACTGCACCAGAGCTGTATTGAAAAACTCTCAACATGCCGCGTATGAACAGTCAAGGTTTGGTTGTTCTAGCACTGTTACATACACAATCATGCGTACTGGAGAGCGATGACTTCAATTAATATATTTTCCGCTCCTAGACATTCAACAATCAGCAGCTATTATCGAGCCCAGCTCATTATTAAAGCATATGGTTGATATTCACACACACTGCAGCATTTCATCCAGATCAGCTGTCTGATTGTACTCGAGCTGGCAGCTTTTCGCGGGAGTTTAACGCCATCTGCCGTAACAGTGTCATCACCGTTAAGTCTGCTGTCAGCTGTGATATCTAAATCTGGGTGACTTCTGCTCCAGTGTCAAAATGGAGTTTCCTTCACGTCACACAGACACAGGCAAGTAAAGAAAAAAAAAAATTCTTAAACTGAAAACTTTTCTCGATCTGCGAATCCTCTCTGTCAGTCGTAAATGTTGCAAGCCACAGCGCCACGTCTGCTGGCACAACATTGCATTCCAACAGTTACGAGGCGAGAGTGTGACATGCAACACAAATGCCATTTTATAGAGAGAAAACATGAATACAGATTCACAAATCAAAATGCAGATGATATAAAAATATTCTGGGTCTGCAGCGCTGACAAAACAGAGCTGTACGTGGGAGCTGTGCATGAAAACACTGCGTGGCGTGTGGGATTTCATGTGGGAATCCATCTCCCAACAAAGAAGCAAAAAAAAGAGTTACAGGCCGCACCTATCTTTTTCAGCAGGACCTCGTGCTGAACTGTGCGTAGATTAACAATGTCTGTGAGGAAACCCAGGCACAGAGAAGAAGAAGAAACTACATAGCTAGTCTCTGAGCCCTTTAGCCAATCAGGCAGCATGCTGGCGTGACCGTAAAAATGTTGCCAGGTGAATTTGTTTCCTATTTTCTCCTCCTCCTCCTCCTCCTCCTTTCTTTTTCGGTATGCGTTTGGAGTCCTAATCCTCCTCCGTCTGCCGCTCCCAGTCCCTTTTCACTCTCCTGTCCCAAAGTGCACCCCCTCCTCCTCCTCCTCTTCTCCTCCCTCTCCTCACTCACTCAACCTTTTCTCTGCTTGAGCCCTCATGGGTCCCCATTTCCCGCCTCTTACCCTTTTAACCACCCTCTGTCTTCGTACCCCCCTCCTACCTCCTCTATCCGCAAATGCCGGCTAGCCCTTTTTTCATCCCCGGCACAACCTCCTCTACTTTATAACCCGTGTCTGCAATATTTTCACAGTCAAATCACGCAGAAATGCAGTGTAATTGTGCCAATGTCAGCTATCCCTCTCCCTCGCTCTCTCTCTCTGTCTCTCTTGCTCGCTCCACCTTTAAGCGGGCCTGTCTGAGTGTCTGAGCGGTGAAAGACTACTCCACTATAAAAAACGTCTGGGCTGATTCATAAATCTCACTTCAACTTTAACATTCCTCTCATACTTGAGCATCATCCACATACAGTGCCACAGTTTGGGATATCATTCAAGAGGTTTGAGGACTCAAAGGCACGCAAAGCACTCACATAACTCACTTTTAAATTCTTGTTTTTTTTTACTCGGTGTGATAAAATAAAACGAACATGATGCAACTCAGAGGAAACGGAACGGATGATGATTTTGTGCCCAATGCTCTCCAGTTTCCATTCAAAATGTCTCTGAATCACCTCCGCCACAGCCTCTCGTTAAAGCCCTGCGTACAGCATCTCTGAATGTTGCAGCGTTGGTGATTTTAAGAGAGCAACACTCCAATCTGCTAAAATATGCGTGTGCGTGTTTTCTGTTTTTTGTTTCCCAGGTGAGAGCAACTCTGTCTGTCCCACACTAATCTGCCTTGGTTAACGCCGGCCTTGTATACCACGTCGGCAAAATGAATGTTGCCATGGGAACCTTTTGCCTGGCAACCCCAACAGCCTGGCAACTAGCCAAACTGTTGCTATGGCACAGCTGTCAATCTACTGGGATTGGTGTGTGGCGAAGCTCCTCCCTTACAAACTTTCCAATCAAATTCACGAAGAAGGAATTTTTCTTAGATGGAGGTGTGTTGGTGTGTGTGTGTGTGTGTGTGTGTGTGTGTTGGTGTAGGTAAGAAAATTAAAAAAACGGTTGCCATGTTACATCACCAAATAAAACTGCATAGAGGCAGCTGCATCCTACTGCGAAATGCATCTGATTTGAGACATAAATTATTTTTGGCTAAATCTTGGATGCTAAAGCACCCGGACAGCTGGGGTATCACTCTGGCTTGATAATTATTTCATATCTACAGAAACTGCGTGCAAGCACTATTCAGATCTTTCAATAAACATAATTTGATAACTTTTAATTACCTCCTGAGATATTTTCTGGCAAATAATTCAATAATCCACTTTAGATAAAAGGCCTAAGCTTCTTATAGTTATCCCAATCTATTTCACTCGAGGGCTTAAATTAGACAACAGATATTTGTGTGTGTGTGTGTGTGTGTGGGCTGGTCCTTTGGCTCACAGCCTTTCTAAAAGTCACTTGAGATACAGAGATAATGAATGAATTTTGTGAGGGAACACAACCAAGCTTCTTCACTGACTTACCAACTACAAAACTGAAGGAAAAGGCACTCCTGACGGTTATTATAACCGAGCCATCAAATACTTTACCCTTTCCCTCTAACAATAAAACTGAGTGTTTAACAAGAAGAGGAATGTTTAATAACCACTGATGGATTGTTGATTCATGTTTAGACACATTTTTGTTTTCACAGACTGCCAGCTGTCTCAAACACAACATTTCATAAAGACCCAGTATTGCAACATCGAGCAGAAGTCTTGGACACAAGCTTTGCTTCTGTTTCGGAACTGAGGTATCCGTGAAGGTTTTGTTAAGTCATTCTCTGTGTTAGAGGGCATGCATAAGATGCAACAAAGATCCTTCTCAGTGTGACTAGTGTCCTGTATGACTGATCTGTAAAAGTCCTGATAAATAGTCCCCCAGTGACAATCTGGAACATCTCCCATTGGTTTCAAAGATTTTAAATCATTAGATTTTATGTCAATATTTAATATGTGGATAGGAAGAGGAAGTCACGAATGAGACATGAAGGGATAAGTGAAATGTGAAACATAAAAAATATCATTACCTTGAGATCAATCCCTTGTCAAGGTGTGCCAGGTGTTCCTCAGACATGAAGCAGAGGCCCACTGAAACACACACAGAAAAAGACACACACACACACACACACACACACACACACACACACACACACACACACACACACACACACACACACACAGAGGTCAGAAGGAGACAGGCCGGCCTCCTGAATAGAAAGACTGTTTAACCAAGAGGTCACAGGTTCAATCTCTGCAACAGCTGAAGTGTCACCGGACAAGACCATGAAAAGCTACCGACTTACTCATGAGCTGCTCTGTTGAACTGTATCAGCTGCAAATGTTAACACACACACACACGCTCGCACACACACACGCATATTTGGAGTTGTTTTGTAGTAACTGTAAAAGAATTGTGTTTATTAATAATCCTGCTGTATTTTAATCTTTAAATTTTAGAGTCACTGAGGCAGCATCTAATCTACAAATTATTCACACACACACACACACACACACACACACACACACACACACACACACACACACACACACACACACACACACACACACACACACACACACACACACACACACACACACACAGGACAGAGGGCAGGTCTTCCGCTCTTGATGTGGGCGCCTTGATGAATGTTAAATGTCAGTATTTGGTTAAAAGAAATGTAAAATATGTCAGAACTCATGCACCATTGACTCCATTAAATACATGAACGGAACATCTCAAACAGCGGCTGTCCAGATTAGATGATTAATTATCATCATGTTAGAAAACAACACAAGAGAGGAATCGACTTTCATAATGGTTTCGACATACAGAAGAGAATGACTAATTCACTCTACAGAGTAAATTACATGATAATTAGCCTCATTTAAAAAGCTGCACTCACTGCCTAAATGTTTAAATGGATGCTGCCATTATTAAATGTTTGGATATTTACCTCATTATCCCAACACGATCAACATGAAGCTTATTGTGAACACTTGCTGTTTACTACGAGGATCATGACTCGTTCAGACGCTCTTATTTGAGTGTGTTACGGCTCGGCGGTATCGGGGAAGGACATTACTGTAACGTAAAATCTGTTTATGGCTTATTCTTTCTGTCTGATTCAACATTTGAGGCTGTTCAAACCTTGCTATCTGAAAGCCATCTCAGCGCACACATGCGTTCTGCAGTGTGGACAAAGCAATGCACCAGCTTGGAGTGCTAAGCCTCCTGCTCCGGTTTGATAAATATAACTTCAAAAGAAGCAGCCAAACAGCTTTAGCTGGCCGACTGCACAATGAGCATAATAACTCCCCACCCCCTGGGAGCTCCAGCCTAGTTCATTTACCCTTGCAAAGCGCTGCCATGTCTGCATGTGCACATGTGTCTTTGTTTCACGGCGAGCCTCTCAGAGGCTCCCCACCTTCTGCTCTGTACAAAGCGGATGTATAGAGGAACCTTTTGGACCTCATTTTTTACAGAGGAAATGCAACCCCCCTCCCTCTCCTCCCTTCTGTTTGCCCCTCACATGTAATGCCTGATTGACCACAGCACCCCTTAAAGAGGTCAAAGGGCAGACAAAACAGTCTGGTGTCATGGCAACCTGTGTGCCACCAACCAGAATGGTAAGGGGGGAAGCAGGGGGGTCCAATGAGCTGTCAGTTAAAGCTCTAAGAATGCTGCCTTGTGTTTGGGCTAATGTGCGTACAACATGCAACCGCAAATACACACACACTCACATACACACATACACACACAATGCACCTGCACTATGAAAAAAAGCCTCCTAATTTGCACTCCAGAATAATCAAGGCAAATCCCCACGCGCAATGCAGTTAAGTGTGGTACCTATCAGAGTATCGGATGGTGTGCACGCCGACGTGTGTTTGCTGTTGCTGCCTGCACGTGGGCGCGCTTGCGAGTGTGTGCTGTTGGTGAGACACTCCTGTGTAAGAGCTTCTTTGTGACCGCTCGATGCAGTGGCAGTGTTTACGTGATGGGGGAGGGGGGGAGGCTAACGGATAAATGGGAAGCAAATGCATTCAGATCAATACTAAGCTGAGAGCGGGTGAGCAGGGTTGAGAGGAGAGAGTGGAAGGTGGTGAGTAGAGAGGGAGGGGCCACAGAGGGACTGATTAATCATTCCTGTATTGTTATTGACTTTCTGTTAAAGGGGGTGAGTCAGACTCTGAATTATGTGTTTGTGTGCATACGTGTGTGTTTGTGTGTGGATGTCTGTGGTTGTGTGTGTATGTGTGTGTATATGTGTGTGTGTTGTACGGTGCTCATTGGGAGCACAAAGTCATCAATTACAGCCCTACACTTCCCAAAGGTTTTGGCACTGTGGCTGGTTTAGTCGTGCTCTGACTACCTCGTTCATTCCTAGCATGTAGCTACAACTTTTAGGCAGTTGGTTTGAATATTCAGCACAATAACCGTGAAGGGTTCAATTATTCACGTTTTGTAAAAAGAGCCAATATGCCGTTCCATTTTGAACAGGAACAGGGAAGCGAAGGAGGCGAACAGGAAATCCCCTGTGAGGAGTTAATGAGGAGCTGACGACTGAACAGACACAACAGAGGAGGGAGGGAGGGAGGGAGGCTGCAAGAGGTGGAGGAGGGGAAACGCTGCCCTGACATCTGACCCTCTGGCTGTGACCTTGTTCGTTGTCTGAGAGGTTAGAGAGTGGACACACCTGAGCACACTGCTCACGTGTGAGCACAGACGCGCACACACACACACTTACACACACGTACATACAATTGTTTTTTTAAAGATCTCCAACCAAACAGCCAACTATACTCTGCCGGATCCACACCAAACCCCGTAATTAAATACATAAAATTGACATAATTAGTTAACAATTATAACAGCATGACACCAATGTCAGACGTTGCCGGAGGCGGTGTTTTCCTCTAATTGCGACCCTTTTAAAAACAGCAACTTGTCAGAGGACGGAGGGCTGAGCTAACTGAATGAAACCCCCATTCAGTGTGTTACCTTGAACTTGAACAATGAGTCTGGTGTTTGTGCTGGGGCCACTTCCTGACCTTTCCATCCCTCTGTGGAAGCAACCAACCGCAGCCTCTCCTTTCATCTTACAGATGTGACCCTGACGACCCATGCTGACCAAAGGACAGCCGGCAACGACAGGTTTCACATCTACTACTGACTTCAGACTCTTTGACTTGTAAAAGGTTGCTTTTACGCACTGATGTGTAAAGTTTACAGACCATTACCTCACTTAAAACTAGTTACACTTGCCATTAAACTGACGCATATTTATTAGTTAGGAGACGCGAGGTGACTGTTGGTGCCCTGAACCACGAGGTTCAATTCTAATGATTCATTGAGCAGACAGACAATGAACACGAATGATTCCTCCTCCTCCTCTTCATCTTCCTCTTTCTTCCTCTCCTCCCTCAGACGCTCTCTCTCTCTTGCTTTTTCACCCACGTGTCTCTACCTCACAGACGGCCTGTTTCTTTATGCCTTCATCTTTTCTTTCCCCCTCTGTCTTCACACCGTACCCAACTCTCCTCCTCTCTGTCTGGCACCAGAGAGCTGGCACACTCGAGGGTGTCGTTGTGTGACGCGGGCAGCTGACACCTCCGACGCCACTGCAGAGCATGTGTATCACCGCAAAGCATAATGGAGAGCCTTGTGAATGCCACCAATATGCTGCCAGAGGAGACGTAGTGACACCTCAAATCAAATGATTTTCAAAATGACATACTATTTTGAGGCTACAGCTAATGTTTAGTCATTACGATAGTCAAAGCTTGAAAAAAAAAAAGCCAATTATTAATTCACAGAGCATTTTAAAGTTACTTGTTTTGTCTGACCAACAGTATGAGAGCCAATTCAATTTACAATAACAGAAAAGAATAAACTCAATTTTGAGAAGTTGAGAAGTTGCAAATATTTAGAAAATGCACTTGATGACTGATTTACATGATCATTTGAATATATATGACTCAGTGTGTAGGATTTAGTGGCATCTTGCAATGAGTTTGCAGGTACAACCAACTGAACACCCCTCACCTCACCCTCCCTTGCAATGGCTGCTTAAGAACACAAAAGGCCGTCTCTATAGCCCGTATTTTGTTAATTTGTTCTAAGCTGCTGTAGAAATATGGTGATGCAACATGGCAAACTTTGTGGAAGATGACCTGCTTCTTTTGTAGATAAAAGAAGGCTCAATCACATGTACAAAAAAATAAGCGATTCTTATTCAGGTGACCATACACTGATGAAAAGATAACTATGAATATTCTTATGCATATTTATGAATTTTCCAATCAATGCTCCTAAATCCTCTGTATCTCTGTATTTGCTTTTTTCCCCTTAAATGAGAAAATCACCACCTCTCTCATGTCTTTATGCTAGAAATGAAGCTGCACTTAGCTGTTAGCTTAGCACAAACAACATGTAAGATAACAAAATTAACCTACCAGCACATTCAAAGCTCACTGATGGGCTAAAAGAGTAATGGTTGACAGATTGTGTTTCTTTTGGAGAGGTTAGTCTTTGTGATAAACTAATCGCCAACTGGCTCTGGCATCATATTAAACAGTAAAGTAATAAAGTGGTATCAATCTTCACGTCTTACTCTCAAAAATAAAGCAAATTAGGGTGTTTCACAAAATGTCTCTATCTTTAAACAGCTTTTTTATGTTTTGTTGCACAACATCAAATGCGTCAGTGAATGCCCTAAGTTTGACTTTAACAGTGTTTACCTATCTCAAAAAGGGCACTTGCTAACAGGTGACTAAATGAGACTACAGAGGTTGTCAAGGACATTAAACGTCACCACACCGAACACTGAGACTCATTTAGTCAATTTGTCCATCTTTACAGACTTTGGCTGCAAACTATTCTAACCCTTCACAACTTCTAGATTGATCAACTTTTTGTACAGTGTGTACAGAATATTTTAGTAAGAAGTGGTGGTGACATTTAAGTCATGCTACCACTATGTAGTTCGTTCACAGCGTTAACATTAACTTTTCACTTTAATGACTTGAAAATAATAAAGTTTCTTTTTCATCTATGTCTATTTTATTCAATATTTTCTTGCTGAACAAAATGTTTAAGTGTCATTACCCTATTTTGATGCAGAGCTTTCTTTCTACAATAATCCAAAATCCAATATAACATAAGCTTGTTGTTGAAATATGTCATCCCTGCAGCCGTCTATTCAGATGTTAATTTTTCAGTTTCAGATTTAAAATACATTTTCATGCAGTTGGGTTTTCTGTCTCTGTGATTCTTGTCCTGATTTTACCTCAGCAAGTAAAAATCATAATACCTGATATGACACTGTGTGGGTTGGTAGAGACTAGTTCCTGGTCCGCAGTTGAACCACCTCATGAGAGGATATGAATAGACAATGCCTGATGACATCAACAAAGCCCATTCCTTGGGAACCTGCTCCATAAATCATACATGACTGACACGCTGAAGAGGACACAAGGCCAGCAGTAGGAAGCACTGTGCTCGAATTATCGCACTCACACACACAGTCTCACTACAGTATCTCTCGCTTTCTACCCAACCCCCAACTCCTGCGGCTCCTCAGATGTCTGTGAGACATCTAAAGAGCCCGAGAAGAGAGGGGAGATGGTGAGGATCAAACCTTGAGACTGAACATGGAAGAAAAAGAGCGAGATGGAGGTAGGAACGTGGTGACAAAGATGGAGATCAAACACTAGATGGATGCGGTTGCTGGAAGAGACAGGCGTAAGGGAAGGGGAGAAAAGAGAGGATTGAGATAGTTTGGCAAGGTAAGAGGCAACGCTGAGACCTACTAATGCAGAACTAAGGAATTCTCACTGCTGACTCCAAACACATTCCTACAGCCTGCAAATATTAACCCCCACCTCGCCACCTCTGCCTCCATCTGAATGCACAAGGCAGCCACCTGGCTCCTGCATGAGGAAACTATTCATTGATATTAACTCGGTTACTGGAAGAGATCGAAAAAGGAGGGTGAAGGAAGGATATTCGACCTGGGAAAGCTACACTCCACACATGGTCATCACCGAACGCTAACGAGGGGTAATTTGCAGTCCCATACCCAGAAATCATACAACACCATGTAAGCAAACCTCAGCACAATCCGACCATTTCTTTATCTTGAACGATACCAAAGGGTAAAGAAAAGTGAAACATCCAAGCAGACGTAAATAGAGCTCTGTCTGTCTGTTTGAGAAAAAAAATGGGATTTGCTCCTAAATCTTCTTCATTAGATGACTGTGGAGGCAAACAGGGAGGATTTATGGGTCTATTGCAGACAGACCTGAACTGCATGAGATACAGACTCAAATGCAGATATTTACTTGAAAAAAATTCTTACTGTGGCTGTGTGGCTATAACTGAGACTGCATTTTTAAATATATTTATTAAGTTTTTAGATTCATTTGGAGACCTTTCTTTGCCTTTATAAATGTGTCTGACTTTATATTCTAACACTGGCACATCGACAGCACTGTTGATTTATGTGTGTTGTCCTAAACAGTACATTCAATTAAATTCATTTTGGTCACAGGGTATGGAAAGTAAGAGGGGGATGGCTTGCAATAAAGGTTCTTGACCAGACTTGAACCAAGGACAGTTTATGCGGTATATTTCTTAGCCCCGAGGCTTTTATTATTGATGGTTATCATGAATTGTTACCTTCACATGCTTTATAAATAAGTATCAAAAGCAACTGTATGCACAATGGCTCCTTATCCAAGGAAAATATAATTATACATTGTGTGATATTGTATTATATTATTCATCTAAAATCATGTCAGAAGCATGTTAATATAGTTGGTCAAGGCAGAGCTGATTTGATAGCGTTATATTTTACAAGACAAAAAGTAAGTTCAGCTGTCAGATAAATCTAGAGGAGGAAAAAGTACAACATTTCAAAATGTATACAATTGTCCACCTCAAAAGAGACAGAAACTTCTACGGCAATCAACTATTCCACACTGCGTAGACAACATCGCCCAATAACTGACAGTAATGCCGAGACGGGCACCTGCTGCAACTGGAACGATAGCACAAGAATTCACGTCAGCCGGGGATTCAAACTGGTGAAACATTATCAGCACTGCGCTTATAAAATAGGAGCCCTACGAGTGTCCAGATGGAGCTCTCTCAGCTCCAGCCCCATTTCAGCCCCATGTTCTAGAGAAAGCAGACAAACACTGATGCAACTAGAACACTGAGTCCGGGGGGAATAGCTCTCACTCAGACCGTGAGAGAGCGTTAGTACATCCACAGCGGTCACATGGTGCAGCGCTCCCTCTCTCTCTCCCTCTCTCTCTCCACGCCGGGCCCTGCTGCCTGTTGTGTGTGGCCCTCTCCCCATCCCTTTCACACAAGAGCTACATAATTGATAGCGAAGGGCGAGTTATGTTTTTATAAAGTGAAATACGTCCATCAATGGCTTTCTCTGCACTCTAAAGTTTGGTTGTGCTGGGATCAGTAAGTGGTGGCCCTCAAGTGAAAGAGGTTTTAAATAACTAGCGCCTTCATTGTCAGTACAATAAACCAAGGTAATCAATTATTTCTGCCAAAGTATTCAGCAATGTCATGAAGAGGCGGCGCTTTGGAAAATGCAGTGATCGCCTCGACTGCTCATATCATTTAAATGTTATATGATGTTTAGCCCTAACCATTTATGCCACGACACAATTCAAACAGCTTAATTAATTACGCGTTTTTTTTTGTTTTGTTTTGTTTTTTTTTATAGCAAAAACAAAGAAGCCCAAGATTTGAAATGTGCACAAGCCACAGATTAAATAATCCAAATAATGAGTGGTCAGAGCTATGTGCAAATTATCTCCTCGACAAGAGTCTGAACACATAACAGAAAACCATGTAGCCGTGGTATTAATGCTTAAACAGCACAAAACTGAACATCAACATCAAATGGCTCGATACCACAGTGGCACATTGAGCTCCCTGCAGGATAACATCAGACCACTCACTAATCCAGGCCATCAGTACCAGTGTGACCTATAGAAATAATTTCTTTAGCAAAAGTGTCCACAGCCACTGGTGCTAACTTCTCAAACGTGAATATTTGCTGTTTTTTTATGATGGCAAATTAAATATCTTTTTGGACTCAAAATTGTGACTTTGGCTTTTTCCCTGCGCTCCAATATGGATTGATTGATTAAGAACACTGGAATGGCACTCATCAACGAGCCCAACCTAGTCCAATATGAGATTAAAAAAAAACCCCCATTTGAATCCAGTAGTTTAGGATTTTTATCTGGATCTGCATCAAGCGGTATTTATTTTGTCAAGATCCATCCATTACTCCTTGAGAACTAAACAAAAATATCCTATCTGACAATGTTAAAGAAAAAGAAAAAGAAAAAAAAAAATCCTGGATCCAGACGGAAGTCAATGGGGTCTATTTTGGGCAGAGACCCATGCTTCATACATGTTTCATGGAAACCTGTTCCATAGTTTTTGTAGTAATCCTGCTCACAAACCAACAAACAGACACAGGTGAAAACATCACCTTGGTAATACTTGGCAAATCAATGTATAATGAAGACAGTCAAAGCACCATGAGCATATTAGCTGTGATGGAAACTGTTAAATTTGTTTCTTTTGGCCAAGACCTTGAAAATATAAGTATATAAGTATATTATACACACACACACACACACACACACACACACACACACACACACACACACACACACACACACACACACACACTTATAGTATATTCGGTACTTGTACTTTATTTGCCATTTCATATATTACGTCCACTGGGACTGAGGAGAATAAGCTCCTCCTGAATAGCTAAAGTACTTGAATTTCACAGGTCAGCGTGACTTCATAATTCTTTCATCTTAAACTCCATGCCGAAGTTAAAATGAGCCCAATGAGCAACTTCTACTGAAGACAAATATACGTGCTTCACTGTCGTCCGCAGCTAGCTAGCCGGCCTTTGCTAAACCCCGTCTGTCTATGGGTGCAAACCATCCACCACTCATCAAGGTCGGCTGCCTCAGACTTCGCTTCCAGCGTTAAGCTTCGAGTTAAACCTGCACTAAGACAACTATCAAGACTACCATCATTCCCACAGACACCAATGATTCACTGATCAGGGAAAAAAACATTTCTGCCCTCTTCCAAATGGCGCACCCTGGCAGAGAGACAACGGGGGTGTCACTCTGAGTTGGTTCCAGTTAGGGGGTACCGAGAGCTTGTACCATTCTCCATGGAGATGGACAAGATTTTGAGAGCTTGGATAGATTCAGAAAGGACATGTGGGGGCAGGTCCTCGAGCACACAGGCGGGAGACAACAGTAACTTGTCGATATTAAACAATGGAGGCGAGGCTGAGAGCAAACAGGATGGCGAGGATGAGTTGAGAGCTGCATGGGCACAAAGCATTGAGGCATCCAGAGCAGTAAGTTAGGTGTTAGTGGATACTGAGAGACACACAGATGAGCTTTGGTCATGTGCAACGGGGACACATACTGAGAGGACAAACAAACAGCAAGGGGAAGTCGAGGGTGGGACGTGTCAATTCCAGAGCAGGGAGGATGATGGCCAAATAATTCAAATACTTTGTGTCATCTTTTGAACAGTTGCATATCGACTGAAACTAAGAGCTGAAACTACGTCGAAAACAATCGCTGTTTTACAGAATACACCTAAGTGAAGATTTACAAAGACACTGATCGACAATAATGGCAAGAGACTGAGTGCCTCGACCCTGTTCTTCCTTCTCCTTCGTCCTCATAACTGGGCCCCAAAACCAGCCCGAGTCTTTGACCGACTCTGAGATCAATTCTGGGCGAGACTTTCAGTATACATTTGTACAGGAGATAAAAAAGCAAGGCTGGATTGTGGGGGAAGCGTGGAGACAGGCAGAAATGTTCCAGTGGGAGTGGGAGGAAGGAAAATGACTTTAGGTACACAAACTAACAGAGACCATAGCGAGCCGAAACACAAGAAATCAAGACGGGACAGACAGCAAAAACAAGAAAAGACTGGAATATCGTGTGACATGATAACCTTTCTTAATATAAGAGTAAAGCTTAAGCTGGAAAGGTCAGCCCCCCCCCCCCTTTTTTTTTTTTACCTTTTCCCGCGTTTCTTTCCCCGATTCCAAGTTGATTCCTCCTCTGTCCCCTCTTCTTCACTCTCGAGTTAGTGCCTTCCCTCTTGACTTGCAGCCTTGCATCTCTATTTCACTCGAGTCTCGTCACATTTTTATCCGCTGTTGCCTCATCTCTTCTTCCTCAGACACCATTGCTCTTATCTTCACCCCTCCACGCAAGGGACTTTGAAGGGAAAACATGCCCTCGTGGACAAAGGATACGAACGCCGTGAGGAAAAGTACGGGATTAGTACTTTTTGTTTTTTTTGCTCAAAGCGTTGTGCTAGAGCTGTGCAGAACCGGTTCCACTGTACGCCACGCAGAGAGCCGAGAAAACGGAGAATGCAAGAGTGCAAGAGAAGGAGGGAGAAGGGAGAAGGCATCAGTCATCGTGTGTGTGTGTGTATCTGTGTGTGTGTGAGCGTGAGTGTGAGTGTGCATGCATGCAGGGTAGGAATGAAGGAGAGGAGAGAGGGAGGGACAGAGATTGAAAGAAAGGAAGGTGGGAGGGAATAGGAGTATACGTGGAGAGAGGAAAAGGGGAGGAGACATTTTTTCTCCGTTTTCCTGTTCACATTTTTTTAAACTGCCCCCCCTCCTCCTCCCCATTTTTGTGTGAAATGATCCCTCTAGTGTCTCCGTGTACACAACCGCCTTGTCAATAGGTCATTATTCTGCCTTTCCACGACTGTTTTCCCCTTGTCATATTCCCCTTTGTTGAAGCCAGCTGTGTCTTTAAGCCTGTGCACTTGAACTCTGAGAGTGCTTTTCCTTCTCTGTGTACTTCCCCTCCGCTGGCCCCCCAGCACACAGGAAAGAGACACAGCTTGCAGGAGAGAGAGAGAGAGAGAGAGAGAGAGAGAGAGAGAGAGAGAGAGAGAGAGAGAGAGAGAGAGAGAGAGAGAGAGAGAGAGAGAGAGAGAGAGAGAGAGAGAGAGAGAGAGAGAGAGAGAGAGAGAGAGAGAGAGAGAGAGAGAGAGAGAGGGAGGACAGAGGGGCAAAAAGGGGCAGAGAGAGAAATGCAGATGGGGGATGGGAAAGGTTTGTAAATGGTGGCTCAAGGCTTTGGATGACTTGAAAATCAGTTCAAGAAACGCAGAAGACGCACAACGTCGAAAACACGTAAAAAATATTTTAATCCAACTGCAAGTTTCTTCCTTTTTTTTCACCCTTGACGAAAGACTGAACATACTGAATATTAAAGGGAACGTGTTTGATACGTTTTGTTGGGAAAAGGTGAGAGAACAGACCGCTGGTGAAATATTGATTCGCCGTATAAATTATGCCCGCGTGTTTGTAACATCATGAAAGCGTGCAGTCGAGAAAAAGTGCAAGGTTAAGGTCGGACCATTAAGCAGAGCCTCGCATAGCTGCACCAAATCTCCATGGCAACTGCTGACATACAGGTGAAATGTTTCATAATAAGACAACTCGTTTGTGTTGTGGGTCACAAAGTAGACTTTTATAGCAGCTTATGCTTTTATCTGTTAGTCTATTTTATTTTTTTTTTTGCTGTATGAAAAAGAAAGCGAGTGGGCAGTCCACTCACCTTGACTGATTTAATTGTTGAGACAGCAGAGGGGGAGACAGAGGGGAGTCAGGAGCTCTGGCAGGATTCGATCGCAGGCCAGCGGGGGCACGCGGTAAACCGAACTACCCGACGCCTCTCAAAGCACAGACTTGCATATGTTAAATTGTTCTATATTATACAAGTAGTCCCTGAGCATTTATGTATGCGGTGCCAGAGTCTGCACAGTGGACCCGGGGCTCAGAAACTCATCTCACGTTTAAGTGTCATATAACTGGAGGGCATTTTTATAACTTTAAGGCAAGAGATTTTAACACCACCACTATTAACAATAAAAAATAGAGTAATAGAGAGAAAGAAAAGAAAACTCCATGTAATGCTTTATGAGAAATGGGTCCATTGTTTAAAATATTTTCCAATACAATTCCTGGAACTATGCCGGGTCTTATTAATCACAGCAATAACACAAAAATAGAAACAAAGAGAGTTCAATTAAGGCTTCGCCGTAATTTACTAGCGCAACCTAGACAGTCCTTAATTATACAGACTGTAACATTTCTGCAAACAACAGACACAATACATTTGCGCATTTCATATATGTCATATGAACATTTCTGCCACGTGTGTCCGATCAGGTTCAGATGACATATATATGAGCTGACTTTCACGTAAGCAGGAGAGGCTGGTGAGAAAGTCCTGCTTGAAACACTGTTTCAACATTTGATAAGCAAAACCACTGGATACTCTAATCAGGCAAACCATAGGGACATTGTCCAGTCATATTAGTGCCAGTAAAACCACGAGTTTTTGACGAGACGTTAGGATACGGCTGCCAAACGAGCGACCGCTGCTCAATACGGCCTTTCACTGTTTGTAAGTGCTAAACCACTGGACATTTTCAAACATAAAACCACTTTTTTATGACACCTTCAAACATTGTGAAATGTGAAACTACTGGATACTTCTGACAAGACGTCGGGATGCAGCTGCCAATCGCTAAACCACTGGATTTTTTTTTTAATGACAAACCACTTCTCAAGAAGCATTCCAACAATTCTAAATGCAAAACCACAGGATATTTTTGATGAAATGATGGGCTTATAACTGGGTATTATAAACTAGATGTTGGGACATTTTCCAGTTGTGTTAGTGGCAACAAAATCTATCAAAGACAAGATATTTTCCAGACCCCTGGGACCCTAACCAAGTGTTTTTTGTTTTCAAACCAAACCACACTGTAGACACAGCGAGGCCAAAACATAACATTGAAAAATTTAACATAACAAATTAAAGCTTCATACTATCAAATGTAAAGTTTTAACATATCAAATGTGAAGTTTTAACATGGTGTTCTGCTGAAACATACTTTGCCAATATCAATTCTTGCATCTTCGCATTTTAGTTTCAAATCTCTTTAAAAGTATTTTTAGAAACCACGAAATGCAATGTACTCTTTGAATAGAAGAAGTCTGGTACAAGTAGGAAATCACTTGAAAGGTACTTGAAGTTTGTTGAATTAATATTTATTCACAATTATTGATTTATTCAGTGCTTGCAATCGGATCTCCCAGGATGAAAGAGGCATACATAATACCGGTACCAGCTTTAAGCAGTTCATTATAATTACTTATAGTATTCTTTATCCTTTTCTTCATTCTGTTGTTTATTCCTAATGCAATTAGGAGATGGACAGCACTGTAATGTATGTTGTGTTTAGACTGCAGCCATGTGAACCTAAGACAGGGAGTGAAATATAGCCAATTAAAAAGTCAACAACTAAGTTAAATCTAGTGAAAAATGACTTTCAAGCTGATTTAATCCTGTTAAACCCTTAGATCAAAGAGGTATAAGGGTGGACGAGAGGCTGTCTTATCTACAGTGAAAACATAAGTGGAGGGAAAATGTCAACATGACATGCACATCCAACACTTGGACCCGAACTGAAAAGGGCTGTCTGCTAAGCTGAAGTAAGGCTGAGAGACTTTTGTCCGAAATACTGGAAATATAGAGTTCAATTTTTAGATTTGTTAATCAGTTTAGACTAAAAAAAAAGGGGGAACTCTGCAGTTTCATGTATAAATACAGGAAAAGATCACCACATGAAGTTTGCATGATGGTCTCAGAGTTGTAGATGTTTATATTGTCATTCTTTTTTACAACCATAATCAATATTAGCCACAATAAACAATAAACAATATTTGATATCTTTTATATCATTAACTGATCAAGAAACTACTAGTTTGTGAAAAGGTGTTGTTTGATAAAGCTCAAAAACCTCAGTTCACACGACCTCTCAACACCTAATCCGAGGCAAACAAAGTTAGCAACTAGCTTGTGAACACATGAAGCATTTAGCCTCTGAAGAGCCAGACATTTCCCTCAGGCACAGCTATTATATTAGAGTGCCTTACGAAAGAGAGTGGCGCCACCTCCGTTCACTGCAGTGGTTCAGTTTTTTCACAGGCAATGGCACAGCATGGAGCTACTCAAAAGTTACCGTAAGTTAGCACAAGCTAACTGCTGCTCAGTGTAATTCCTATGGAGCAGGTGGTCGGAGCAACACTTGTTCAAGGTAAAATGTTTAAAGAATGACGTTTTCATATCAGTAGTGCATCGGAATTAAATCGATATGAGAAATTAAGTATGTTGGCAGATTGTCATGGTCTAGATTAGAAGATTTAGAGAACATTAACAGATAAAAGTTTAGGCTAGCACACTGGATAACAATAGCAACACATGCAACAGGCTGATAAATGTAAATTCTGATCTCTAAATATAACTGAATCCAACAGTGTCAATTCATACTAGTAGCAACGTTAATGTGTAAGGAGTGTGATTGTAGTTAAACATCAATTTAATATCATTGAGGCTGCGGAGTGACGGGTGACGATGATATGAGGACACTGATTTTTGCTGACATTATCAAAAGGGTGTTGATTCTACTTTATATTATTTGTTGAGGTCATAGTGGGTGGTTGTGCTGTGCTGGGCTGCATTATCTCAACAATTGTATCTTATATTTTGCCTTCATGTATTTTAATGGAGAGGGCAAAATATCAGGAACACTGATGAATATAACTTACCCCAGCACAGCAGCATCCACTATGACATGGGTGATAAGTCTATGTATATTAGTAACTGTAATGAATATATAATGAATTAATAATTTTAGCCATTATATGGCATTGCTGCATTCTGCACACCAGGATAACTGAAGAGTAAGGACCAAAGATCTTAAAGCTCAGGAGTGATGATGACGAGGATGTTACATGTCTGTTGTTAATGACTGTAGCCAGGTTCTGGTAGTTGGTGGAACAGTGATGTTTGCCGGATACAGGTAGGTGGAGGGGCAGTGATGCTGGCTTTGTCCTGAAACACTTCCAGCTGTTCTGGGGTTGCTTGATGTCGAACCTAGGCCACTGTTCTTTTTTACCTTCTAGGTTTGGCTCTTGCTTCCAAAATGGCCATCTTTTGAGATGTTGTTTTTTTCCTGTCATTTTGCATTTTTCTTTATTTGAATCCACAACCTCAACCTAATAAATCTCCTGGTGATCTTTTCTTTTATTCCACAGCATGATGGAAGACTGCTGGAGAGTGTCAGAGCTGCCTTCTCCAACACACCCACTGCGTTGGGAAGCTCCATGAGGGAGGAACCAGTCTTTGTCCTAAACAGTTCCTCGATGTGGTGAATGACATCATAGGGGTGGCAAACTGCAACTTAACTTTCCTTGGTTTTTGCGTTGTTTTTCTTGTTCTGTGTTCTCTGTTTTTAATTTAAAAAATCTTAAACTTGTGCAAATGCATTGTTTGACTATGATTACCATACATATTTTTTGTTATTAAAACCTTTGCAGGTGGTTAAATTGCTCCTTCTGACTTCAGCCACCCATGCTTTTCTCCTGTCTCTGTCTTTGGGGAGGCCATACATGTGCACGCATTTCTCCGAGTGACTGGACCATCCCCATGCGGCACAGCATACTATGGTGAAGACTGTATTCAAGGACAACACAGCGGAAAGGACACAAACAGCATGACATGCTAATCTGTTTGACTTCTTTAGATGCTGTTTTTAAGTGTATCTACTGCATGTATCTAAAATAGCAACTGCGTGCTTAAATGGCCTGCCATATCAACGGTCTGTTTATGTATGTAAAAATAACTAAAAGTACCAACTGTGCAAACAACACCAACGCTCCTCCAGTGCTCCAAGCTCACAGTCCGGACTGTTAGCTACACTGCTAACTGAGCTAACTAGCTAAAGGCAACTACAGTTAGCAGCAGTTACTCTGCTAATATGCTGCCCCCTATTTGTTTAGAGTATGAATCTAGCACTTGGCCAGTTCTTACATATTGCCCTTTAAGGCCAAGATTGAACTTTTCCATCTCTGTGTAAAGAAATGTTTTTGCTGTCTTCTCTCTCATTAACCGTGTCATTCGTGTTTGAACCCAAACTCGAAAATCTTTGCCAGTGCTCATGCAGCAGGTGAATGGCTGTTGGCTGTAATGGTACTATAATAACCTGTAGACTGTAGACCATCTGAGGCTGCTGGGACTGAGGCCCTGAACCTCTCTGCCTGAATAAAGATATAAATCTCACTTCCTACTTTTTAAAGAGCTAACCAGACACATTTCAGTGATCTTAAAATGCCTTTAAAGAATAAGAAAATGTTGGAATATTATCGTTAAAAAAAGCATCCGTCCGCATGTGCGATTTGCCAGCAAGGCGCCAAAGTGAGTAAAGCCAACTTTTTCAATCTAAAAAGAGGGCACTGGTCTAATGCATTGCAAATACAAATAGGTATCGACCGACTGAGAGGTGGAGGGGAGGAGGAGGGATGGAGGGATGGGGGGGGGGATGGGCAGATGATAAAGGTCAAAGAAGGTGTGTGCTGCATGCGCTCATACCTTTTGTCAAAGAGGACGAATACACTCTCCATAGTTAACCACATTACTGAGGAGCAGCGAGGACGAAGAGGGACTGGATGCTACGAGAAACACTTCTCTCTCTTAATGCAGACAAACTATTCCCCCCAGCCCAAGGACAGTCATTACCTGAGGGGAAAGAGGCAGCATGTGTGTTAGGGGAAGAGATGCTTATACTGGCGCTGATCTTGAAAGGGCCTGGCCGATCGATCGCATTAAGCTCCCTGCGAAAGAGAGAAATCAATATGTTTTTAAAGGCGAAGCAGGCTGCATGTGGTGTGTGCGTGTGGGCTTCATTGATACCGCCAGACGTGTTCAGAGAGAAGCTGTTCCTGAAAAAGAACGATCACATTTCGAGGTCAAGTGCTTTCATTTCCAATACTTATCTACAAAAACCTGAACACTTGTGAGAAATGCGTACATTGAAACCGTGTCCCGGTTTGAGTTCCCATTATCACAGCAGAGGACCGGCCAGTGTTTGAGGAGCACAAATGACAAACTGGCAGGGAAAATCAATAGTTTGAAGAAAGTCGTGCAGAGGCAGTGAGGTCTGAGAGGCTGCGTGAGGATTAGAAAGACAGGAAGAACGAAGCAGAACGACCTGTGACTCTTTGAGAAAATTAATTGCTTGTTTAATGCAATCAGTCTTATAGTTAACAGCAGAAATTGCCTACAGAGGTTCACCACAAGAAGATGGAGTGGGAAGGAGGTCAACGCCAGCGAAAAGAGCGAGAAAGAGAGACGGTCGGCAAACAAAGACGGAGAAGGCAATTTAATTTCCATCAGCCCCTCAAAACAATGCTAATCAATACTAACACACCCACTCTTGAACATTTTCTACCTCACTCATGTCTCTATCTATCTATTTCCATCTCTCACATACACACTCACCACAATTTTCTTTCCCTTGAGTTGGCAACTGGGACAGGCAGTGTGACCCAGTACAGGCAGGAGGGAAGAAAAAATCCACACAGATCTGACACACTGTCCTCAGAGCACCTGCACTGACACAAACACACACCGCTGTCAGGAGGGACAGAAAGGAAAGGGAAAAAAAAGGTTAAAATAGAAATAGACCAAGAGAAACCAAGGGACTAATGAGTAGCTTTGTGTAAGAAAGAAGGAAAAGGGACATAAAGGTATGTGTAGACAAGAAAAGAAGAACAGACTGAAAGATGACAGGAAAAGGGAGAGAGGTAACAGGAATTACAGACATCGCAAGGAGAAATAATAATCAGCCAATGGCTCGTTTGTAAAGCATTAAATGCTGACATGTTTGTTTTCACTCTCTTTCATTCTGCAAATGTCATGCAAGGATGCAGCATTTCAAATAAAATTAGGGCCTGATATTAGACTAAAACAAATACAAATGGAGGGATGATGGTTGACTGGGAAGCAAGCTGACACATACGGCTATCGAAGGAGCAAAGGAGAGCTGACACCTAAACGTAGCGATAAAGACTGGGACAGAGTCGTGAGCAGTAGTTTCTGCCTTGTTCGGTGCAATGAGCAGGAAAAAGATGCAACCAGCATTTTGAACTGGGTTAAAATTTGTGAAGAGAAACCAGCCTGCCCTCTAGTGGTTATAAAGCGGAACAAACAGTTTAATCAGGAGTGAAGTGCAGCTCGCTGATCAATATTATCCAAGAAGCAGTGGTGGAAATTAAAACAGTACATTTACTTGAGCGCTGTAATTAAGCACTTCCTGTACTTTACTTGAATATTCACATTTTATGTCACTTTAAAATTATGTTTCTTCGCTATCAAGGGAACTAGAGGACTTATTACACTCACTTCACAGTTGTAATCATTCTGTAATCAAGGTTTTGCACACAAAACATATAGTTGGCTCGTAAAATACGATACATTGCAAACTAGGCAACAATCAATTAGCTGCAACATTTTTTTTTTTTTTTTACACTTAATAATGTAGGAGTTTGACCTTAAGAGACTATAAAGAAAATACTCTTCTATAGTAGTCTTGTTAATATTATATGAGCCTTGACTCTGTGATTTATGTGAGTCTTTCAGTCTGCGTTGCTGTGAACTGCTGGTATTTATGGATGTTTTATTGATCTTAAACATACAGACTTGCAGCTTATTATGGTCGTAGCTTTGTGGTAAGAGCCATGAGTTTGAACTAAATCATATAGGACAGTTTGTTAAAAATAAGCCCAGATAAATCTAAATGTGTGCATGGTGAAAACAAAAGAGCTGCAGTAATCCAAAAAACACACTTAAGATTTTAGGACAGAAAAACTAGTAATGATGAGCATTTATGAATTCCAGCATGTCAACTTGTTGTGGTGAAACCAAAACTCAAAAACAACGTAACAGCAAATGTGGTTATCATTGTTTGGATTCGACTGAAAAATATGATGAGTTATGATTGTTGAATTAAACACACATCAGATCTTGATGAATGAATTACTCAATTTTTTCCTGTAAATCTATTCTGATGTACGCTATGAAACGTGCTGCGAACAAAATGTAGTGTGAATGGCTCCCGTGCACCTGTATGCATACCTGACAACGTTTGGGCATGTAGCTGATGAGTCAGCAGCTGGTGTCCCGAGGGGTCTCTTCCCAGACCTGGATCAGCGCATTAGTGAGTGCCTGAAGTCTGTGACTGCACTTGGTGTCACCCAGACTTCCCTCTCCCCAGACACTTCCTTCAGCTCTTCCGGGGATTTGCATCAATGCAGGTGGAATTGATATCCTTGAACTTTAACTGATTTGGTGTTATACTGTGACAATTAAATGTTCCCTTAATCCCCAAAGTACTGTAGTTTAAACAATTAGGATCTGGATAAATACTCTAAATTCTGAACTTAAATCCACTTGTTAACAATCCATTATTCTGATGCTGAGATCATGGATTATTTGAAAAAAATAGTGAAGCACCCATGGAAAATATGTATTCCTCTAGAAAAGTGGGAGGTTAAGTAGCTTTATCATGGATGGCCAAATGAGGCTGTGTTTGAAGGTGGGACTTCAGGGATATTTAGGTTTGTTGTGAAATCCAATATTCCAGGGTATAATTGGGTGTTTTTGACTATTTTTGATTTTTCCATTATATTTCACTTTAAAAACTATCTAATTGGTGTCATTATTTTCAGCACACCCTCACATGTGTGACTGTACAGTTATTTTTTTATTTTGACATACTGTATTAACACAATGGACCTAAACCGACTCCACTACACACTAAACACACCACACAAAACACTACATAACACACTAACTATACACTCCAAACACCCTAAATGTCACAAATCTCTCAACTCTCAATATCGCTGACTGTCTCTACACCAGTCCTTCTCAAATAGTGGGGCGTGCAATGCCTGAGGGGGCGCGAGTGCTTGCTCTTGTTGTATTCGATTAAAGTGTAATTGCACATCCAGAAAGTAGGTGGCAGTGGCGCTCTCATTGTGCGCACTATTAGCTCTATGGTGTTTTTTAACAGAGCCGGCGGTAAGAGATGTAAACAAACTGAGGGAACGTGGAAAAATATTTGACAGGGATGAAAAGAAATGCCGTAAGAGAGGAAGATAATGAGACAAAGGAAAGTCACTCAAAACCCAAGACAAGGAAATATGACAAAACGTATGTAGCGATTGGCTTCATTGTAACTACGGTCGGGGACGAGGAAAGACCGGTATGTTTATTGTGTCTTAAAATGTTGGCAGCGGACAGCATGAAGCCGAATAATTTAAGGCGTCACTTAAACACAGTACATCCCAATCATGCCGACAAACCGCTTGAGTTTTTAACAGAGAAAACGCTCCGAATATTGCCAGCAATCATCCCGTTTTGCTACGTCAGTTAACCAGCGAGCACTGTTGGCATCATATAAGGTAGCGCACCAAATTGCTCAGTGCAAGAAACCCCACACCATCGCAGAGGAGCTGATACTGCCTGCAGCAGTAGACATGGTCTCTGTAATGCTGGATGATGCAAGTGCTGCAAAACTAAAAACTATCCCTCTGTCCAATGACACTGTCGCCAGACGTATAAACGACATTGCCGATGATCTTCAAGAACAGCTGGTAGATAAACTCAAAGACAAATCAAATGGTATCAAATCAGTTGTTAAAAAAATGTTTACAGGAGCCAGGAGTGTTAAAGTTACCTAAAATAGTTTATATAAGGATTTTTTTTTTTCAGGCAAATTGCACTTCAATGCACTAATCTTTTCCGTAAGAGACTGAGAAACAATGTTAATAAAGTTATTCCTTGTTGCAAGTTGATCTATATGTCTTTTTTCATTTCTCTTTACATATAACAAGTTTTGGACAAATGATACTAATTGTAATCGTGGCGGGGGGAGCTGCATTTTCTTCTTCCTAAGGGGGGCCTAACAGAAAATAATTGAGAACCACTGCTCTACACCGACCGTCGATGCCTGTCATTCATCCGCCTCCGTCCCTCCCACAACTGCCCGTTCCTCAACAACCAAACTTGCTGCTTGCCGACACTTTCGTGACAAAGGTCCGTTTTTACCGTTTCTTCCTGCACCAGACAAAAAGTAAACGCGACTGCAATGTTCGCGAAAAAGCATGGCAGACATTATTTACCCGAAGTCCGGTTTTGGACCTGCCGGTGCATCCACCTACTTGGGAGGTGAGCCGTGGGGTTGGGCTAGCAGCTAGCTACACACCAACATCCACAGGTTCCGAATTCACTTTGTTCTTCGCGCTTCTCCAGATCTCCTCAGACCGGACCAGACTCAGTCCGGACTCGTTTAGTCTAATTAATCCACAACAGTCAGTTTAGATGGACAGAACAGAACAGGAACCCCCGGCAAAATCCCGGTCCAGCTCGTGCTGCTGCAGGTATAAATCCGCTTGCTTCTTACGGTGGCGGTGAGCTCTGCAGTGATTGGCTCTGGTGCGCACGTGACTGTGGTGGCTATGGTTAGCAATGTTAGCGGAATGTGTAAAGCATTTATGAAATAAATTATTAACGGTATCATTACAGTCCAAACAAATGCGTGCACACCCTTGAACTAAGCAGCAGCCGTGTGGTCAATCTGAACCTGATCCACAGAGATATTTGAGGCACACATGCACACAAAAACAGACAGAGATTCCTTGCTTTTATAGAGAGATATATTTATTAATGATTAGTCACAGCAGATATGGATATGGATAGTAAGAAAGTAAGAGTATCTATAAACAACATTATCACTAACTGGTTTATTAAGGTACTGTTATTTAGTGATTTTATTAGGGACTTGAGTGTCCAGTTTATGATTCTTCATCCTTCTACATAACATAAAAAGAGAATATGTTTTACATCTATGTTTTTTCTTACTTTGTAGAACAGGTTTTGTTATATTATTTCATATTACTTTCACATAATGAATTATATATACTTTATACACTTAGTACTATATATATATATATATATATATATATATATATATATATATATATATATATATATATATATATATATATATATATATATATATATAGCTTAGAGTTTATTTACATCTTATTTTCCATGGGTAGGTAGAGTGGGAATACCTGGCTCCCCCAGCTGCATGTAGAAGCAAGAGCAAGTTATTGAACCCCAAATGGTCAGTAGACAGGAAAAGCGCCACAGAAATGCAAATTCATTTACATTATTATTCTTTCTGTCACTTCACGACCAGGTGTAACTGTGGGATTGAATCTGTGTCGTTTGTTTTGGTTTTCGACTGTTTTTTTATTTTTTTTATTTTATGACAGATTAAATAAAAACTACCTTGTCAAATGAGTTCTCCACCATTCATGCAATGGAACTAAGTAGATTTACTTAAACTTTGAGGTACTTTCCTCAGGTTTTTACCTCCTCTGCTACTTTTCTTTTCAACTCCACCACATTTCTAATACTATTTGACACCCGTGCTATTAAAATGTATTTCAATAATCACATATAGTAGCCTATACACAGCATTGATACTTTATATTTTGCCACTCTGTGGCATTGCTGCTTTTATTTAAGTCTGTTATGTTTTTATCCCAACCTGGCAACCATAAAGATGTCTTCCCCGCACACCTTACCAGTCACTGATGAAGCAGTCAGTTAAAACACAGCCTGTACATCTTTAATAAAAGGGTGCGTCGGTAGAAAGTGGAAGCAAAAGGAGTATCCTGAACGATGATGTGACTATAATCTCGCTGTCTCAAAAAAAAAAAAAAAGGGATAAACATATCACAGTCCAACGAGCATCATTGTAAGTAATAGAACCGAACAGACGTCCTGTAACAGAGAGAAGAAAGCCCCGTTCACTCAGCTGTTTACCTTCACTGCCCATATTTGGTCCGGCGGGGTGTCGCCCAGTCAGCTCTTGCTCACTGCGCTGACTAAAGGAAGTGAGTCACACTGACGGTAATGTTACGTCTCTGTTGCAGCAGCGGGGACGAGCGCGGAGCCGAGAACAAGGAAGCAACATGTGCTGACCATAATAACTCCAGCACAGCAGCACGGAGGCAGCAGCAGGCAGACATCCACGAGACAAAAAGCACAAGCAGCCCCGAGGACACTCACGCGCTGTCCGGACACTTTGTATCGTGAGTACCGCTCTCTATCTGTCTCTCGCCGAGTGTTTTTTTCTTTTCTTTTCTTCAGTGGTTAACTTGTTTAAGTCGCTTTTATTATACTGTTATCAACAAGTCCGCCACTTGCCTTTGTGTGTCGTTCTGTTTTTCATCAGCGAACAATTTAGTTTTTTGTGTTTACTAGTTTATCACAAAGGGGTTTAACGGATAAACTTTTAGAAACTACCCCGCGTCAAACATTCCAACACAGTGATTCGCCCTCTTAATAAGTGAGAACACTTTTTTTTTTCTTTTAATGTATTTATTTTTTTTTAAGAGCTGAGTGAACTCGAGGTTGTACCTCCAACACCTCACCGGAGGCCTGTTTCTGCTCGTTTCCACCGGGGGGGTTTCCGCGCTGTCAGTAAACCCGAAAACCCAAATGTGTTATTTCCAGCTCGAAGCGAGAAGTTTCCTCCCTCTCAGCAGTGAGGACAGAAACTAAAGTCCCGAGAGTGAATTCAGCTGTCGTTTCATTTTGACTTTTTTTTCTCTTCTACTTCTTCTTCTTAATTTCTGGTTGTGTTACACAGCCATGAGCAGCTACACGCACACAGGCACGTGTTCCTACTTGAGTCAACCTGAGTCACGTACTCAAAGTTGTGTCTTTATCGCGTTGTTGTGTCTCCTTTAGTTTCATGGTCACCTGAAATATCTACGAAATCAGATCTCAAAGGGGGTTCACACAGCCTCACCTTTACCCGCCTGTTGGTCACAACGGACACCTTAAAGGTGCACTGGAATTTTGATATTTGCAATGTAAATGACTTAATAAGACAAAATCAGAAATATGTATCTTTTCCAAAACTGAATAAACGAGAGGTTCTCAGAGGAAAACACAGCCCTCAGAACACTGTTTGTTTATATGTGGCGGACCCTGCCACCTTTCTGGATTCAGACTAGAACAGTATGAAATGATGTTGTTCCTTCAGGGTCAGTTTGTTTATTCAGGCATGAAAACAAAGAGCGTTTGTCTGTGCATAAAAATATCAATCAAGGTCCCACTCTGTCTTCCCCTAAACTGCATAGTGCACCTTTAATATTGAGAATTACCTACTTAGTAAAAAAGTAAAGATTGTGTTGTTCTTTAAAGTCAGCTTCTTATTCAGTTTATTGTGTCACCAGATAAAGATAATTTGTTTATTTAGTTTGTTTCGGCAAAAAAGAGTCAGTGAAGATCTTTATCTTTTGGATTAAAATGTCCTCCCCAAAACTACGTAATGCACCTTTTTGATAAGTTAAATCAAAACACACAAACATGTCAGCTTATACTTGTGTTGGTTTTGTTCTCACACAGTTGAGACACACTTGGTGAGATGTTGCTAAAGGTGCTGATCATTTATTATTAATAGTCATTTTTGCACTTTCTCTCTGCATTCCTGTCATCTGCTGTTTGGAGGCATAAAAAAAAAATCAGTCAATTAAGATCGTTCTCTTCTGATTAAAATGTCTTACCTCAAGCTACATAGTGCTACTTTAAAGGTGTCAAATGGCGACCAAAGAAGTGATCCAGCCCCTCTGCCATCATTAAACACACAGTCTGAGTCTGCAAATGGGACAAGTTTTTCACACGTAAAATCAAAACAGTATCAGCAGACTCTGTGATAGTGGCTGCAGACAGAGTAAACATGGTGCGCAGACTGAGTGGCCAACTCTGCTCGTTGTGGTCGGTCTGATGGCCTGTTTTTTTTTTTTTTAAAGGATGTCACTGAACCTCTGATTAGATCAAGGAAGTGGCACAAGTAATCAAAGAAATAAATAAACGCAGCTGGAGATATCACTGTGTTTCAGGTTCCTTGGTATCTCCAAACTGTTCCCTTTAAGTTGGTATGATGCCAGTTCGTTGTAAACATGACATGACTGGGCCGGCTCTAACAGAATACAGTGTGTGAATTGAGGGCGATGGTGTGGGGTGTTGCATGTTGTCACCTGAACCTTGTGTCAGGGCCAAGAAATTATTTTAACACCGCTACACGTTGTCCTGTGTGAACCACCACTGTATTTCTTAGATAATCCAAAAGGTTTTGAAAACGTTTGTTAGTGTGTGAGACAGATACATTTCTTAAGCCATGTCGGAACAGCCAGAGCTGACACTGTTAGTAAATTAGTTGATTACCTGACTAGTAGAAATTGAATCAGCTGCAATTTTGATAACCAATTCATCATTTACTCATAAACACGCAAAAAAACACTGGTTCCACTTTCTCACATATGAATATTTGTTTGTCCTCTTTGATATCAAACAGAATGTCTTGGATTTTTCATTGTTTGCTGAACAAAATGAGTTTAAACTTGGGATTGAATGCGCGGAATGTAACTTCTGACACCATGGGTCAGAGTTTGTTGATGTTGTGAAGTATGTGGGGTCATGGAGGTTGTTTTCATAATTGTTAAACAGCCTCCTTTCCCTGTGAAAACTGATTATTGCGCTCCAACACGAGCGAACAAACAAACACTCTCTGACGTATCACGATGGTCCTGCTACTGTTACCTTGATTAAAGTTGCAGATGTTGGTTTGATTGTCGTCGGGAGCAAAATGTATGTTTCATCTCTGCTTTATGTAACTGAAATGTGAATCATGTTAACTTAGACATAGACACTCTATATGAAAGATTGAGGGGGTCGAAGGCAGTGAGACGTCCAGTTAAAACTCAGTCAGCGAACACACCTTCATTGTTTTCTGAAGGTTTCAAGTTAAGGAAGCACAATGCTATTTTAACATTCTTTAAAGTTTTGGCAGAAATTTTTAAACGGCAACAGACCAGAAAAACCTGTGTAAGTGTTTGTGTGTGTCGGAAAAAGTGACAGGTTGTTTTGACCAATAACCTTTTGCTTTTTGGGAATGTTGGAATGAACCTTCAGCTGCTGAGTGATGGAAATCAAAATGGAGATGTAACCCAGAAAAACAACAAACTGAAGGATATGTGCAATTTGAGCCTGTCTACCTCACAAACTAATTATTGACTGCAGTTTGTAAGGCTGCTGTTTAGCATCTAAACATATGGCTCTCGTAGTTGGAGTAATGTAAAAACATATTTGTTGGGGTTCTAAAGCTACAGCTACTCTTGCTTGTTGTGTCACACCACTCCTCTTAGTGGAGGTTGTGGCCAAGTCCGCCGGGGCAAATAATAATTTTCTCTCACAACACATTACACATGCTGAAGCAACAGTCGTGTGTTCCAAGCCACAATAACAAATGACTCCCTGCACCTCAAAGTTCAAGGCACGACTCTCTCGTCAGGGCCATCAGCAGGATGTCAGCGCTCCGAGCCATCTCTGCTGCAAAGTTGGATTTGCCTTGGCCTTTGTTGAACACACCCCTCTCTTCGGTCAGGCTGACATTGGCTCCAAACCCAAACAGACACGCTATCAGAGCATAAACAGCACAGTGAGCTCATTGGATTTGCATTTCAGAATCCTTGCATGTCAACATGGCAGGGCTACTTTGCATCTTGTTTGCCTGAATACGAACTCCACTCTCAACACGTCGCCGTGTCCGTAGCTGTAAAATGCCAGACGCTCATATACACAGAGCTCCCCTGAAGGTTATAAAAATAGGAGGCTGAGGGGTAACTGCACAGGGAAGTGCTGTTATCACTGCAACTGACGTTCCTGCTCCCCCTGCGGCTTATTGAAGGGAAGTCACAGTCTATTAACAAAAACTTAAGTCACACTTCTTCATGCACTCAAATGTCAAGCGTGTTGTGTTATTACAGAGCCACACACTCATTCTCGTAAACACAGAGACACTATGATGGATATGTTGACAGCCTCAAGTGAATTTTTTTCTCCCCTTTTTTTCCTCTGTTTTTCTACAGACACCATGAAAAGAGAGGTGAAGGCTGGAGTCAACTTCCTCAAACGCCTGGTCATGGCACGTGGCAAACTGGATGAAGCCAAGGCAGAATTGTTTGCTGAGAAGCTACAGAAACTATTATGCGAAAAATACGAGGACCACTGGTACCCTGACAGCCCCAGCAAGGGCCAGGCATACAGGTAATTAGTAATACTGAAGGTGCACTATGTAGTTTTGGGGCAGAAATTTTCATTTGAGAGATCTTTGTTTTTCATGACTGAATAAAAAAAAAAAAAAAATCTCATTTATCAGCGAGATCCATATAATCATTTGCGCTCACTCTGCAGATGTATCCGGATAAATAATGGAGTGCTCTGTGATGAGGCAGTCCTGAAGGCATGTGAGGAAAGTGAGCTCACACCCAGTGAGCTCGGCCTCCCGCGTGAGCTCACTCTGTGGATTGACCCCCTGGAGGTGTGTGCAAGGTGAGTCACTGGCTGGCCTGCTGAGGCAGAGGCAAAGAATGACACCGACAGACGAGCTTTAACAACAAGGAGGCGTTTCTCAGTCTAGCCAAGATTTATGAGAGTGAGTTCAAGCCATGATGCATACTGCAAAGTGGTGAATAACAACACGTGGGAAGAGAAATGTACGAATATAGGCAACAGTTAAATTAAGAATGACTTGCGTGTGGTTTAAAATAAACCGCCTTTTTTTTCTTCACAGATCTGGAGAGAACAGCAGGCCCTTCACAATAAGCTTTTTCAAAGAGGAAGAAGAGGAGGAGGAGGAGGAGGAAGAGGAGGAGGGGGGTGCGAAGGGAGAACAGCATGACTCACCTGGGGAATCTGTAAACCTAGACACATCAGATTACCACTCCGCTACCTCTTCAGATTGTGGTTCCACTGCATCGAGCGACACAGAGGAGGAGGCAAAAGACGAAGAGAAGGAGGTTGTGAAGAAGGAAGCGGCAGAAAGCGACACGTACACCATACTGATGGTGCCCAGGATTCGGAAGAGGCGTGGAGAAGGACCAAATAAGGTCAAATACGTCAGAAATATGGTAATTATTTCTTATTTAGGACCACCCGTTGGTGATATTCTATATTTTTCTTACTGTCAAGAAATCCCATAAAAAGACAAACCAAGGAAACTGAGCCTACGACATGTCTTGTCTCTGCAGTGAAAGACTGATATGACTGTGTGTAATCTGTGCCATGGAATTTTATTGTTGCACAAAAACACATCAGTGAACCACACTGTACTGAAGAGTATTCAGCAATTCTAGAGAATTCTCATTCCCAGCGTGTCCAATATCAATGCTTTTGGTGACTCTGTCCAAGTCATTGTCGGTATTTGATGACCCCAAAAAGTCTGAAAGTCTGAGAGACAGACAAAAGGATTGTTGGTTTTGGTCTTTTTGTGGGATTTGTTGACATTGTGATTAAGTTTCAGTATTAAATGTTCTAGACAGGAAAACACCTTTGTTTCCACCCATATGGACAAAGTGTGTGTAATGTCCTTCTAATCTCTTGCACTCCTTCCTGTTTAGATCCCTGCCAGCCTCCAGTACTTCTACCACCCTTCACCAGTTTGGCCTCAGTACAAGAAGGGCGCTCCAGTGTTTCTGAACACGGTGTGCGTGCCTCCAGCACCGCCTCCTCCACCCCAGCAGGTATTTGGCTACTACATCTTGCCGCAGCCGTCTCCGCAGTTCATCCTGCCTCAGGCCACTCTGCAGCCGTGGGGAGCTGTGAAGGGTTAGGCTGTCCAGGGAAGTGTCTTTCCAAGCTCCTTCAACTGAGCCATGTTGTGTCAGGTCTCTGAGTCCAGAAAAAAATTGGGCCACAAAAGAACATTTTTAACTGTATTGCTGAAAGTAATTCCTTGTGCAACCTCTAATGATTCCTCTTTTCCTTTTTCATTTCTGGTGAACTTGTAATCGATGTCTTGTACTCAGCACAGATACCACTAAACTTGAGTGAAAGCTTTGTTTTTGTTTTGATCAATCTATCAGGTCTGCACTGCTAATTCTTTCTTATGTACTGTACACACGAAGAATGACTTCAGTCACTGGGTGCTAGGACTAACTCAGGAACTCTCAGCAATATCCTTGAAATGCCAAATAATTGTCTTTTTCTGCATTATCTTTGTTGTTTTTGTCAATCTCTTTGCTATTCCTCTCACCAGACAGTGTGTACACAATGTATACATCACAGTAAATCAATGTAAAATGTGATTCAGAGTTTTAATCTATTGTAGCTAAAGTTACCTTATCTGTATATTAAGAAGAATATTTTTACTAAACTGCTTGTAAATAATACAGAACTTGGATGCACACTTTCTAACCTCACTGAGTTATTGTTGTAACTTATTTGGCCACCACAAGATGGCGCTCAAGTCACAGCTCATACATGGACGTGTATATTCCTATTTTTATTATTTTTTTTTTTAATTAACTGGCTGCTCAATATTGCACATGTAACCTCAGAGAACATGGTTTGAAACTCTCTGCTGTCAGCAAAATTCCCAATGTTTCTTATTCAGGTGTATCTGTCTTATGGCCTGCTGAAAGAGAAGCTGTGTGTTTTGTTTTGTTTTTTTTAACCTTTTTTTTATTATTGTAAATAACTTGCAATGAAATCTTCTCCTATAAATCCTGACCATTACTCACTGATCCTTGTATACTGTGTGCACGTGTTGTATTATTTAATTATAGTCATGCTTTATTTATTGGAACTTTGTGTGCTTTGAGCATTTGTTTTGCATTTGCTATTTACCTCCTTATTGCGACCAATTAAAATCATCTCACACCTGATTATTCAAGTCATCCTCTGTTGTTTATTCCCGTCATCAACAAGTGCTGACTTTGGTGCCGTTTGCTGTGATGAAAGCATTTTGACCTGTCCTTGAAAAACCACCTGTCCTTCTGAGCGCTGCAGGGATCATTACAAGTCATAACAGGCAGGATGCTGCAGCGGAAGGACTGCTGCGTGCTGGGTGCGTCATTTCACCCAAGGTCATGACGCTGTTCCTCCTCTGGAAGGCCTAGTGGAGAGAGCGAGGGGAGAGTTTGTGTCACGTAGTGTTTTGCCTATGGAGGACTTGCAGGAAGTGAAAGGACGTGTTGGCAAGTCAAGTGAAAAAAATAGCGAACAGGAATGGGAAGTACAGCGATATACAATAAAGCAATAAGGCATATTTATAGCGATTCCATGAAGGCAACACCTCAAAATCCTGTTTAAAAAAACGAACCCAAGTGACTTCCAAACCCTGGCTGCCGCGGGGTCAGAGCGCAACAGGTCACCGGAGCGCGCTCAGCCACGAGATGTCACTCTGTAGCTGCTGAACTCGTGCTCATCCCTGTTGTCAGACTACCAATACAGAAAGGCATGTAACGTGAGGTTCCTTATGTTTTTTTTTGTTTTGTTTTGTTTTTTTACGGGTTAAGGTTAGGGTTACCCTTTTCCTTATTTGTGCTCAGAAAAGAAAAGCAGGTATTCGTGTGGCGTGTCCACCGATAATTAAAATACAAAACAGGCACAAGAATCTGGGAAAACAAAAGAAAAACATGCACACAAAGAGTTCATTTGTGGCAGGCTGAGGCGCACGCACGCACGCACGCACGCACACACACACACGCACACACACACACACACACACACACACACACACACACACACTCTTAAAATACTAACCCATGCAAATAGGAGAGCAGAGCTGCTGCCGTGTGCAAATAGCATCAGTGCGCGTAACCACGCCGCGCCGGTTGGGTTGGTAGGAGTGATAAGGTGAGGGTGTATTTAGAGGCCAAGTGTTTTGGTAAACCCGCCACTTCGATGAGCGACAAACGAGAGACGGGCTTGGTAGACAGTGCGCCCATCAGACTATGCCTTCCCCAGCCCGGGAGGAAAGCAAAGGGGAGAGCGGACAGTCGGAGGACGGAGCAGCGCCAGCGGAGAGCGGCGACGCACAGGGAGAGACGGGCAGACGTCTCGTGTGCGCCCTGGAGATGGAGATGACCAACTACAGCCTGCAGAGCGACTCCAAAGTGGACTGCGTGAACTACGATGGCGTGATCAATCGGAACGGCGGTGACTCGGCAGAAATATCGGTGCCGCTTACCCAGCGGACAGCTCCCATGGAGGGAGAAAACCTCTACAGACTGCGAGACAGAAAGTTTTTACTGGAGGACAAAAAGCGGCTCTGCGCTATGGCTTTGGCCACCGCTGTACTCGGGATACTGCTCATGATAATCCACGCCGAGACGTGTCCCCTCATCTACAAACCGGTAGGTTGAAGAAATTACCCACTGTCTAAGATCGAAGTGCCAAGTGAAATCATTGACAATTGGGAATGTCTGAAATGTGACTCTTTGGTTTTAAAGCTGTACCATCTCTGTTCCCAGTGTAACTGTCGTTATGGTGTCTCCTGCTGAGAAGCGACATATTCACAAATCACTTCAAAACTTGCTGATGTATTATGTTGCACAAACTGAAAGGATTGTCACTTTTAATGCGGTGTGTTGGAACGTGTAGCTACACAGCAGTGCATGCTCGGTGACACATTCACATCCCTTTTAAAATGTTTTTTGTCAGTCACATTTTCTTTGTCAGATGGTCCTTGAACTCATCATCGAATTATAAAAGCAATCCACAGAATCTTGACAGTCGTGCCTCTAGCAGCACGCAGCGGAACCAAAGCCGGTCCTCCTTACCTCTGCAGCAGCTGCGAGAGCTCCACAACAGAGCAACAGAATAGAACAGATGCAAAGAAGTTGATAGAATAATGGGCAACCAGATTATCTTTCATTAAGTCACATATCAGTGGCATCATCACCGGTGGGGGGAGACCACTCTTACACAACTGGCTCAGCTTGCTCGCCAGCCAACACGCAGCCCGGCAGCAGCCCCTGCACCTGGGCTCTGAACCTCGCTGACCTCCTGATTAGTTCTTCCATTCTCAGACACACTATTTGGTAGCGCGGCCTCATGACATTAACACGCAGATCTCAGTGGATAACAATGCCAGGCCGCACAATCAACAAATTATTAACTCCCCCCTCCCCGACTTCCTACAGCACACGCCAGTTCCACATGTGGAAAAAAGTCCTCATGCTGCAAAACATCAGACCACCTCCACGCTGTGAAGCCCAGTGATTGATTACGGTGTCAAGGAGCCGCACATTTCTCGGCTCACATCAGCTCCAATCTCCCTGAGAGGAACCTATGGAAATATTGCCTGATGCGCTCAGAGAGTTGGACCCGGAGAAAAGCGGTCGTGAAATTAACGGCGCTGGCACGAATATTATTTGGCACGCCGCTATTCCAGTTTACAAATACGAACCAAGAACAGGTGTTGTCTGTCCATTCCGCACAACAGGCATCAGGCCCCGGTACCATGGAAATGCTGATGCAACTGGAAAAGTGTTCCCTGCCGCAGTTAAAGCATATTATTTTGGAGAGGCCGCATTGCTGATTTCACCAGAGCTTACATAACCGTCTTCTGCACTCATCTTTTTTAACTTCATGCGAGTGTCCCAGTCATGAGCGTGAGCTGTGACATCGTCCTCACCCCCGTGAACTGGCGTGACTTCTCCTCACACAGCACAGAACTGCAGTATTAGTTTTGTTTTGATTTTTCTTTTCTAACTTATCTTCTTCTTCTTTTTTTCTTTTTCTAAGACATTTTAAGTGCACTGCAGGATATTTTGGAGCCGCCTAACTTGCGTGCCTCAGTCTACACAGTTATATTTTGAGATTACCTTTTCATGGTTATGCACGAAAAAAACAGGGCTATTTATGGAACGTTTTTCCACATTTCACCTCTTCCCCTACAGCGAGATTGCCCACAGTACTTCAGGCTATCTTTCCACATCATTTAGTGTATAATTAGAGTGTTTGCATGGCCAAGTCTGAGAGTCTCCGTGTCTTGACTTGGGGCTGTGCAGGAGCCAGGACTGTGCCCTTTGACCTGGATGCAACCTCCTGTCCTCTTCTGCAGCTCTTTTCTGGGACCTACTGCACAGTCCAAAACAATGTCCACCCCGAGACTGAAAAGATGAGCGTGATGTTTAGTGTTTATAAAAGAATAGCACTGACAACAACATGCAGGCTGCGATTATTGATATATGCTTCCTAGATATGATCTCTTTTGCTGGAAAAAAAATCTTAAATGGCACGATTTTTGTGTAAAAAAAAACCCCCAAAAGTTTTGATGGCTTCCTCACTGAGCACATAGAGAAATGTTGGGGAGAGCTTAGTGAGATCAGGCTTAAAGGGGGGACTTTGTTGTCCGAAAGGGGGAAAAACATCTTTCGATCAGAAAGAATTTAAAGTTTTGGAACATCCCTCCAAGAAATGTAAGACACAGCAACTCTTACCATCCCTGCTGGAAAAAAAACAGCATAGACCAGCACCAAAACACAACATATGCCGGTCTTGCGAGTGACTTTTCACCACTAAGACAAGCATATGTTGTGTTTTGGTGCTGGTTTTGTCGCTGGTCTATGCTGTTTTTTTTCCAGCAGGGATCCCTAGCACATAATCTTATAACCTGGAAGAGTTGAACTAACCTGTCACACAATCAGTCTTTCACAGAAAGTTCTACCTTTAATCTCATTTGGACATGTTGCATTTAACATCCATTTGTTTTGTGTTAATTGCTTGTGTTGTAGATTTCATTGGCTTTTCTCCTTTCGGGGTTTTCTCCTCCGTTGAGAGACTTCATATCTGAATCCTCCTTTCACCTTCTGTTTGTTCCTCTGTTTTGAAAGTACAGTAGATGAAAGTGTCGTTGTGTAGCCGACGACAGTTATGACTCATTCATTTGAATCGCCCGTGCTGAAAGCACACCTATGAGCGGTAAAAGTGTCATGCCTGGACTTAAAGGAACAGTTCACCCAGAAAAGAAGAATTCAGTCCGTAACTCCTCGCCCTCGTGCTGATGGAAAGTCGGTGAAGTTGTAGTCTGCAAAACATTTCTGGTGCTTCAGGGCAAAACAGCGCTGTAGAGTTCTCTTAAAAAAAAAAAAAATGAAGGAGAAGAAGAGTTAAGAAAATAACTGAAAAAAAAAACTAACAAAAAATGGACCCATCAAGCTTGTCTGGCATGATCAATGTGTCCAGAGGATCCAAACTTACTACTACTGATTATAAATTGATTTGTTTACACCTTTTTGTTAGCTGAAATCTTCACTGTAGCTTCTAAGCTAAAAGCTTTAGCGCACACCCTATCTGAGAAGCTTAATTAACATCTTCTCAAATCAGTTAAGGACTAAACTGGACAAGCTGCATGAAGCCACCCAAGTCTTTTTCAGTCGTTTTCCCATCTACATTAGCTACGTAGGAGAATGCTGCAAAGTTTTGCTGTGAAGCCTCAGAAATGTTCCGCGGGCTACGGAACTTTGAGCGACTTTCCATTGGCATGAGGTTTTTTGGTTGAACTGTTCCTTTAAGGCTCTGCAAAAACGATTCAACAGACATTAGTATATAATATGTTTCATTAATTTTTGTAAACCTTTAAGATGGAATTTTAACATGTGATCATGACAAAGTGACAGCTCTAACATCAGCGCGTCTACAGGCAAACAGCAGCGTAGTCAGTTTATATATGAAAGTAAAAACTTTTAAACAATGATTTGAAGCTATGTCAAGTGCATCAGCCCACATATTATGTAAAATGAGCCAAGATGCTGCGCTGTGGTTGCTACTCACCCACACACTGAAACCTGGCTTACATATGTGGCCTACATGTAAACCTACAAAAGTCAACTACAAACTGAGTACCGCGTCAGCAAGGTCTTCCCAGTATGTGACACGTCTGCTCACCTCCAAACCGACATCCTGTGTATCATATAAGCATAAAGGTGAAATAGACATACAGATGGGCCAAAACAAACTTAATGGACCAAAAATGTGATATTGATAATAATAATAATGATGATATTACTATATTCTATGTAAATACATCAATTTAATGATTCTCAACTCTAGTCAGTTCTGCGTGGGGGCTGATGAGTCACTGCAGTTCTGCCAGGTACACTGCAGTGGTTTACTCACCTGTGGGTAGCCACACCTGTCCTGTAGAGCGTCTGCCTGACATCAGGGGCAGCTCCTCAAACATCCCTCCTGTGATTTCACTCATCAGCGCACATTCAACTAAGACAACAAAAACATTGTCCGATGCCATGTTTAACTGGCTCGATGGGTCAGTCTTAATGTTAAATGGTCTCTGTACCACCCATAATCATAGGCTGTGTCACCAGGTAATAAGTGTTTTGTCTTTCCAGTGACCATCGCACTACATCAGTAGACACTAATTGCAGGACAGTATTTGTAAGCCTATTCTTAAAGGGTTAACCACACCAATTTTACATATTAAAGTGTGTTAACAGGTCTTGAGTACAACTGCGCATATGAAAAAAAGACTAGTATGAAGCATTTTGTGGCTCCAGAGGAAGCTGCGTGTTATCTGATAAATTGCCCCACAGAGATGCCATGCAACCTCCTCTGGAGCCACCAAAGTCTTTATACTAGTTTTTCACATATGCAGTAGAACACCTCAACAACTGTGAACACATTTGAATGTGTTAAATAGGTGGAGTTACCCTTTAAGTTGACTGTAGCATACCATTTATTACATGAATCTCCATGAAAGCTAATTAAACTACACTGACCAACAAACCAAAGTAGAGAACTAAAGTCAGATGCATTATGTATTAGAGTACATACAAACCCGACCACCTTCTTTTGCACAGGATTCAGGGTTTTATATAAATTTATATTTTTTTTTTCTCTGCCCTGGGTGGCCCATCCTGGTAAAGGTGGCTTGTTGTCCTTCCAAGACTCTGAGTAACAATCCGTGTTAAGGTTAACCCAAATTAGGTTCACCGGGCCTGAAATGACTGTTTCCACCAGGAGAACGTTACAAAAACAATTTCAGAAACTCGGCAAGAAACATGTTGTTGAACTCTCTGTTATGGAGTGTGGTGAAATGTTGAGCTTTTGTGGGGTCTTCTAATTGGCCCTGGAAGAAATACAGACATGATGTGGATGCTACGGGAGAAACTGTGGAAAACGGCGTACCTTGCCAACGGACGTCACACCATACCACCTACACGCTCAAGTTTCCTCGAGTTTGAAAGTTTGTAATTATCTTTTTAACTGTAAACCACATTAAACTGCACGTCCCCGTTAAAAACTTCCATTGACGTTGCATCAGTTGTTCTGAGGGTGCGTGGATGAAGGTAATAGGTGCTCTTTAACCTGCTGACACCAGAGTTGTATGGCAGAGGCTTGTGGGTAGCTCTTAATGCTACAGTTGAAAACATAGACAATGAGAGGCAAACCGTCCAATAGTGTGTGTGTGTGTGTGTGTGTGTGTGTGTGTGTGTGTGTGTGTGTGTGTGTGTGTGTGTGTATGTGTGTGTCTTTGTCTCCAGCTGTCAGTTCCCTAGAATGGAAAGTATTTAATTACAAGCACTCTCGTTACAGTAATTGAGTGGCTTTTATGTACTTTATTTGGAGTACATTACAGAATCAGTAATTCCGCTTTCATTAGGACGTACTAAATACTGTAAACTTCTAATGAAGCTCCTTTTGGAAAGGCTAGAATTACAAAGTAACCTACATGTATGCTGTTATAACACAATCAGCAGGATGTTACGTTTAAATTATCTTGAAATAATCTTTAAGGGAAGGCAAATCGCTGATAAAACCTTAATTAGAAAGTAAAGATGGTTTATGGTCTTCTGTGAGCAGAGAAAGGGCACACAAGTACATGAATGGTACATTTGTTATTGCTGAAAAGTACATTCGTTCATATGATTAATACAATTTGATCCTTTGTAAAGGTAGTAGGTAGTAGAGGCTGCAAGCAATTTTCATTATTGATTCATCTTTTTCATGTAGTTGACAGCTATTCGGTCAATAAAATGTCACAAAATGCACTGTTAACAAAATTACCAGCAGACCAACACTGAAGAACATTTCTTTTACAAAAACTATAGAAAGCGTGAGATCCCTACATTTGGAAAAACAGTGAATGGTGTTAAAGCTGCACTATGTAAGAATTGGCCACCTATTAATTTCACACTCCAAACAAATAGGGGGCAGCATATCACCAGAGTAACCGCTAAATGCTGCTAACTGAAGCTTCTCTTAGATAGACAGCTCAGTAAGACGTGCAGCTAGCTGTCTGGACTGGGAGCATGGAGTGGTATTTTGAAGAAGGATGGGCCCAACTCTCTTACATATTTCACCTTTAATGACTTGATACTTTATTCTGAAATGAAGGATAAAATATCAAAACATCATTACTTAAGTCATTTTTGGTTATCCACCACTGAAGAGACCCACGTTTAAGTCCAGGCACAGTTTGCAGCACAGTTGTTCTTGGGTTGGAAGCTGGAGAGCGATCAAGTCCTTCTTGCAGTCTGACTATTGTTCATCTGTCTGCACGCTATTGAGAAAAATTCCCATTCTAAATTGTGAGAAAAAAGAACAATAATGTTTTTTTCATTGTTTATAGGAGAATTTGGACACTTGGTGTACAAAGGTTTGGGTACATATTGAAATGATGATAATCTCTTGTTTTTCTACGTGTGGTTTCCAGTAGTTTTTACTGGAAACCACGCATAAAAACAGAAATTGATTTTAAGCACTGACAATGTGCAAAGCCTCAGTTGATTATGCATGAGTTAGCTCGTTTCTTGAGGAGAGGCTGGAAAAAGAAGACAGAGCCCTTTGCCATTATAGACTTATTTATTTCTTCTTCTTCTCTCTTCTTCCTTTTGATAGTCAGAGCATGTTGTATTTGAAATCTCACACATAAAGACATGAAATGCCTGAAATGATGTAAGTATATGTGTATGTATATATAAAATGCTACAAATGGTATTTTTCATATTATTTTGTAAATGTGTTAATGGAGGAAGTCCATGTTTAGTTTTTTGTTTTTTACTTAATGGACATTGGGTATGACACAGAACTAACCAAATAACTAAGTAACTAAGAATATAATATGTAAATACACAATGCACATGGAAAGGAAACTGCAAATATACAATTCCACTGTACCTTTTCCCTTAGAGAGTGCAGTCAGGAGGCCACACTGGCCTGCAGTGACCCAAATGTCACTGTCTGTTTAAGCTTTTATTTTGGTAATTTTCCTTGAAGGTGATCTTACCTCTCTAAAAACCTATTTACTTTATCTGGATATCCTGCTGCACTTTCCACTGCTATTACCACAGTAGACATAGCAACCTTCATTTCATGAGCTATTAAAAAAAAAAAGGAGAAAATTAATGGAAAGAAATCAAATCTCAGCTGTTGCAGGGAAGCTGTTCCTTTCATGTCTTATCTCCCTCGTCTCTCTTTTCCTTCCCAGGGCTCAAACATTGCCTTAATCCTCAACTGTTCCATCAGCCTGTCCACTGGGTGTCTCCTGGTCCTCATCATTGCTTTCCATTATAAGGACATCAGGGTGAGTTTCCCTTTTCCCCCCCTGTTGTTTCCAACAGTTTGGACGCCCTTGTTATGATGTGCCGAGCGAGGGCCTGTGTTTGCATGCATAGGTGCGTTGTTGACGTTCAAGGCTCGACTTGCCATATTTTTGTACATCACTTTTTATACCAGGCATGTTTGTTCCAAATTAGCGTGGTCAGAAAGACGCTTTGTTAGAGATACTTGAGGGCAGTCGTTTTAGAAGGAGCTCTCGGTCCACTGATGGTAGCCTCAACATTGATTATCCGTGTTATATTTGCTGTATGCATACGAAACCCTGGATGAAAACCTCAGCCCACACAGGCATGCCCGATGCTACAGCTGCCATATTTTTGTCTGTCCACATGGCCTGCTGCCGTTGTGTGTGAACTCAATATACATGAAGGGATTTGGTTGAAATTAAACAGAGTAAACATTCTTTCATTTAACCTTGTACACACCCACAGCATGCGTATTCAATAAAGAGCTGTGCGAACAAGTGCATAGAGTGCTGTGTGTGTGCGTGGTAGGGTTGAATACCAAACTCCTCTGCAGGTTTTAAGTTGTCCTGCTGGGGTTATGTTCTAACCAACTTGGTTTTTCACTTTCGTCGCAAGCCTTGTGTGTCTGATACAAGGCGAGTCCTTGCAAGTGTGCTGAGGAGATAAGAGACAGGGGACTTAGGGTGGAGTTAAGCACAAAGGCAGATGTCTGATGGTCTTCAAGTCTCAATCAGCGGAGCAAATAGAGGACAAAGTTCTGCAGATAATGCTTAATTTCACTTATTTTCTTCGACAAACCAGCCATCACCATCACAGTGCTTTAACAAACACGGTGTACCATAAATAACTTTTATGTTGTATAATGTTTTCTTGATTTTTGCTCAGCATGTAAACCTATTCTAGTAGTAACCCAAATTAAAATGAACCTAAAAATGAGCATGATATGTCGCCTTTAACATATAAACATTAAGATGTGACTGTATTTTCACGTTTCCTTCAGTCATTTTATCATGGTTTCTCCTCTGACTCTCTGTCTTTACTGTCCTCCATGTTTCAGCTATTCATCATTGACCACAACCAGGTGGACTGGCGTATAGCCATGACCAGCCACAGGGTTCTTGTGATCACCCTGGAGTTGTTGGTCTGTGTCATCCATCCTGTCGGCACATACTGGGAGGTGGGCCTCCACGTCAACTCCTCAGCCTCCATGCCAGCTTCCTCAGTGCAGCCCTGTGTTTCCTACCACCGGGGCGAGGCCGTGATGGTGGACATAGAGCTGCTGTTATCGATGCTGATGTTCCTCCGCTTGTACTTGGTGCACAGAACCATCCTGCTGCACAGCAAAGTGCTGCTGAGCGCCTCCTACAGGAGCATCGGCTCGCTCAACAACATCAACTTCACCTTCCGCTTTGTTCTCAAGGTACTGATGAACAAATATCCGGGGCGCACGCTGCTGGTCTTCATCCTCTGCTTCTGGCTCACAGCGTCTTGGATGCTTACTCTGTGTGAGAGGTAGGAAAGAGAACTGCATGTGTGTAATTAATCAATGATGTATATTCTATGCTCTCTAACATTTTATTTAGTTGGGCCTAGATTATATGAAATACAAAACAGATAAGCATTTGCGTCAAACTTGGAGACTGACTGTGTTTTAAGAGACCCCCTTCAACAATAGGACTGGAGAAGCCATCAGTGAACAATCTACTCTAAAATATGCTTTAATTAACTTCTTAGAACTTGCAGCAATTTGGTTTAAATAAAACAAAGAACAAACACATAGAGTTAGATGACAGGATTGGCTCGCTCTCACTTTTGTATGCTAACTTCGAAACTACTCCCAGCAGGGGAAGGTGAAAAAAAAGGTCAAAAGATAATGCAGCACACCACCGGAAAAATGCTCTTTTTTACGGGTGGTGTGCTGCAATATCTCCTGCTCAAGAGTACGAACCTTTTGTTGGTAGGCAGGTTTACTTTGACCTGTGGACAGAATAAGGCTAGCGGTTCCCCCATTTCCAGTAATTGTGCTAAGCTAAGCTAAACATCTGTCTGCTGCAGCTCCATAATCAGTGTTGCTGGCATGAACTGCGAGCAGAACAACAGAAAAATGTGAATTTGTCTTTGAAACTTAAACTCAACTTAAAGAGAACGGCTCCTTCAACATCAGCGAATATTGACTGGACTCAACACAAAGAAAAACTTGCAGCAGAGGAATGCCAGATGTTTGCTTTTCTTGATGGTCATATTACTTTTTAAAGATAATGTTCTCTACATGCTTTATGAAAGTGAACAATAACTAAACTCAGGTCACTGATCATGGATTGCGCAAATAAGTGACTGTCGAAAGCAGTGGCAGAGTCAGTGTTTGAGAGGCCGGGACGAAAAAAAATTACAAGGGCCGCAGCTGTATGTGGTGGAGCACCAGCGCACAGAAAGGGATCTGGAGGAGCATCCTCGAGGGCATCATGTTTTATCTAAAGGGGCATCCAAGAGAGCAGTTTTGCTGCATTATTTGAAATATGAGAGTTTGGGTCCACGGGTGGACTCCCCCACTCTGGTGCCCCAGAACACAATTTTCTGATTAATCAAATTAAAATTAAATAAATGAGGCAAGCCCACTAAGTTTTTCACTTCCTTCAATGGAAGACCCCGATGTCAGGTATTCAATGACAGCCGTCAAAATAGTCAACAGAGCTTTTAAATTCTTAACATCGGAAAAAAATAAACAAAACACATTCTCAATTTCTGTAATACTTAAACGAAAACGTAAACGATTGTTTCATACACTAATGAATCACTGTTTTCACTCTAAAGCTCAGTATGTTATCTGCATAGATTCCCACACACACACCCACACACACACACACACACACACACACACACACACACACACACACTCGCACACTGCAGCTCTGTCTGCTACTATCTCCCCCCCTTCTCGACACACACACAGTAAAGAAAACATAATGCTCTGCAGTTTAACTTCCTCCTCAAACCTTGATGGTCAATTTGACTTTGCTGCTCAGAGTGGATTTTTAGTAACTGATTTGATGATCATGATATTCTGTTTTGTTACTCTAACAAATTGCTCTGTAACTTGAGCCAAATAAACGTCAGCCTTATCCTCTGCAGTCTGTTTGAACAGCATGAGGTCATTTGTACATTTGAACCCCAATGGGAGGTTTTGCCTGCAGTTTCACATGCGTCCGTCTTGTATGTTTTGATTTGTCAGAGATAATAAAAGAACTCATGATTGATGGCTGATAAGCCCATCAAACCTTTTAACACTGAACTGTGTTACCCCAGCCATTTTCTGTATCGGTTACCACATCCAGGAGACAAACACTCACAAACTGTATGACCTCTTTGTGTGGTTTCTGCCATGTGTACACAGACTTGTGCTATATAATGTTTTTACAAGTGTACACCCATACTCCCTGCCTCTCTTCCTCTCTACTGTAAGCATCAGCTCTGATAACACAGTTTGAGTAACAGACAACACCTTTGTCAAACTCAGACTGCAGATCAACGGGTGGGGTTTAGGCATCAGGTGAATGGTTTAGTGTATGTCGCAGGTCCCAAAGGAGGGTTGGGGCAGGGAATGAAGGTTCCTGTAAGGGATGGTGTAATTTGGTACTAATCACAGTGAAATGGATTGTTGGAAGCAAGAATGAATCAATACACTTCCAATTATGTCATTCCAATTAATGGCCAGTTTAATCCTCGGAGTCTTTAAGCCAGTGCACAGTGGGTCAGTTGAAAATGTGAAATTTGAAATGTGAAGGGTGCGATGATGGCATGGTATCGACAGGGACATTATTTTAATTTGCCATCTATTAAATGATAGATTAGAAGATAACATTATTTTGTGTTCATATTAGATATCTGTAGGAATGTTTCATGGTAAAATTGTGTCCACAGGATTTATGAATCAGTCTATGGGAGTATTTTGATTTGTCAGGTGTGCCATTTTCAAACATTCCCATCTGATAAATTTACGCATAGGATTTTATCACTCACTTCTATAAATGGAGAATAACGTTTCCTCCTAAAATGAATGAACTGTTAATGAATTGATATTATAGGATATATTTAAAGGACCAGTGTGTAGTATTTACTGGCATCTAGAGGTAAGGTTGTGGATTGCCACCAACTGATCTGTTTAATGTGGCTTAAATAAAGAATTTCTTTTTTTTTTTTTTTTTTTTTTTTTACCAAGATGCCTATCATTGCCTCTGTTTAACACTATAATAAGTACTGAATTATATAGTTATTACAAGGAAATTCCAGACCCCTAAGATGAATGAATGTTACGGGCATTCAGTGGGACTCAAATGCATTGAACATATAGCCTGAGTCCTGCTTTCCCTCCCCGCAGGAAGACCACCCAACCGACCGGCCACATGGACACGGCCCTCTGGCTCATAGCCATTACCTTCCTCACAGTAGGCTATGGTGATGTGTCGCCCTGCACCACCTGCGGCAAGGCTGTGTGTCTCTTCACTGGAGTCATGGTAACTAGATCTGTTTGCTTGTTGAGAAAATGTCATTCTAAAGAAGCTGATGATCTCATGCTCTTTTTGAAATTCATAATGACATTCAAAGATTTCAGAACAGTTTTGTGCAGCCACTAAAGTAATTGCATGCAACTGGGTGCATGATGAAGAATATAAAACACACAATAATCCATGTTGTTTCATTTCAAGCAGTTGTTTTGGCAACTTTGACCTCGAGCAGAGAAAGACTTCGGTTGTGGTTTGAACACAAAGAATGGACACGTCTTATCTTTGTTTCACTTCCGTATTTGTTGTTAACTTGATAAGGCGCAAAAACCAAATGTTCTGTTGCTGTTTGTTCATTTCCATTTCATTTAGTTTTGCTGTGTTGTTTCTGTACCGGTCAATCTTTCCCATATCTATACTTTTTATAAACTTTGTGCTCTGTTCCATTCAGCTCCTTTCCTCCACTGTCTTCTGCTCTTTTCCACTCTCATTTTGGTCTCCATATTAATTTCTACGCTGTTCGGCTTTGTTCCATTTTATTGCCTTCTGCTCTGCTTCATATTGTTCTGAACTGTATTGTTCCACATCATCCTTTCTGGTTTGTTTCATTCCCTTCCCTTTCTGTTCTGTTCCATTGCAGCAACCCTTTCCCCCTTTTTTCCTATTTAGTTTTTCCCATTTCATATCAGGTCAGTTCAGTTTGGTTCACTTGTCTCCTGTTTGCTTTCTATCCCAGTATTATTCAGCACTATTCTGACACATTGGACCCCTTTTGCCTGCCGGCACTCCCAAGCGGCGCTGACAGAGGGTCTTTATTCCCTCGTGTGTGTGATTTAGATTGCAGCTGAAAATTAAAGCCCTTGGCAGTACCAGGCACTCACATGAAAATATTGAGGGAAGGGAAGCGTCAGCATCCCCCACGAAACATCTGTATGGAGCGCCATGTCTCTGATTAGTGACGACATTGTTTTTGCTGCGCTCACTGACTTCTCTCCTGGTCACACCTTGTGGAGATGATGTAAAACACCTCACACTAAATGACCATTTTGACTCAAGTGTTTATTTCATCATGGAATGAAAGAAGGAAATTAAAGGAAGAAAAGAAAATGTAAAGAAAGAAACAAAGCCGGTTCAAACTGTTAGATTTTCCCCCTATTATAGTAAGATTATTGCAGTTTTTGAAGTAATGCAAAGTAGTGACAAGGTTTAGACTTGTCTAAGGGGCAACATGAAGCCCACGGGCCAATTGCTGCCTTCAGCAAGTATATGAATTACCTTAAACCTAGCCGGTTTCCTTATAGGCCTACATGTAGCCTATTGAATATAGTGTTTCCCACACATATGCTTTACTTGTTGTTTTTACTATGTCTTTACTTATTTTGTCTTTTAACCATCCGAGAGATGGACACCATCTGCTCACGCTCGTCCCCTCTTGTCCATAGTCGATCACACATCCTCTGCGGGAGAGAGAGAGAGAGAGAGAGAGAGAGAGAGAGAGAGAGAGAGAGAGAGAGAGAGAGAGAGACGTGATCTGGTGTTGCGTCCTTTCTGTAAACACACTGATTGTGAGGCGACATGTCCTATTTAACGAGGCCTACTTATGCTGCTGTTTCGAAAGTGATTCGAGATAAGAGATGGAGCGTTGAAGGGACAGGGAAATGAAATTTGAGATAAAACACAAAAAGTCACAGTCACAAAATAAGAATACCGTAATAAGTCACTTAGAGTGAGGAGTGGCAGTGTGTTTGAATTGGTTGACTGCCTCACCTCTGTTGCGGTAAATTCTGGTACGAGTAGATAAGAATTCCCGCAGTGTTTCTAGATGTGGGCACGAGTCCGGTTCAGACACCTCTGTGACAGAGTGGAAAACAATCTTTTCCCCTCTCTCTTTCTCCATCTGCCTTGTTTTTATAAGCTTCCCCCCCTTATAAGGGAAAACTTTCCACCATATCCATTTTTAGGTGGTTTATTGCCTTTGGCACCACTACAACAGGAGGGTGTGCCAACCTGTGCCAGTGATTTGGAAAAAAATAAATTTCCTTCTCCCATCAGGGCAGCTCTAGGAGCCAGTCACTGGGTCTCTCTCACACCTGTAATATGGCTGAGAGCACTTCTGCTTCACTCCAGCCGTAACTCAATTTGCAGCTGTGTTCATGGGTTGACAACACTGTTTGCATGCCATCACTAAGTGTGGATGGATCCAAGGAAAGAGCGCCTCCCAGGTTTCTCTGACGGTGTAATGATAGATATTCTGTGGCTGTTGAAGTGAAGTGTAAATTCAAACCTCTGGTTTCATCTCTTCTTATGTTTCTTTGTTTCTAATGCAAGCTGAAGCAAGGAAAACAGGTAAAAACTGGTCATCTTATATCATTATCTGGGCTGAATGTGAAATAAGTGCAGTGTTTTGTTTGTGCTTCGTCCCTTTCTGTGGATGTGATTCGCTCTGCAGGCCCTCTGAATCTCTACCATCCTTCTGCATTTCAGTGTCCAGCAATAGCACAACACTATTCTCAGAGGAAAACCAGTACTATAGCAGTGCCACAGAGGCCTGTGTTTAACCATTGAACCCTCTGTGTAAATATAACTTTGATTTATTGGACGAGACCATATGAGGTATGAAGATCAACATTCAGTTTTCTGAATAAGTGCCTTCCCTTGAGGGGAATGGTGGAGCAAAACACATAAGACAAATTCAGGCTGTAAAGGTTAACATCAGTTTCCTTGGAGTCCTGCTTTGAATTCAGGATCGACGTCCAGTGTTCATACGATTATTGAGAAAATGGTGAATATTTTAGTAACCGTGCCAACTTCTGTGTGTGTGTTGGGTTCAAGGGTGTAGCCTGCACTGCCATGCTGGTTGCAGTCGTTACCAAGACGCTGGCATTGAACAAGGGAGAGAAACACGTGCACTTCTTCATGCTCGACATCCAGATCTCCAAAAGGGTAAGAGCAAAATTTGTTATTCAGCAAAAGTACGTTGTAATTGCATAGTTCAAATTATGAAAACAATGTTCTACGTGTGTAGGGAAAACATGGAAAATGAGTGATTTGTGAATTATTCCTCGCAACAATGTCCATCACCAGGAATACGACTTTTGGATGCGCGTGCATGGCCATTTCTGCCTGTGATTTTGCTGTTTCTTATCCTTCACATCACTCTGACAGGCTTCATCTGATAAGTGTTACACCAAAGGGGATATATTTTTTGCATGTTTTGGCCCATTTGTGATAACCCACTGTTTACTTTACGTGAACAAAAAAAAAAGTGAACTTCAAGAAAACACACCAACATTCTTTTGCAAAGGACATAAATAAAAAGTACGCAATTTAGTATACATATTTAATGTACTTAGAAGTACAACTTAAACAGATGAACAACAAAGTGCACTGTGTGTAAGACTGATAAAATATACTGTTAATGAACTGAAATTAAAGCACACTTTAAGAAAGCATGTGTACAGTATATTACAAAGGGCACGTAAATAGTATACTTTCTGTAAGTCCACTAAATTAATATTCTATTCTACTCTATTCTATTCTAAATATTTGCAATTTAGTACAGTTTATAAAAGTATACATGTGTATAATTTACTTAATATACTTTGTTGTAATATAACAAAGTACACTTTTTAGATGTACACTTAAGTACCTCTTTTAAGTATTGTTGAATTACTATATTTATAAACAGAAGTTGAACTTAAGGACATTAAAACTACATTTTAAATGTACTTTAAATTAAACACAATAAATAAATGAATACTTGTAATAAGGTTTCTATACCTAAATTATATTTTTTCCTGAAGGTGCTAACACTTGTCTTAATATGTGCTGTCATGTTGTAGATTTCTTTATTCCCTCTCATTGCTGTATGAAACCCGAGGCTTGTTTAAATTAGGTAATCCATCACAACGAGCAGCATGTCTGTGTTTATTGTTGTCACAGTCGCTGGAACATTGCGTGGTGGTGCAGCTGTAAGTGCAGAAGGATTTGAACAGCCTGCACTGCATTGGCAGACAACAATAACATAACTCAATAAAAGATCTAAAGCACTTTGGTCTGCTTTGGAAAATGCTTTGGAAAAGGCAGTTATTTAAAATATGTTTGTACTGAAAAGGCCAAAAGATGTAAAATTCTGGTTGTTTAAAAGAAAACCTCCATAAAAGCAGAATTTTGCTTTTTTAGTGGAGGGTTTAAAGGGTCACTACAACACTTTTACACATAAGAGTGTGTCTACAGGCCTTGGGGAATACTACTGCATATGTGGGAAAAAGAAGTATAAAGCAATTATTTGCTCCAGAGGAAGCTGTCTGTAATTTGATAAATTGCCTCCAGTGATGTCACTCATCAGCTAAGTTGCATTGTGGGTAATGTAGGCACCAGGTCTGAAAACAAATGATCGAATCTGGTACAGCATAGGCAGAGATATTACCTCTTTCATTCCACGCATTCTGTCCATTTTAAAAACCTGGTGCCTACTTTACCCACAATGCAACATAGCCACTGAGTGATACCACTGAAACTGGTACAACAATGTCCGTGAATCATCCTGAGTTACTGAGTCACATTTTCTGGAAAGGGACATTGCTATTGAGTTTTTTAAAATCAAGTTTTGAGCACCACAAGCCGAGTGCCATCTAGTTCCATTATATTCAAGATGTGGCCAACATCTCTACAACTGATATCTCCAAAAATCAAAAATGATTTAGATGGACGAATAGGACTAAAGTTAACAGAAAGCAACTGTGTGAGTTCTGATACATTTTTTGGGTCCCTTAAAGCATCAGTAGCTCAATATAGGTCAGATCAGTGTTTTTCAATCTGTTTTGAGCCACAGCATATTTTTTACATACAAAAAAATGATAACAAAATGATCATCATCACAGGCTTTCTTGTACCATCCCTGAGATCTACTTTGAAAATATTCAATATAGCATGTGCAACAAGTGTGTGTGTTATAGGTGAGATTGTTATTCTCTAATTGAAGTGTGACGGGTTCTCATTTTTGTGACAACATTTATCAAATAATCAAATAAAATTCCCTCCATGAACATCAAGTAAACAGTTATCTGCCCCCCTTTCTCCCGAGGTTACTGCCGTGTAGCGGGAAAAAATAAGAGCGATGACAAAGCGGATGGAGCTGTCAGGATGGAAGCGTCACTACTTTCCATGTCGCATACATGTTTTGGTTTTGGAGTCTTATTATAATTTTTTTTTTCCATAAATAAGAGACACCAGAGGGACGGGATGGTGTGGGAAAAGAGGGGGGAGATGAGGCCTCGCCAAACCTCTTTATAGCATTTTCAAGGCGTCAAACAGAGGAAATCATCTGATCTCTGTCAGGAAAGAAACTTGTGTCAGTTCAGGACGGTGCAGCGACGGGCAGGAAACTGGTTGGGCTTTATCCGCGCGTGTGTTTGTGTTTGTGTGTGTGTGTGTGTGGAAGTGACTTGCTGGGGGACTTGCTCTGTTTGTAGAGTTGGCCAGGATTCAAGTGTTTGTTTACTGGCGGGAAGAAGGAGGTGTCGGATAAATTAAAAGCTTGCAAGGAGGGGTTGTCGTAAAGCCAGAGAGGTGTCTCAGTATTATACAATAATGTGTCACGATTGGTGGAGCTCGGTTTGTGGCCTGTGTGCAGTGCTAGAGCTGCTCACCAAGCTGTAAAGCAAAGCCCGTCTGCGGTAGGTGCACCGCTTTGGAGGATACAACCATTTCCTCTCTCCCGGTGGCTGCATCCTGTCACTAGGTGCATCTTTGTGCCTCACTCATGCTTGGTGTGTGTGTGTGTGTGTGTGTGTGTTTCTGTGCGTGCAATCTTTGGAGCAAATTTACACTGATGGGAACAAGGGAAGACATCTGGATGCGGACACTGACAGCCTCTATTAATAACCCCTCACAACAGGGCCAGGGTGACATCATCACGGGGCAGTTACAGTGATTTGTGCAGGAAGACAAACAGACATGAATAGAATCAAAGAGAAAAGTGCAAAAAGGTGATACTGGAGAAATCCTGCAGCGTGTAAATACCAGGCTTGAGTGTGAGTGGCCCGTCCTTCAGCATCTCTGTGAAAATAGGACCTTCAGAGTTCGGTTTTATCTGAAATAAGCATCACAGAGCAAGAGGTTTGGACAGGAAAGACTATCTAGATTTAATCAGCTGGCTTGGAAGGCTCATGCTTTTATTTCCTGTACTAACACGATCAATCACCAGATAAGCTCTGTGTGTTTCGCAACCTTGTGCGACCACATCTCAGCTCCTGGAACCTCTAGTTTGCCGAAATTGATTCCGAACTTTTCCGTCTCTTCACCAGATCCGCCACGCCGCTGCCAACGTGCTGAGGGAATGCTGGCTCCTGCACCGCGCAAACCTGACGAAGGGCAACGGCGGCGAACACCGAAGACACCAGAGGTGCCTTCTGGAAGCCATCAGAGTGTGAGTTCGCAACAAACGATACCTTCAGGCGGGATGTCCGTGTGCGCTGGGTCTGGGCGAGGGATGTTGAGTGGGTGTTGGTTTGCTTGCCTTACATGTGTATTTTACAGGTTGTTAACTTAGTGTCAACATGCTTAACCACAGAGTCACAGTTTTTAATGACCAATTTAGATTACTAATTAGACTGTGGCCTGTTTCATGTGGGCAGGGCATGTGTGAGCAAGGGTCCACCCTTTTATTATACAGAATTCAAGGCGAAGCTCTGAGAGACGGTGGCAAACAACTTCACACAAACATATCTTTTTTTTTTTCTTTTTTTGGGACGTTCATGAAGAAAAAGAACGTGGAAAAGCTGCGTTTTTCTATTTGGGTTGAGTCTTATCATCAAGTCTTAGCTTCTCTGAAAGAACAACCGTATTGCACAAGACAGGAAGTCCAGAGGCGTGATTGTACGCTTCATTATTCTGACAACAGGATTATGTGTGCGAGTGTGTGTTAGCCTGGGTGGAAGGGTTGTGCTTCCTGCTTCACGCCGACCACAGCACAAGAGCAGCACACAGTAATGAGACCATCACTCCATCACTGCTGGCTGCCTGATTGGGATATCGGTTTCCAGATGTCTCTTTTGGTGCTTTCAAGATACTAAATTTAGAGCCTTTTCCACCTTTATACGTCACAGACCTTCAAGCACTGTTTTATAGCTATTTAACAAACACAGCATGGCTCCTGCATGTTGAGTAGTGGAATACTCTGTTAACTTGTCAGCATATTCCTCCACAGATCAGGGGTTATGCATTGTGCCAGGACTGTTCCATTTGTCCCAAAATAGGATGCTTCCTTTGTAGATTTTACACATAGCAACGTCATGTTATCTTATTTGTATAAATGGTCTGAGCCTCTACAGGTCTCAGTGCAACATTTGGAGTAACGCAATTAAAGTGCGCCTTTTCTCCCTGCAGATTTCGGCATTTACGCCTCAAACAAAGGAAACTGAGAGATTACGTCAGTGAGATGGTGGACCTCCCCAAGGTAAACAAGACAGCTGTTGCTAGAAGGTTTTGTATATGTTCCATTGGAAAGATTACAAAGATCTCCTTAAAAACGCTCACTACTTAGATAGACTATTACGCAGTATTTTACAGGCTGCTGTTTATCGCTAGGTGTTCAGACACATTAAATGCTTGTTAAAAAAATCTCCATAAAAAGTCTGAGGATTCATTTGTGTCAGGAATTCGTAGGCCCAGGTAGGTTTTCCACGTGGAATAAACCCAAGGTATAAACACATTAACCCAGCGACAGGCACGAACGTGTGGTTTGTGCACCTCAGAACGCACTTTCCTGATCAATTTATATGGAAAACAAGCCCCCGTTTTTCCAGACTACAAGTGTAGGCGCTTGGTTGGACAGAGAAGGGTGAACTATGCAGTTACTCAGTTACAGTCTGCAGACTGAACATGCAGCTCTCTCTTACCCAACCCCAGCCACAATGAGCACAGAGATTTGTTGCTATTGGCTTCTTTTAATGACAGAAATGACAACAAAGGGGTTGCAAAATGTAGTGGCACAGTTTCTAAGTTTGGAAAAACTGGCGTGGTTTTGACTCTGCCCCACTGAGTTGACATAAAACTGTCAAACATGCACAACATATAGTTCTGTCAGTTGGACTACTTTAACTGGACTACTTTATATCTGGAGCACATGTTTAAAATGTGTCTGTACAGATTCCATCACTATTAGACAGACCCATGGCTGTATCTGACCAACTTCATGTTTCCCCTATAAAGGGGCAATTTATAAGAATTGCAGTTCAAAACAAAACAAAAACTCAAATTATAAATAGAATGTCATGAAATAACAGGTTTTGAAGTCATGTCAAAGATGGCTGTGTGTTGTACTGCAGGGACACAGAGTAAGCATGCTAACCAGCTAGCCTGGAGCCTGGAAACCTCTCTTCTCCCAGTGGTCCAAAGCTCGCGCGCTAGCGGCGTAAACACCCAAACTCTGCCAGTAGTCCGGCTACACGCCTGGCTAACTGAGCTAACCGTGGCTGCAGTCATGCATGTATAAACATAATACAATTAGCAGCAGTTCGTAGTCGCCCTGGAGATATGCTGCCCCTATTTGTTGGGAGTATGAATTTGTCATGTGGCCAGTTCTTACATAATGCACACTGAAAAACAGTTCTGCATTGTGATTCCAACAGATGCAGATGATCATGTGCGACCTCAGTGCCAATTGGAATAACTCCTACCGGGAGCTGGAGCAGCGCATCCTCTCCATGGAGCAGAAGCTGGACGAGCTGAGTCGCTGCTTCCAACAGACGTCTGAGCTGCTGTCTCATGTCCTGCGTCACCGCAACCCGGAGATCAGGTAAATAGCGCTTACAGCTCCCAGTGCGCAGAACTGCTGACAGCACAGCGCAGGATGTGGTATGTAAGCCGAGGCTGGGGTGCGCCTGCTAAAGAGAATAACTCATTTCTCTTCTGTTTATTGTTGCAGGTGACATGGCTACATACACAAATAGTCTTCAGCATTTTCATCTACAGTATCCATGAAAGTGAGATGGTAAATCCTCTCCACCCAGAGCTGCTCCAGACTCTTAACATGCTGAACCACTTGGAGGACTGGCATACCTACTAAAGATCTCATCTTCTGGCCCTGTGCTGACTGAGTGCACTGCACAATGACTCATAGCTGTAAAACTATACAGATAAAATAAGACTTCCATTCACTGTGGGGGAATCACAGTGCGTTCTGAGAAATCTGTTGTGTTTTCAGCAGCTGTATTCTGTGAAAATGCACAAAGAACTGAATTCGTGTCAAACAGGGAGTGTGGAGAGCCTTGTAATCCACACCGTCAAAAGGTCAGTCCAAGGCTCGCTATAGTAACTTAACCGCCATTTGTAAGGTTTCATTGATGGACTCCGTCGCTGCCTTATTCCTGTGGAATAAGATTGTATTTTTTACAGCTTAACTTTATTTTGAATTCCTTGCGATGTTCTAGTGTAAGTGCCTAATCAGTTTTGTAAAAAAATTAAAAAAATAAAAATAATAAAAAAAAACTCTTCTTCATCAGCAGACAGTTAACTAGTTACCGAGCTGGTTGCTGTTCGCAAACTGGCTTGTTATATAGAATTCAATATCTAACAACTCATATTTGTTCTGACATTCTCTAACCCACTGAGTGAATTGTTAAAGCTACAAGGATATTTCAATTTTTGTTGATTTTGGCAGCCCCTCTGACAAGAGTAAACTGTGTTTTAGTGGCGTACCACCAGAATACAAAGCAGACTTTCCTCAAGCTTTAAGATTCATCAATTCATTCTCAGCACGCTGCCATTAAAGTAATTTTAATTTTATCTATCCAACCTGGAAAAGTCGGAATCCTTCCCAGTGACAGGCATTTGGAATAACTAACAATTATGCAGAAACTGACATCTTCTCACTGATGGTCTAGTTTGAGATTGAGTTTCATAACCAGTTGAATGGTCCTTGTAGTACGTTTAAAGGAATGTGTTTCGATGCCCAACCAAAAACAACAAACTAAACTTCAAATCAAGTATTGCTGGATGAAACCTTTATTTCAAAGTTGAAGTCTGTGGGATTTTAAGGGATGTCAACTGAAACTCATAGATGAATGTCCACTTATAGGGTCATACTCATCAGTTTACACCTGTTCTGAGAACAGCGAGTATACCTTTCCTTGTAAGCTCATGTTTTAGCAACCCAACAGCTCCATCTGGTGGATAAGGAATTCAATTATCACATCTTGAGGACCCTTAACATTAAAACTTTAAAGATTATATAACAACCATTAAAAAAAACAAAAAAAAAAAACAAGTCATATGCTATTTTCAACCTGAATTTCCCAGAACGCTACAGTATCTCACAGGAACATAACATTTGAATCAGCTGGAGTAAAAACAAGAGGATTCAGAAGCTCCCATACAAACCTCACTGTTAAGAATGCACTTTGTGAGAAAAAAAAATAGCAAAACTGGACTGGACTCTTTCTCTGGAGGATAAACTGGAGTTTTCACATGATTTAACTAAATCCAATACTGAAAAAAAAAAAGTTCCTTGTGGATTAATTTTGTACTCTGGTAAGTTGTCAAAAGAACTTCTGAGGAACTTGTTTTAACCCTGTTTACTATGTATCATTTGCACATGGTGAAATCATGTAAACAACCATCCAGGACATACTTATAATTAAAAGCCATTAAAAATGATTGTGTGTGTGTGTGATTTTCTCAATTGGCAATACACATATTAAACATAACAGTGACAATCAGATGACGCGTGTGTAACATCCCTTTTGATTGAACGCCTTGTTTCCAAGTGCGGTGCACAAACCATGGGTGACCCAGGAGATGTGCTGGTGCTTAGTCATTTCAAGGACTTCTTCAACCGTTTTGTTTTTGTCCTGTTTTGAAGTTGGTGCCATATGTAAGCCGACGGCCTAAAAAAGAGCTGTCCACAGTCACAAGTAAAGGGCATTTTGCATTTTGTCTTAACTTTATGTTTCCGTTTCCGTCCAGGACAGGATTTTTTCCTCGACTTGCCCTTTATGTGCTCGGCTAAGACTTTTGCTCCTGTGAAAGTCTCCCCACAGCTGACGCAAATGTAGCTGATGGCCTCCGCATGCTGAACGCAGTGACGCAGGAGATGGAGCCGGTGCTTGAAAGCTCGGCCGCACTGGCACTGGTGTAAGCGGCGGCCTCGGTGGAGGTAACGGTGGCTGATGATGAGGGAGGGCTGCCGCAAGATGGCACCACATTGCCTGCAAGGGTGAGGGGCCTTGGAGCGCCAGCCTGTGTTCATACGTTTCTTCAGAGCCACATCTTGGCTGTCGTTCTCAAACATGGCCAGAATAGTGGGCGTTGGTGGGGAGGGGGGGACAGGTGCTGCAGTGGCTGGAGTTGTTTCAGTGGCAGCAGGGGCAGAGAAACTGCTGACAGGCAGGTTGTTTGTTTGAGCTAGTGAGCCGGCCATACGTACTGAGGAAGGAGGTCTGCCTCGGCGGGAAGTGAATGGCGAGACAGAGGAAGGGCTGGATTTCACAACAGCGGACAGTGGCCCTGCATAGCTCTGGCCAACACTGAGCTTTCCATTAATGACCTGGTTTATCACATTTGGACTACCGATGGCAGACTGGGCTGCTGTGCCATGGACACCTGGTGAAACCTTATTATCTGTCAGCATTGATGGATTGGTGATGATGCACACCTTGGTGCTGACCACTGACGTGTGAACCCTGGTGACGTGGTCGAACAGAGTTTTGTCACAGGTGAAAAAAGACTTGCATATGTTGCATGCATGTGGCATGGATTCTGAACAAAAGAGGTTCAAAGATGATCGGCTTACTTTGGGACACGGGTGTTGCTGGAACGAGTTCTGGTGAGAGAAAACCTGCCCGCAGACCTCGCAGGAATACAACGGCATGTAATGTTCATTAAGAGACGCCTCGGTTTTAAAGAGGTTCTTACACCGTGGACACTGATATTTCACTCGTACACCACTACAGTGCAACAAGTGGAGCTTCATAGACCGATATGGCCCATTACCACATGAAGCACACATTGTGGTGTTATCAATAGGAAGGGCTACAACGCGGCTTCTAGAGTTTGTATCATTAGCAGAGTCACTGGAATCATCGGTTGAACTTGAGCCACCGTCTGATTCTGGATCATCAGGTTTAGAGCGTATCTTATCTTCGTCATCAGAGTCAGAGCTTGTTGAATCCTCTGCCCTGTCGCAATCACTGTCAATGCTGACATCTTTATCATCTTCACCCACTATATACTCCACACTGTTTACCGATGTCTCAGGTCTCTCAGGCTTCATCTCAAGTCTTTGTTGAGGTCGCAACTCTGACGCCAAGTTACGCAGTGCTAGGTTTGTACCGTGTTGTGCTGTGAGCTGATTGGAAAAGTTGCCGCTGTTCTGACTCTGGTGTATGACCGCAGAAATCAAAGACGGGGCTCCTTGGATTGATGCTGGAACCACGCAATGCGTCTCCGCATGCTTGTTTAGCTCCCACACATTACTGAAGGCCTGAGGGCACTTTCTGCAGAGGGGCGGCGAATGTACATTGTCCAGGTGCGTGGAGAGTGATGTCAGGCGTCGGAAAGTGATGTTGCAGATGTTGCAGGTGGCTTGGATATCGTGGCTTTTGTAGTGTGACATCAAGGTTGTGATGTTGCTGAATTTTTTGCCACATTCCCAACATTGTCTTTGTGTGGGCGCACACCAATCATCATCGCTGCTGGAGTCTTCAGACATAGGGAGCTGGTCAGGGAGAACTCTGGGTGGTCTGCAATTTAAAGCAGATTTGTTAGAATCACCTCAAGAATACAGGTTTTATACAGGCACCGCTACATAAGCAACACAGTAGATAGTATTAAAATAAAGACCCATCTGCGTAATTACATGGGTAATTTAATGCTACAATAACACGGAGAAATACTGAGAAAGTCAAAGCAGTTCCAGAATAGGCCAAAGGCCACAGGCCATGATGTGAATGGTAAAACAATTACAACCGATGGTTGGGCGGTTTAAGATCAAATTTCTGAAATGGCTAAAGGGTGTCAGAGTACTGATTTAAATTTGGTGCTGTACATTGTTTGGACCTTACTTGTAGGACATTTAGCATAAGCCAGTCAGAGGGAAGGGTCTGATAAAGCTAGCTTTCCAGTTAGGACATGTAGATACAAAGATCTCAGTGAGTATCATGTATTTCTTTGAGGGAATTCCACCCAACCTTATCATATGAAATACAGTGATGTGTATCATAAACATTACTTGTTATAAACCTCAGAGTGATGGAGTAGAAAAGTTGGAGAGTTGAAGATAACTGACATCACCACGGTCCAAGACAGTCATGAAAACTGCTTCTTCTTCTACAAAACAAAGAAAAGATGACTGCATCCTTGCTAAATCTCTGCCTAGCATGCTGGATTATCAATTTGATACCTGATAATAAGTTAAGAAAAGGAACCGTATAATTATTTTATTTGCAGACAGAGCAAAACCAATCTGTTCACATAATATTTACTCATCTCTTTGAGTCATTTATTGAACAAACGTTCACAACGTTCACTGAAATACCTTAATGACCATTGTACGAATTTGTGTACATTTTGTAAATTCATGGTCCCCAGAGGATGAAGCCAACAGACTTTGTAGATCCACACTCCAGTGGCCACATGAGGTTCACATTTGCGGCTCTGAGTGAAATATCTCAACTATTTCATGGATTTACATTAAAAGTAGCCGCAGACCCTAAACGGCCCCTGGGATGAATTACTGTATACTGTAGCACAAACACTGGGTACACATTTCAATTCCACCAGTACTTTGTCTTTATGACTAAAATGCCACCCCCACCAGCTTTAGCTGTACTTTGTGCTACTTAGCAAATGTTAGCATGCTAACCTAAGACTGAGTGAATGCTGTACTTACTTAAGAATAGCATGTTAGAAAATGTGCTTTCCTCACATTCACAGAGTTGCTAGCATGGCTGAAGGCTCCTTTTGTGTCGAAGTTGTTGTATTTGACGTTCATCACTGTTGAAACATTAATTCCATACATTTTAGTTAGCTAGTTTTAGGCAAAAACAAGCCTTTTGAGGAAGTCACCACAGGTTTTAGGAAACTATGACAGGTTAATGACTTACTGACGGCTTATAGGCGACCTATCAATCAGTTAATCGAAAAAGTAGACAATTTATAATTAAAATAATGAGTTGCAGCTCTAGTGTGGTTAACCTTTTGTGTTTTCACGTGTGTCCCATCAGCAGCACAACCCCGTTAGCTCACACTGTACTTTCCCTTTAAAAGAGTTTGCCCACTTTGGGCTAACGTTACAGCTCACTCCTGTCGAGACGTCTGTGTCTGAACCATGGAACGAGACATCTCATTATATTACATTTTGACCGGAAAACGACACTCTAACTTACTTACCTCTGTCCACAAGTAGTTACTGGACCAGGAAACTAATGCCTGAAGTACAGATCGAAGATGAAATAATCTGATTCCTCCAAACTACAAAGTGATGGTTTCCACATATCAATTGGGTGACCGTTCACGTCAGTTACTGTGCGTTACTTCAAAAAAACAAATTGCTAGCGTTGATATTAACTTGTATATAATGATGGGCTTTCGGCGAACAATACAGCCTCTATTCCCGACTTGTGTCTGAATCCCACCCATCGGTAGAAGTGGCGCTTACACTGATACGATTCAGCACATTACAAAAATAAAAAACCGTTCAAATTTCACATTTGAAGCCACTGTCATTTTGTTGATGGCGTCCACACACCGAGCTCCTCCCACGGCTCCTCCATATCCGCTTTAAACCGGAAGAGAGACGCCTGCATTTCCCAGAATGCACCAGAGGTCAAGTTTAATATTCACCCAAACTTCGGGGGAAAACGTCAAATGTACACTAATGGCATTTTATTCAGTAGAATAATTTAATTAAGTGAGAATTGTGTGAGTTTTTTAAATTAAAATTATTTTGGACCACAAATATAACACACTGCCTTGAATGATCGACATGCTTTCATGTTTTATTAATTTTAAAGTAACTAAAGGATGTTATCTTCACTCGAATAACGCTTAATAATGTATAAACTCATAATATTTTAAGTATGCCTTTAAGAAACCTCAGGTCAGTATGTGGTTATTTATAATTTACTTCAAATAAAAAAAAGGGAGCAGCACGAGGTTAAAGAAGAATGCGTCGTATTATATCCTCCTCTATTTTACATTCCTTTATTCCTTATCAACAAAAAGATGAAGTGGCAGAACTATCCATCTCATCGCGATGTTTCATCACGACTGCATTTACCACGCGAACAAGATGCGTTTGATTGGGAGCAAATAGAGCTCCAGGCGGGTGGAGTTTCTTAGAACGCGTTGTAATTTTGCAACCGCCCATCCGACGTACTATGACGGTAAATACCGGTTCTGAATCAAGCGCACTAGCGGAAAGCTAAAGCTAACGTTATTTATGCCTATAGCGAATTGGATTTAAATGTAACGACGTCGGCACTAAATAACGTTTGACGTTACCGAAAGTAACGGCCACAGCATTGGTTGGTGAGAGCAGATTAATAGTTTCGAGGACATCTCAGTGAAAGTAATATTAGACTACGTTTACCTCGCCGTAGCTTTGACTCGGCTCCCATCGTTGGCTAACGTTTAGCAGTCTGTTGACATCAGTTTCGCTGTTGAAGTGAATCAGGTGAGCAGATATATGTCAGAGTCCGGCCACAGTCAGCCCGGGATGTACGGGCAGGGCCGCAGGCGGAGGCGACGCCGGGGAGACCGAGATGCAGGACCTCCGGGCCAAAATCTGTCCGGACCCAGTCGAGATCGAGAATACCAACCGAGAGAACGAAGGGTACACACACATAACGTCACTCACACTGATGCAGTCTGTTGTCTTCACTGCTGGGTTAACTATTTTACTCCTGAAAAGTAACTAATTTAAAAAACAAACAAACAAATATTTATCTGTTCAGGATGGGAGCGAGGATCCACCAGGGCCACTCATTCAGAAGACCCCAATCATTCTTGCAAAACCCCCTGGAGAGAGGGTGAGTTAGTAAGCATGTGTCAGAGGTCTTTTTGTGATCATCCTCATTGAACACGAGAAATAATAAACACAGTCATAAAGACATCAGAACATTTTGATGTCTCTTGGCAGAATTTCAAATTAAGAATATTAGTGTGACTGCAGTCTGGGAAATCAACACCTGGATGTTTGGCAGCAGTTACATTTCAGTTAATTAATTTGGCAGACACTTACTTCAAAGGCAGTCTAAGCTATTTGTACTTTCAAACAAGTTTTTCACGAATTTAAGACAACATTTCCATTTCCAAATCAAATTGGACACAGTTGACAAGTCACCATCATAGAAAGTAATGCCCATATCATTTAAGCCCCTCTACAGTTCACATTATCTATAGACTTGTGCTGTCGTTGGATCTTTTTCAAGGCCAAGCCATCACAGAATGCACCCGTCGGTGGAGCTCCAGTCCTGGAGAAGCCCATTATGCTAATGAAAGCGAGGGACGATGGAGGGAAGCCGGGGACTCCTCCTGAGGCGGCAGCTCAGCCCTCTGGTCCTGGACCCTCCAAGATGGAGAAGGAAGGGCAGCGACCTACGCAGCCTGTTTACCAGATCCAAAACAGAGGGATGGGTGCTTCTGCATCGAGCAGTGCTGTGGACCGTGAGTTATTTCAGATCATGCAAAAAAGCAGTTTCTCCCAATGTAAATGTCTGTTAAAGTGATGCAGAGAAACAGCCAATACTTAAACTTCTGTGTGTACAGAAAATATAAAATATTTTTTTTTCATATGACCTCCAGCCATGGTTGGCCAGTCTAAACTCATCCCTCCTGAGAAGATGAAGCACAGCATCAAGCTAGTGGATGATCAGATGAATTGGTGCGACAGCGCCATGGAGGTGAGTTCATGTTCATTGAATTTAGTTGATTGCGAGCCAGCGAACTTAAGGTTTTAATAATAATAATAATAATAATGTTTCCAATATACTGTGTGGTGTGTCGCAGTATCTGAGGGACCAGACGGATATGTTGGTGGTGGGAGTCATCGGTCTGCAGGGAGCTGGGAAGTCTACGATCATGTCACTGTTATCTGCCAACACTCCTGAGGAAGATCAAAGGTAAGATTGGTTGTCACGTCAATAATAAACCGCTCAGTTAAGTGTTAACCTAAGTTAAGTTAAGTTAACCTGGCAGCAGTAGTGTCTCAGAGTTACAGAACTGTTAATACAGTACCACCCCAGCTCTTACTGCAAACTGGTCTAAAACTATAACCCTTTAACAGAGACTCTGCATTACTGAAGGCTCGCCTTTGTGCCGCCTTTTTTCACACAGAACCAAGTGGTGCCCGCTTACTGCCGCTCCATCGTGTCATTTCGCACAGCATGCTGAGCCAAAAGAGGCGTGACGGTACACATGACGTTGACATCTGTGGTTTTTTTTTTTAAGCGTGTTTCTGCTGACTGCTTATAATCCATGTGGATGGAGTTATGTGTGGTGGCTGAGATCCTGACCCACCATGCATCCTGGAAAGAAATATGACAAAGAGTTGGTAGGACAGACAGGATGACGGAGGCTTTTCCATGTAGGGATTCAGTATTTTTTTTCCTCATATAAGTTGCCAAAGACACTACTAGCTACCACATTACTGTTGTTTGGTCCTGTAAAGTTGCTTTGTGAGTTGAAGTATGAGACATTTCACTTTTATCTGATGAGTGAAGGGTCTGTTTAGCTGTCAGACCAGTGGCGGTTCGACACTGAATTACTCCCCGGGCGAGACTCACACCGAGCGCCCCCCCCCCCTACCCAAAAAAAGGCCACTTTTTTCACAAACATGTAATTTTTATTAAAACACTATAAATGTTACTTTTAAAGTGCACAAACCTGTATAAATAATTTATTTAGCTTAAAATACTTAAGTAACAAGAGCAGAGAACTATAAAAATATTAAGGAAAAACACAAATTTGAAAATATTCACTATATAAAAGTGACAAACATATATAGCTTACAATCAGATTGGAAAAGACTCCCCAACACTGCCAAATGACAATGAGGCAATTCTGCACAAAACAGTGCATGATAAAGTGGCAAATGTATAGCTTACGATCTAAAATAAAAATGTAAGAAGAGCAGAGAACAATAATACAAAATATTAAATAAAATCACACAAATTTGAAAATATTCACTATATCCATAAAAGTGGCAAATATATAGCTTACAATCAGATTGCAAAAGATTGCCTCCAACACTGCACAATGACAATGAGACGATTCCCCACAAAGCAGTGTCAGTGTCAGTTAAAAAAATACACTATACACATAAAAGTGGCTAAGTAGCATACATTTATCAAACATGTAAAACATTTAACAAGAGTAGAGAACAATAATTTGACAACAAAAAATAATTACACTATTGCAATAAGAACAGAAAACACAAAGTAAACTAAAATCGGACCTTTCTGGCCTTTCTTGATGCAAAATCCTCAATAATGTCATCATACAAAATCTGCTCCCCTAGAGAGTGATTGACACTGATGACTGCAAGCCCAGAGAGGCGTTCCTGTGACAAAAGTCAAGACCAAACCAATTCACCTGGGTGACCTCTGAATCGCCTTGGCACCTATTTTTATTAGTCATTTCTCACGATTCATAAAAAGTGCAGGATTCATGGCCTGCATTCATAATATTATGAATGAGATTTGATTTGTTTGGAAGAAAGTCAAGGTGTGACTGGCAACTAATTATATTATAATATTGTACTATAAATGGACCCCCCCACCAATGTTCCCTCTAAGCTGCGCGCTTGCGCAGTTGCGCACTGCTTTCACGTTCTCAGCGCACAAGAAAATCTATGTAGCGCACAAAATAAAAATCAACATAGACGTATTAAACGTCTCTAATTAATTAGACCAATAATATTGCCTTCTGTACCATTTTCTGTCGTAACTCAGTGAGTGATGGTCTAATTAATTAGAGATGTTTAATACGTCTATGTTGATTTTTATTTTGTGCCCTACATAGATTTTCTTGTGCGCTGAGAACGTGAAAGCAGTGCGCAACTGCGCAAGCGCGCAGCTTAGAGGGAACATTGCCCCCCACCCTCTCCCTTTACATTGCGTTTCATTTAAAAGACCCAGAGGTGAACTGTCCCCCCTGAACCCCTCCCTTTGGCCTTTCCCAGCATCTCTGTGCAGTGTGCATAATGCGTCAACTTCTAGGGGCGACTTCAGGCCTAATTTGTCTTTCTTCTTCAAAATAAAACAAACAGACAGGACAAATATTTTTTAAAAGTTCATTCTTACCTTCCGAGTTTTCGGTCTTTTTCACATTAAAAGTGATGGTACTCTTTCTGAACACAAGGGGGCAATATTGTTAACCCATCTGGTTCTGCAGGGTGTTTCAGCTAATCCCACGTCTAAGTTTAAATCAGGTCAGTGTGTGACACTGTACAGTGTCCAAAGAAAACCATATTAACAAATACTTACCCCTTTCTTGCCTTTGGTTAATTGTAGGTGTAATACATTTCTTTTCGCTCACTTAGGAAGCCAGGTTTTAGGTTCTCAAAACATTTATTCATTTCATTCTTTTTAGACAGGGGCGGCTGTAGCTCAGCGGGTAGAGCAGGTCAACTAGTGATCGAAAGGTCGCTAGTTCAAATCCCGGCTCAGGGCAAGGCTGAGCTGCATGTCGAAGTGTCTTTGAGCAAGATACTGAACCCCCCATTGCTCACTAGTGAGGGCCCTGCGATGAGCTGGCGACTTATCCAGGGAGTACCCTGCCCTCGCCCTGAGACAAGGCTGGGATTGGCTCCAGCAGCAACACCCCGTGACCCCATGGAAAGGGATAAGCGGTTACGGATAATGACATGACATTCTTTTTAGACAAGTGATGGAGGTCATGACGTGTCCTCAGTGTGGATTTTCTTGCACAGGGCTTATGTATTCAGAGCACAGACTCAGGAAATCAAGGAAAGAGGAGGAAACCAGAGCACAGGCATTGATTTCTTCATCACACAGGAGAGGGTCATCTTCTTGGATACACAGGTGAGAATGAAGTGTCGTGGATCAGTGACAGTATCTTCAGTTTTAGAGCGTAAGCTTGTCAGGAACTGTGAATATCTGAAATGTCACAATGCGATAGAAAGAAGTTACGGTTTGACTGCAGCATGCCTTTTTATGTTTCTTCAGCCAATGCTCAGCCCGTCTATTCTTGACCACCTCATCAACAATGATCGGAAGCTGCCTCCGGAGTACAACCTCCCTCACACATATGTGGAGATGCAGGTCAGTGGCTGGCCATCCATTGTCCGGTGGCAGTTTATGTTTTATCTTAATTATTATGCAAACACACAAAAAATTAAATTCACACATAACCACTCACTTTATAATGTGTTGAACAGTCTCTTCAGATTGCTGCCTTCCTGTTTACGGTGTGCCATGTTGTCATTGTGGTTCAAGACTGGTTCACAGACTTAAACCTCTACAGGTAGGTGCCTGCTTATCTGCAGCGGATCTATGTTATACTTACTGCCTGGGTTGACAGAATGAAATAAAGGACAGCTTTCAGGAAAGCTGGGAGGGTAACTGGAACGTCCCCCCCGTGGCAGGAATGTTGAGAATTTCATCTCACATCTTGAGAGGATATTTGTTGTCTGCTTTTCCATAACCTCAATTATGTTATTCAGTCAGCTGGTCTTGTTGTAAACAAATGGGAGCAAAACCAGACATGTTGGGCACGAATGGCTTTGTGTCAGCCTAACATGTGCTGACATGAATACATGTGAGTTTTCAAATGCCAGGCCACCTCCTCTGTTCTAAGACATTTATTATCACCCACCTACAATGCAGAACTGAGTTGTCTCCCCACATAGCTGAACAACCAGTCACATCTGGGCTCACCTAGCTCTAGCAAGTCAACAACCCACAACTGGCCCTAACAACTCTGAAACCCAGAGCTCACACGTGTCCTTGCACAGGTTTTAAAAGCCTGCAGTTCCCCTCCAGTTAGTTAGAACTGAAGAAGCCTCTTGAATGAGGGGTGAAACGTCTGCAAGAAACTGAAACACATCCAGTTGCCTACGATACAGCACTTAGATTTACCATGGCCTGGATCACTGATAACTTTCATCATCATCCTAAAACATTGATTAATGAAGGCTTACAATTTAGAGAAAAAAAGCATATTTGATAATTTGGTATCCCTGATGTTCTGGGTTATTTTGTGGCTGGTATAGGATCGCCCAAAATTTGATTTTGTATGTAACTGAAATGAAAATGTGTCTAGGAATAATGCAGCACAATAGATAGATTTTGATTGCATCTGGTATGTTCGCATGCATGTAAGCACCCTTCCTGATCCATATCAGTTTCACAGTGACAATCTACAAAACATGGGTAATTTTTCAACCTCGAAATGATATAGCTTCTTTTAAAAATACCATGTCATGTTTGGGGATAGGTTCCTTCAGACCGCTGAGATGCTGAAACCCTCAACTCCATCTGCAAGCCATGACAGCGCTGGCTCTTCGGGCAATGACGATGGAGCAGAGTACTATCCTCACATAGGTGATTTTTGATACGGAAGCAAAGCTAGCTGGCAAGGTTTGATGATGTCAAAACTGAAGTGTCTCTCTTCTTGAAATTCCTCCCTCATCCAGTGTTTCTCCAGAACAAGGCCAGACGGGATGATTTCTGCCCAAGGAATTTGAAAAACATGCATATGGTTGTGGACAAACTAATGGCCCACTCTCATCTCAAATATAAAGGTTCACAACTACAACAATATACTCTTCACAGATGAATATACCTGGGTTATTCTAGGGCTGTTTTTAAATCCAGTCTACTGCTTAAAACTGAGTGTATTTAAAGGCAAGTTGAAGTGGTTTGGAGTCGTTTGGAGTTTGGTTAGATTCGATAATCAAAATAGTCACATGCCACACCTGCACCCATAACATGTGGTTTGTGTTTAGGTACATTATCCATGCTGGACTGCAATATCTTCCCTGGCTTGGGGCAGGACTATCTGACAACAGAAGTCAACATGTTCCTCCTTCCTGTGCAGGAGAATGACGGAGAGGATAATCTGACTAAAGCAGGTAATACAGAATTTATCTTCACAGCAAGCAACACTTTGTTGTCCTCCTGAATATTGTCCTAGATAGGAATTCATCTTTGCCTTTTTTTTTTTTTTTTTTTTTTTTTAAGGGTCAGGGACATACCCGCTCTTCTCCCTGCTCCCAGGCTACAGAGGACATCCGGCCTTCTCCACCATGGTTTCAAAACTCCGGAGCCAAATCCTAGCCATGCCTCGCTGTCAGCTGTCACACACCATCCTCACTGAGAAGAACTGGTAAACATCACATTCCTCTCTGCCTGCTTTACTTTTATTTCCACCGCAGATGGGGGAACATTTGCTTTTATTTGATGGTAGAGAGAGACGGGAAACTAAGGGAGGGTTATGACACCACAGTAGTCATTCGTCTTCAAGGCAGCCTGTCAAAATTCTGTTCACTTTCAGTTTCCATTCATTACCCAAGTTCCTATAAATCCCACTGAGGGTTAAAAAATCCTATTTTTGCAGTTTCAGTTCACTAAAATCCCTCTGACTATTAGCCACTTCCCGTTGAGCCATCATAGTCCAGGTGCGAGAATAGCTGAGTTTTTATTTTTTTTTCTAATAGTGATGCACCCATTGTTTGCAGCTAAAAGACCCTTGAATAAGTATTTTTAGTTGCAGTTAAAATCCCCCTGTAAGGCACCTTAATTGAACATCAATCAAAAGTAAGAACTGTAGTGAAGATGCAGATACAACTTCAACATCTCGTCTTAATGCACCGTCATGTTCAGTAGGGTGCGCCAACTTCTTTACTCTCTGATGTGTCATCTGTTGTTTACTAGTTGTAGCATCAGGCGGCCTAATGAAACTCACTGTTACCTTTTTAATGGTTGTACAGATTTTAATGCAGTCATTTTAATGTGGAAATGTTACATATTTTGTAACTGTAGCTAAAAATACTGAGCTAATTTGTCTTTCATTTTTCCCTTTATTTTTAAACTCACATTTACTTTTTAGATTGTGTTCCTGTCCCCACCCCTGAATCTAAGTCTATGCCCTTGTAGTTGCCTTCCATTGATTTTCATACAATAACCCAGCAGAGCTGCACTTCAAGGTGTGGGTCCATGGTAAAGGTTCTCACTGATTCAGGTCATGATACTACATATCCTTGTGCTAAACAACTGGACTTTGCTTGAAGGGAAGGGAAGAGATGAGACGAGAGGGCAAATGATGATGGACCGGAAAAAGAAAGAAAGGGAGGGTAAAGGCGATAGACAGCTGTGGAGTGGAGAACAGGAGAAAAACATGCAGAGGAAGTTATGTTTTGGGAGGAGAAAAGCGGAATGTTTGCTTGGAACTGTGAGGCTATGAGGGGAGGACAGGATGAGTTTATTGATATGCAGGGTGGAGACAATAAGATTAAGAGGGATAGAAATACTGCTGGATGCTGAGCGGCAGGTAGGAACATGCAGTAGTTCACTTTATGGGGAGACATCCAGAGTAAGTTAGCAGTGCCAAGGAGATGGAGCTACTGCTGTAAAAACCCAGTACTCAACATTGCTTCATTTATACTTTGAGGGGGAGGCCTCCCTATTTCCCCTCTTATAAAGGTCTGTTTAAACCAATCACGAGCTCCGTCTGCCATTGTGAACGTTCTGAAAAAAAACCCCAAAACAAAACAAGAAGACACAGCCACAAGAATTTGCTGAGAGTTCAGCAACTCTCCCCAGTCTCTTCTTCATCCCCCCATCTCCCACCAGGATCCAAACTGGATGTCTTTCTTGGATGTTTGTGCATATTATTTATGACAGCCCAAGTGTTGTTGATGCGGTTGTTGCTGATGTCAACAAGAGAGAAAGAGAGACAGCTGGGAAAGTGATGAAAGAGGAGTGGAAATGAGGAGAGAGCCGAGAGATAAACAAGAGGGAGAATGAAAGTGGAAGAGCATGAAATGTAATGGCGAATGGATGAATCAATAGATCACCTTTACTGTAAGTGGCTCTAATGGACCGCTAGTATTACATTGCAGGAATAAAGATTTTATTTCAGGAAGAACTGGCAGAGTGGCTTTTATGACGTGGGTCCAGTGAAACATTTTGAGGAACAAATTTACCAAATGTATGTTTGAGTGCAGTTGAACATGATGCTTTACATTAAGTTATATTGTTCCTCTTAACATAGAAACATGTGCCTTCTGTTTTAATATAAAGGAACTAGATGGCGCTCGGCTTCTGGTGCTCACTGCGCCAAAAATTGACATTTGAAAAACTCAAGAGAAATGTTTCATTCCAGAACTCCGCTTGTGTTTTTTGATTTTGTTGAAAGGGATTAACTGTCACTTTTTTAAAAACAATGTTCCGCAGGTCCTGCAGACTTCTGAAAGTTCAACTCTCTCCATAACTAATTAAAGTTATCTTTTTTCCACTCTGATTGAGCTTACAATGATCTAAAGTCTAAACTGATCAAAGTTGCAGACATCCTGGTAAAACGTGATACGCATTTATTTCTGTCTTAAAAAACTGAATGTCTGCACGTCCGGACAAACTCATTGAAAAGCCAACCAATTGCTTCAAAAGAGCATGGCACGACACACAAGAGTACAGATCTAAGATCAGGATTCAGCAGTCCACGTATTAAAAGACAAGCACTAGCATGTCCACTTTTTTGACCTTTTTGGAAGACAAATGGGAGCAGTACTGAGATCTCTCCCCAGGTAGCTTAGCACCCGGCCACATCTCGGCTTATTTAACCTTAATGACTCATGTGATTATGGGTTTTAGTTTAAGCCCCACATGATGCCTGGGTGTGTCAGCAACTCACATGAGATCCCAGCGACTCTCAAGGTGTCTGCAGAGGTTAAAATGCCAAGAGCTTCTCACCAGTCCATGAGAAATGAAGAAGCCCTTCAGATGAGTCGTCACAAACCTCTTTCGTGAGGTTGAGCTTGTCCATTTTCCTTGTGCGTTGTATTCTGGGTCAGTTGAGTCCATCAGCAGCACACTCAAAAATCAAGTACACGTGGTGTGTGACCGTGAAGACAGTGAGCTTTAGGAGAGTCAGATATGTGTGAACATGTGTTGGGGACCTTTCCTGGCATAAACACGGACCAGTTGTCCTCATGGAGACCAAAGACTGCTCCTAATGCACCAAACCTTATTTCTTCTGAGGTCTGAGATAAGGCAGGCAATACAGTGTGTGTTGCAGTGAAGTCAAGTCAAAGTAAAGTCCGAACAAGGATAGTTGCACAAACCTGTTGGTGTGTTCATGTGATTTTGCGTGCAGTATAAGATTGTCAAAGCGGAAGAGGACCCATGTTTAGGTTAAATGTGTGAAATTTCTACCTTCAGTTCAGAAGGTCTTCAGTTATAATTAGGTGTTGTTTGCTTATTTGATTGTTTAAATAGAACTATTTGTGGTTGATGTTTGTCATAATTTATACTTTTTCTAATGCAAGTGTAAAATGTGAAATGCTTGTTTTCCTTATTCCACAGAGGCCAAATCAAAACCTGGTTGGTTGGGGCGTAGTAAAAAAAGAAAGGGTTAGGGGGGTTAGGGTTGGAAACAAACTCATCCCATTGCGTATTAAAAGTAACGAACAGGATGTTGAACAAGAACCCACACAGTTCTTGTTTGCCTCTCTACCGTGAACATCCGTTTAAGAAAATGAGGAGGGTGAATCCAATTTCTTCCCCATAAATGTCTTTTTTTTTTTTTTTTCTTCACAGGTTTCACTATGCAGCTCGTATCTGGGATGGCGTGAAAAAGTCCTCCGCCCTCTCCGAATACAGCCGCCTGCTCTGTTAACACCTTGCCCTGGTTGCTGTGATGTGCAGCAGCTGTGCAAACTCTTATGTCCAATAAACGGGCCACAAACACAGATGTGGCCCTGAGCGTGGCGACCATCCTTGGCACTGAACAGGAGGGGCGAGTGAAAATGGAAGTCCGGTTGCATATGTTGCAGGATGGCACTGCCCTCAGTCTAAAGATTTGGTGGGGAATGAAACCTGCGGAGTCTTGCTGCTCCGTGTGAGAAAGTTGCCTATCCCTGCCCTCAGGTTGTTAATGTTCAAAAAACATAGCTGCACCCTGAACGGTACTGTTGGAAAAGAGAGAAAATGCGATTGTGTAATAACATTAGATGTTGTAAAAGCAGTGCACGTATTTTCTGAGAGGAAAATATACCCATCTGTAAATTATCTTTTTTATTTCCTTTAGAATGTTAATAAAACGAGTAACGGTCAGTTACTCAAAAATCAAAAGAAACAAGTGAAAAGATCTTTTGTGAAGTTCTTAAAGTGTTTTCCAATGTGCAGGTTTGTTGCGCTCTTCTCTTTACAGGCCATGGAAATTGTCTGTCTCTGCTGGTGTACTGTGTAATACTATATCCTTTTACAAATTAGAGCATAGCAAGTCAATATGAAACCTAAATCTTCCGTAGTTAACGGTAACCGTGAAATGGACCTCAGCACATCAGTGTACTGTATAGCTTTCGTTTTCCATGAAAGTGTAGAAGATCGTCAGCCTGGTTACTTATTCAAGCCTGCTTTGTTTTGAGTTTCCTTTTTATAAGCACAGACTAAGAAACGAAGACACACAGGGCCTCACCGCATCCCGCCAGTGGATGATAAACCCACAGCACAAGTCTTGCAACAAGTTTCAAAGACGAAAGTCAAACAATATTTAATGCAAATTCATAGTAACATAGTAACACATTCAGAAGTTGAACTTTAACCATTAGCTTGACTGCCGAGATCACATTTGTAAATTGTGTGTATACTGTCAGTATTATAAATACCGATGGTGGGTTTCGATGTGTAATTTTCTGTGAGGAATGTGTCCTATAAAAAAGTTTATTGTGCTTGTGCTGTGAGCCGACAACCCTAAACGTGTTTGAGTGTGCACCCAGTGTGCAGAGCATGTGGGCAGAGCGGAGGGGCAAGAATTTCCGCTTTTCGCTCATGAGCCGTTTGTCTCCCGCTCAAAGCCCCTCCAGGCTGTTCCACCGGGGTCCTTTAAGGCAATGCATCATATAAGATTCGCTCTGCGCTCCACCCTGCTCCACTCACCGCTCGCTCCCAAAAAAGCGACAATTAAATAATAGTTAATTTTTAGTGGAAACTGTAACCCGTTGGAACTCATGGACAAGAGGCGAGCTAATGTTTTCTGTTCAGTCTAGGTTAAGGTTTACGTCCCACACTGTTTCACCATGCCCTGTCTTCCAGCAGATGCACACTTCCTCCTGCGCGGTGATTCAGCTGGCGGATGTGGTTTGCGGTACATTCAAAGCTTAGAAGCTTATTGCACTTAATGGTTAGCTCAAGTAATAATACACACAAGTTAATGGGTATAAAAGGTTTGTCCCAGCACAGAGCTTAACTGCCTTTGATTCATTTGATTAGTGAATGGGTAATGTATTTTCTTTTACACCACAGTACATAGGGGCATCATTGTTTCATCAATGCAGAGGGGATTTTTGTTTTTTTTGGGGGTTTTTTTTTGGGTTTTTTTTTGTGACTGATCGATCCCCCAGGAGAGATTTCAGAGACAAGTCCTATGGGAAAATCGTATTATGTGTGTTTCCGTATGATTTTATTTATTGGAGCCTCTATAATCTGCAGCATCATTGAGTGGTATGAAGACATACTGTACCTTAGGAAACAATTTCACTCAAAACAAATCTGCCAGTGTTTTGCCACAGAGGATGTTGAAATGCTAGTATTTATTAAGATTTAGAATATGGCAGTTTATCAACCAATACAGTCTGTCAGCATTTAGGTTTACTTAGCTAACTTTAAAGGGCATTTTCTGGCTTCACATTTTGTCACTCCAGAGGAACAAGTTAAGGGAGGGGTTAGAGGATGAGGAAACAACTCCCTCTCAGCAGGACTACTTAGAGCAGAAACAGATCCAGCTACAACACGGTCGCAGCCCATCATAACAAAATGCACCTCCTCGCTCTGATCTTTGGGATTGTCCTTCTCCCTAAAGGCAAGTACTTCTGATGTTACATGTATTATTATTATTATTATTATTATTATTATTATTATTATTATTATTATTATTATTATTATCAGTGTTATTAATAATATTATTATTATTGTTATTATTATTGTTATCATTTAAATCTGAAAGAAAAGAGGAATAATTTTGAATTCTCACATTTGCCTTTCATAAATAGCACAGATGTGGGTCATCTCAGGTTCCATGTTACAGATGCCGTTTTTTTACCCTCAGGGTTTGCTCTTATTTTTTTTCCCACCTCTTGTAAAAACAGAAAAGTTGATTAATTTTTTGAACTTTTTTTTAAAAAAAAAAATATTATTATTTCTTCTTTTACTAACTGACTTTTGTGTTTTCTCAGCTCAAACCCTGAAATGTTATGAGTGTTTGCCGGAAGGTGGGGGGTCCTGCACGGACAAACAAAAAGAGTGCCCTGCTGCAGGGTATCAGTGTGGCGCGATGAGTATTACCTCGTATGCAGGTGTGGTCTTTTGTGATGCATTGTTTTTGTTGTAAAACCATTTTGGCTCACTGGCCTGGTTTGCTAAGGTTACTCTTTTTGTTGCAGGTGGTGCAAAAATTGTTGATATGAACATGAAAACCTGCACTTTGCCAGACCAGTGTTTCGAGGGCTCACTCAACTTCGGAATTTCCAAAACTGTAGTTGCAACAAAGTGTTGCACTACCGATCTGTGCAACAGCAAGCCTGCCGCTGGTAACTTTCTTAGATTCTTAGTTTATCGATGCTTCTTTGCACTTTTAGAGCTTTTTTCCTGTGAAAATTCTCATTCAGTTGCCTGAGCCAAAACGGCTAAATATGCAGCTTTTTAAAAAACCAATGGTGATGCTGGTGAATAAGAACCTGAACAATATTTTTTAACTGCTGCTGTTAAAGAAAAAAGACGCACATTCCAAGACACGCCACTACATGAGATATTACTTTAAACTCCCACTCTGCCTGGTACAGAGGAGCCCAAGGGGCATAACTATATACCCACACATAGCTGTGTGTGCGTGCGTGCGTGCGTGTGTGTGAGAGAGAGACTCTAGGTTCATGTTAACCTTGTTTTGTTGCCAACAGGACGATCATGCTCACATTAATTTTCCAAATCATCAAATTCTAAACAGATAAAATATGAATCTTTACATTTCTGCATGTCTACTAATTTGATAGTTTTTAACTGCAAACTCCACATCCCCTGCTGCCCCAGCAGTGTGAACAATGTCTGTTCTGTGTCACAGAGCCTGGCAAAACCAATCCCAATGGCAAGAAGTGCTATTTCTGCAACGGGAACACGTGCACCGGAACGCTGAACTGCGAGGGGAATGAGGACCACTGCATCACAGGAGCAGGTTATTATGCAGCTCATTCTGTTTCACAATATTTCCCCAGCTCAGAGAGACGTTTACTGATTTTAGGAGACACTAACATTAATTCCATTCCTTCAGTGGTCGTTGGAAATCAAAAGACGATCGTGAAGGGCTGCGCCTCCAAGCTGATTTGCTCAGGTGTGGGCAATCCACAGATTCAAGGATTAATTGGAGCTGATATTAGCTGCTGTCAGGGCAACTACTGCAACAGCGCCAGCAGCACAAGTGCTGGCCTCCTGCTGCTGGTGACACCACTGGTGTCTCTGCTCATGTTGTCTTAGCTGATGGAGACCGCAGCACTGCTCACTACTTCTTTCCATTTCACATTCCCTAAAAGTGGTCAGAGTCTTTAATTTCACTTCCAAAAATGATTTAGAGAAGTTTTGGGTTGCCTTTCTCTCCTCTCTCATACAGTTTGTAACCTGCTTATTTCCCCTGTCATATGCGTTGAGTTAATTGTAAGCATCAGCGCATGGCTTTTTATCTGAAGTAAAACAAAAAGAATGTCAAAACATGTCGCTCTCTCATTTTTCTTAGTTGTGCTTTTATTCACCTGAATACAATTTAAGTCGCATTTATGATAAATATTGTGATGTTACTGTTGAACCACAGAAATAAATGTCCTAAAATTCCCCACAAGTGCATCCCTGTGTTTTATTTCAGTGTTTTTAATCCTTTTCAGCCTCATTTACATGTTAAAAAACTGAAAGGTGCTACTAACATTTTTATAAAAAAAAAAAACAAAAAAAAAAACAGTGAAGTTGGTACATGAAGTCACAATAAGTACATGAATCACGGGGAGTTGTAAAGTGTCAAAGACGAAGCACTTCCCTTCTCCTAACACACATCAATATACTGGGTGGAGTCAGCAAATCTGGTACATGATTCCAAAGACCATGAAATGAGTTATACATGAGATCTAATAGTAGAGATTTTATAGAGTGTAAACAATTTGAAATAAAAAAAAAGAAACAATGAAAAATGTCTTTAATAATGATTAAATCAACCATTTCAGTTATTTTGCCAGGAATATTACATGATAGGTTTCTCAACATATTTTTTTCGTAGTGGATGAAGGCGGCGCTGACGATGTCTTGTCCTCGTGGTTAGATCACGATTCCGTTTTGACTGTTCAGCCCGTCCCGCTCTGTCATAACTGTGTATTTTGTTAGTTATGTGTGTTTAACTGACAGCAAATGTGAGGAGTGTAGAAGACATTTTGTGGGGGGAAAAAAGTAAACTATACCACCATCCAGTGGATACATGTTATAAGACAGGCAGTTAAGGTTAAAAGGATTTAGCAGATTCTTGATTGTCACCTGTTACACAGTTACACAACAGGAAAAGTACGCTGGAGATGAAAATTTGTGTTTGTATGTGTTTTTATTCTGATAATGCTGCTGAATCAAAGACATTTCTTCATTTGAAGACTGCCTGTGATAAGAACATACATTTTCCATGTGTGATTATCACACTGTTTATTTGAGTGTACGTATGTGTTGAGCAGTAGAAGCACTCTCTTTGAGAAGACACTCCTCTGGTATAATACCTCAAGTCAGCCATCATAGTGTGATGGTGTGTGTAAAACCTCATCCTCTGAATCCTTGATGTCTGATGTCTGCCACATTCCTGGTTTTCACAGTGACTTAAAGACAGTGGTTGTAGAGTCTGTTTAAAGAACATAATCCTGTGGCTTTTTGTGTGCACATCCGAACAAATCCAAAGGACTGAGGCGCAGTGAACGTTTTTGTCATGTTTATTTAACAAGGGCAGAAATTCAGTGCGTGAGAGTGTGCGGGATGGATCAGTGCATGCAGTCTCCCGTTTTCCAACACTGGGCGTGTAGGGTGTAGTGGGAGACTACCTTCCTTATCTGTCCAATTATTCCACTATCAGATCCTGTGAATCCGCTCAAAAGTTAAAGTCCAAATCTGAGTAGAAACAGCTCTGAGACTAAATCAGAGGCGAGGCAGCAAGCCTTCAGTCCAAAAAGGTGTTTATTCCAAGAGAAGAAGTTATAAATCCATGAGGTACCCCGGGGCAACTGAGAAATCTCCCCCGATCACCCTCTTTTATACCTGGGGTCAAGGTCACCAGTGCCCTCCTGGACCACCCCCTCGTCATGATCACGCGAGACTGTCATCTTACTATTCTCATTTTTGTCTGTCTTCCTTAAAGCCCACAAAATGTCTCACCCAGGCCCCTATCTGTGGCCTTGAGTGAGCTGTGGCTGCACCTGCTGCTCCCCCACTCCAACCTTGTTATTATAAAGGGAGCATCAAACCTTGGTCTTACATCAGGCTCAAATTCCCTGTTAACACAGAACTGCAAGGTGTATTCTCAAATCAATTTATATACATGATCATGACCCTGTTTGTATTTGCCGCTACAAGGGGAGGAGGGGGTTTCAGATGTTGTTCAGCCGCCCAGCAAGCACGTCAAAATAATCAAGCTGACATCTTCATTCAGCACTGAAGAAAAGTTTTTGGATAAGAGGCAGAATGTCTTCAAGAAACCTTAGTAAAGCTAAGTTTGTGATGTTGATCTCAGCCCTCTTAATTGATTTTCAGGATTTTGTACAGCTCTTAGGCACTTTCTATTAGCAAACCTGTACAAGAACTCCAAATGGGCATGACTCCAAAATACAAGCAAAACAATCAACTTGACATTAAGCTTACAATGACTTGAATTGAATTTGCGTTATATGAATTCTTTGAAATGTTTGTGTTTGTGTGCCTGTTTGTCTGGCTAATTCATATCACGGTCCACACACTGTCCTTGTTTCATCGATGCAGGGAAGCAAAAGTTGAACATGTAAGGTGCAAGTGTAAATACTGGGAGTGATAGAGCGAATGCTCAGTGAATAAACTTGCAGAAATTGTTTCTATTATTGAGGAACATCTTGACGATGATGACGTGTGTGTGTGCGTGTGTGTGTGTGTGCGTGTGTGTGTGTGTGTGTGTGTGTGTGTGCGTGGGTGTTCAGAACACGTTCAGAAGATTATTAGTGCACAGCAGTTGCAAGAAAACAATGCAGTCTCTCAACATCAATGGGTATTTCAGAGGATTTCCTTTCATTAGTTTGTTTAAATGTACCTCATTTATTTTGAAGTGAAGGCCATGCTTGTCAATTCACCACTCATGTAGGTTGCCAGCCCCATGAGTGGCAAACACAGTCAGTATGCACCACCGTGCAGTCACTTGATAAGTGAATTGAAAATGCTCCAGAAACGGCAATATGCTGCAATCGACTGATAAGATGAATTTACACAACCTTTTCAAGCCTCATATTTTTGTCACTTTCGAACCAGGAGTGGAGGAGTGGTCAGGGGGTGAGGCCAACTCCCTCTCAGGGGAACTTCTTAGAGCCGCAAACGGTCAAAGGAAAATTCAGTTGCGTCCCGCCGTCACAAAATGCGTCTCCTCACTCTGATCTTTGGGATTGTGCTTCTTCCTGAAGGTAAGTTTAATGATTGTGATTTTCACTTATCACATCTGACTTGTGAGATGCTGCCACATGGGTCATTTAAGGGTACATGTCCAGTCACACCACTCTTCATGTTAATTTGCTGCCAATCGTTCTGAGTTAAGGTGTTAAATTATTTTGTTTGTCCATGATAGAAAATAAAACTATAGAAAATAAAAGTATTGTAATCTTCTTTTTACTGACCTGGGTTTTGTGTGTTTTGTCAGCTTACACCCTGAAATGCCTGAGGTGTCTTCCGGACGCCTCGCGAGCCTGCATCACTACAGAATGGACCTGCCATTCACGAAATGCTCTGTGTGCTACACGGAGAATCTCTTCTTTTGCAGGTGTGGTATTTTATGGTGCACTGTGCTTTAATTGTGAAAAAAAAAAAAAAAGATTTTGCACTGGTCCAGTTTTCCTGAGGCTGCTCTTTCATGTGTGTGCAGGTGATGCAAAAATGTCTGATGTCCACCTGAAGACCTGCGTTCTGCAAGATGAGTGCTCCGAGGGCTCAGTCAACTTTGGAATTTCCAGGATTGTAGTTACCAGCCACTGTTGCACCAGCAATCTATGCAACGCTGGGAATGCCCCTGGTAACTCACTTACACTGTCTGTTGGTATTTAGGTGCCTATTTGTTTGAATTGCTGTTTAGTTGCATGAGCAAGAAAACCAGTGAAAGGATTTTAAAACTGCTCTCCCCATGTGACAGGCGTAAAAGTTAGGGCTGGTTGCTTTTGTCGTGTCAGATGTCAGTATAAAGCCTTTGAGATAATGTGCTGGGCCCTTTTGAACACCGTCCTGTCCTGGGCACGAGTGAGACGATCTAACGAGCCCGAAAGAGGGAAATGCCTGAACCCTCTGTCACCATCTGTTGTTGAGGAGCCATGGGGATTATACTGCCACAGTGCAGTTGCAGATATCATGTTCTTATTGATTTTCCTGTTAGTCTCAGCTAGTTTCAACTTGGTCAGTAATGCCCATAATCTTCTGGTCAAGAAACCTTTGAAAAAGGCTCTAAAGAAGAGAGTGAACTGCAGATTCATCATCCTCCCCCCAAAATATGTCTTTTGTCACAGAGGCTGAGAGACACGACACCAATGGTCACAAGTGCTACCACTGCGATGGCGAAAGGTGCTCCCTAACCCTTACCTGCGCAGGGAATGAGGACCACTGCATCACAAAAACAGGTAACAGGTGCACGGCTTCAAACGTCTCACTCTGTTACACAGAGGGAAATTTAAGCTCACACACTGGCATTATTTCCATTCTCTCAGTGAATGTCGGAGGTAAAATCAAGATCACGAAGGGCTGCGCCTCCAGGCAGATGTGCTCAGCCACGGAAAATGCACAGATAAAAGCAGCCATCGGTGGAGAAATGACCTGCTGCCGGGGAGACTTCTGCAATGGCGCCAGCATCACAAATGCTGGCCTTCTGCTCCTGGTGACTCCGCTGGTATCTCTGCTCATGTTCTCTTAACTGGTGGAGGCAGCAGCTTCAGCCCGGCGTCTTATCTACACATGGCCTCACAGCGCTCACACCCCTCTCCTTATCCTTTCAATAAATAAGTGAGAAAGTAGAAGTAGTTAAGCAAGCAGCGTAGTTATTATTGCACCTTGACTCCTGCCTAATACATTTTCTAACCTGCTTATTTCCTATTTCCTAGATATTATCAACTATCTTGTGTAGAACAAGACTACCTGAAGTAAAGAAGAAGGAAACATACAAACATGCTATTAATCCCAAACTGAGGCTTAACATTTTGTAATTTTTTTTTATATATATCATAATGTTGTTTGACTTGTAATTGGAATATGAGTGTCAGGATTTTGGAGGGAATTTTTTGGTTTTTATTTTCACAGAAAAAAATCTAAGCATGAGGATGATTTTATGTTTGTTTTTTGTTGGGGTGCGTTCCAAACAATCATGTTCCCTCGAGTATGGAGAAAGCAATCTCTGGCCGAGAATCTCTGTAGCACCACAGTAATCAGCCACTTATTATACTATGTTGTGAGACATTTTATCATTTATCACCTTCATCAAAGAGAAAAAAAGAGGAAGAAGGCAACTTCTGTATTTTGGATATTGGACTCTTGGCTTTATTCTGATTTTCATCATATTTGGATTACTTGTTCAGCCCCAAATTTGTATTGGAATGATCAGAAATATAAAATGTACAGATGCTGAATAAATACAATTTTGCTAAAGTGTGTGTTTTATTTGAGTGTGTTCAACACTTTCCTGTCTCATTTAAATGTTGCAAACACAAAAACCTACTTTTGACATTTGTCTAATCATTGAAGACAGTTGGTTTTAAAGCTGAGGCCCCAACACTGTGAAAGAGGGTCACAGAGGTTCAGGTCTGATTTAGGCCTGCAGTCGGTATTTGTTGATCCCAGACACTGATTGAGTGACTGACTGAGCACTATATCGATTTGGACAATCAGAATTTTGATGTTGGTACTGTATTAATAAGGTTATAAAACAAACTCAGAAATCCATAATTAAGTAAACAAGTGGAAAAGAAACACTGTTTGAAGCTCGAAAGATGTCAGGGTCCGCCACATATAAACAAAGTAAAACAATATGAAACTGTTGTCCTTTAAGGTCAGTTTGATTATTCAAGCATGAAAACAAAGAGTTTGTTGATTAAGTTTGTTTGGAAATAAAAATTCAGTCATGAATTTTAGAAAAACTTTGATGTTGAAGGCCTCAGTAAAGTTCAGAGAAGAGGTTTACAGTTTATAATCCGTCAAAGATTAAAGATTCCTCTTCAGCCTTCAGCCATTAAAAATTTGTTTCAATTTTATCACTTAATGACCTGGATAAGTGACTCCTGGTCTGGTGGTCGTCCTGAGCGGTGGAGGCTGGCATCAGATGAGCAGAGGCTGCATTGTGGTGATGCAGCAGGTCGGTGAGGTAATAATAATAAAGGGCCTGCTTATGTTCTACAAAGCATCCAGCTGAAGTCTCACAGACTACATTTCTCAAGGACACATGCCCACTTCACTTTTTTCCCCGACCAATTTGTTTTGGTGACTAAAAAAAACACTTTGAGAGTGTATCATGTTGTGGGCGTGTCTTGTAGCCACCATGAGTCAGCAGATAGAGTAGGAACTCTAGGAGATATGAGGAGAGTAGGGGGACATGAGTAGCTATGAGCACGGTGTCCCATGTAGTGGACAAATGTATACAACAGGCATTTTATACACGCTTCAAGAATTTCAGAGGTTGATTTTGCATCTTCCAGTTCTCCGCTTTGTCCTGCAGCAGGAACATGAACAACGTGTGTCTGTGGATCCCTCGGGTGCAACTGAGTACAACTATTTAAAGACTGGTTGTGATCACAAAATACATTTTGTATGGATGGTAAATTTAATTTTGATGCTCTCTCATTTTTTTGTGATGTATACTGTAGATTTTTGGAAGTTGAAAAGACCAAAGTCCACACCAACAGAAGCTCCTCTCTTCCACAGAAAACACTGCCCCTAAAGCGCCTCATCAGTCAGTTTTTACTTCTTGACATCACATGTCCCCATTTCACACATTTGCATTAGTTATGCCTATATTCATGGTATGAGTGAAGCTAAATGGAAGCAGACCAAAATTTCCTGATTTCCTATAATGTGTTGAAGTTAAGTCTAGTGTTTCCTTTGGTAACACTCACACATTAAGGTTGAAGGTATGAAGGTATTTATGCTTATTTGCTTTCCTAGACTGCAACATGATGACCCTCATAATTTCATAGTGTGTATAAAAATAGTTTTCTGAACCCTTGAAGTCTGATATCTGTCATTTGCGTTTTTTAACATTTACTGTAAGACAATAGTTGCCAATTAGATGCGGATTTGTAGCTTTTTTTGACAGTTGTCTCCCTCTCAAGTGTTTAGAGGAAAATAATAAAAACTTTGTATGAATGCACCAAACCACTCAGGTGAAAAAGTTTCGGTATTAAGATGTGTATTTAACAGGTGCGCACATTCAGGTACATGACAGCTGATGTATACATACATACATACATATATATATATATATATATATATTCTTTAATGGTAGAAAACATTTAGTTCCAATGCAAGACTAACAAACAAACAATCAAACAAGTATTGTAAAGAATGTGTGTAAAATGATCACAGCAACATGGTCCTTGGAGCGTATGATGTTTCTAAGGTATATTGAAGAACTCAAATGTTGCCATACACGCCGTCCTGCAACACATTTAAGAACAAATTGGAATCACTGGAATCAGTCTCAAAATCTGAAGCTTTCTAGTTTTTGTTTCTGAAACAAAAGAAACTACATGGTATACTGGCAGGCAGTGTATCAATCCTTCTCAAGCCATAAAAAAGAAAACATCACCTGACCACAGTGTATTTAACAAGTGCTGAGTAAAAGCCACTCGTACTCGTATACCTTGTACGTCCTAAATAAAGGAAACCAGGCATAGGTGTTTTTTGTCATAGCAGCCTGGTATATTAGTCACACATTCACTGATAACAATCACCACATTCTCACAATAAATGTAATATGTTAAGTATTTTCATGTGGTATACATCCTGTATATTTACATGAATTTACTGGCAGCCCAGTTGCAGTAATCATACACTTAAAATAGTAAATGAAAGGAAATACTGTGATACACTATACAGTAATTTAGCAATAACTATAAAACTGATTAGTCTAGTATCATATTACGAGTTTATTGTATTTTCACAGAAATATTGTGTCTTTGTTACTGTAAAAAACACAATACATTACTTGGTTAGTCTTCTATATTGCTTAAAGCAATTACTTCATACTACTGTGAATTTAATGCTACAATTAACTACAAATTTCCTGTAAAATTACAATAATATGTATTTTACAGTGCCTACTTATGTATTATTAACCTGGTAATTTGTTTGGTGGTCCACCGTGTGTTTAGGAGTATGTTGTAATTCTTCAAATGTGTCAGAGGAGAAGAACATGACCAATGCCAAATTACTAACATTTGTCCAGTTGGAATATGTTTATTGATAACCTACTTTTTTACTTCACATTTGGTCATTCCCACTCACCACAGCACTACTAACCTTAGGCTTGGCAGGGCGGGGAGGTTTCCAGTTTCTAGATCAGACGGACATATAAGAGGAGGCGGATAATTAATGTACGGCTAAATGAAACGCAGTGGTTTGTTATAGAAAAGCAGCTGTGTTACTGGGACTCACTCCTTTGGAGATGGTAAGGCTGGTTTGGAGGTTTGAAGGTGGCAGTTTTCAGCGTGTCTCCTGTAGAAGAAGGAAGGAATCAAACAATTTGAGTTTTATGTGCGTAACAATAAGGGCTGTGTGATGTAGAAGAGGAAAGCTGATCAACACTTACACATAGCCAACACTGAGGTTTACAGTGTTGTCTTGACGTCTGCAAGGGTTCGAAAAATCCAATTTAGAATAATTGATATTTTTGACTTGTATCCCATATTTTGTACCATTCAGCATAAAACAGAAGGTTGAGTACCTTGAGAATCTGTTCCAGATCGACCTCCTATAAGAACAGTGACAAATAAATGTAAAACTATCAGACGCTTAAACAGTAAGAATGGTCAACAGCACTGAAGAACACCTACCTGGTGTTTTGCCACCCGATGCGCCCATCCTCCTCCCTACTGAAAAAGGACAGAAGTGTGGCACATGAGGCACTCTATCTAGGGACCTAAAATTAATGTGCTCTGGCTGTTCTTACCGGGAAAATCGACTCCAGATGGACCTCCTGCATGGAAAGCAGAAAAGTGTCACTATTTGTCAGTATAGTTCTACTGTATTTGTCCAGTTTGTAAAACAAGCAGTTTGTAGACAAACCTTTTTTCCGGTCTCGGAGGTCTCTCGCTGCTTTCGGGATATCTCCTGGACATATTGATCAAGACGCATTATTTTAAATAAGACAGGGTAAACATGCAGTTCACATATTGATCATGAGGCAGTTTTTAAGAAAACCTTACCTGGACAATCTGTCCCATAATGATCTCCTGTGGAAGCAGAGACAGATTTACATTTATTGTAGGTGGAAATGAAGGATGTTTGTGTTCTGTGACAAATAAAATACTGACTGGCATCAGTAGTCTCAGCTAAGTTTCACAATCGTTGTCCCATACAGCAGCTGGGTGTTAACTTTTTATATAACAACATACCTTTTCTCCGGTCGAGGTGGTCTCAGTGAGTCGTCAGAGCGCTTTCTGTGAGAAAAATAAATGCCAGAAAAACATTCATTAATAAATCAACACACAACTTGCAGAATCAGCAGCATTTAGATTAACCATATTGGCACATTCTGAACTGACACGTATTGACTCGACCTTTTCCGGCAGATGACCACTCCAAACACTGCAGCTAAGATGATCACAATCAGGACTAGAGCTGAGACGGGCATGGTTACTGGGACTGAGCTTCTGAACTGGTACATCAGCGATCCTGGTGATGCAGGCACATTTTAGAAAATACTCACCTCCAGGTATGACAGAACAACAAGACATATAAAGTTGCATTTTGTGCTCTGACCCTTCACACTCAGCTTGACTGAGCTGGCTTGCTGCTTCCCACGCCAGAAGGTGGCAGTACAGGTTAGAGTATGGACCCCGTCTCTTCCGGTAACCATGAAAGTGATGGTGGAGTTCCTCTCCCAGATGCCCTGTTCGGTACTGGTATCCGTGACCTTACTGGTGAGGCTGGAGACGCTCCACGAGAACTCGGGAGGATGTGATGAACACGTGTACGTCACAGAGCACGAGACAGTAATCGTTGAGCCAGCATCAACTTCTGCTGGCACCGGGGTCATCACTGGTGTTGCTGGGGAAGCTGAGCACGTGAAACACAAAGCAAAGTACTTATGTCATTCAGCAAGCAAACAGATTAATAGTTTGGAAAATTTGAATAAGCTGAGGATAAATAATTGATTCAAGACCTCTCATGACAATAAATACGCAGCTATTGTTGAATCTGTACTTGTCATTTTCTCTCTCTGCATGGAAACAGAAGGGTCCGTTGTCAAAGGACTTGATGTTGTCAATCTCTAAAGTGCAGTTCCCATCCCTCAGATTTCCTAACATTTTGGTGCGGCCCTTGAAATGGTCAAGCACACGGCTCTGGCCTTTATGGAAGATAATGCCTCCAGTTTTCTTGGACCACATGCCACGTATGTGAGAAGTGTCTTCCGGATATTGGAAGGTGCAGGGAATCACCACACAGGAGCGAGTCAGGGCGGTAAATCTGAAAGGGACGTCAGCAGCCAGAACGTGGAATGCTGCAAAGAGACAAACAAGCCATGATGGGATGACTGTAGAAATCAAGTTACTCATAACATGAGGACAAGATGGGTTTGAGAGAATACTGAAGTACACCTACTGTCGTGAGGATCTATTTCTTCAGCTTGTCTCTCATATTCTGGACAAAATGACAGCATAGAGTTATTAATTAAACCTTGTTCAGACATTCTTCTTATCGCAGGGCAAAAGTTTAACATTTTGAGACGTCTTTATTTCCTTTCTGGCAGAGGGTAATGTGAGAAGATTGATTTATTCACATATCTGTCTGTTAAAAGGAAAACTACAGCCAGCAGCCAGTTAGCTCTGATTATCTACCACAAATATTTGAAATGGGAAAAAAAACAGCATTAAAATCTGCCTAACAGTATAGCTGAAGCTAAACAGACAAAACGCACTCTGCGGGGGTTTTCTTCTCAGCCAACATTCTGCTAGAAAGCAAGTAAGAGTTTGCCAAAATGATTAACTTTTTCTTCAAGCGGCCACTGTGTGACAGGTGGGAACTTACGTTTTACATGAATGGTTGCAGAGTCTGAGGTCTCGCCGCTGTAAAACTTAGCAGTGCAGGTCAAAGATTTACCATCATCCCCAAGAGAGCCAATAAAGGTAAGATTTGACACAGCGCGGTAGGTGTCGCTGGAGATCATTTTGTCGTCAAATGAACTCTGCATGTCTTTGTAGTTCCACACAATGGTGGGTGTGTTTTTCTTGCACTTGTAGGAGACGGAACAAATTACACTCTGCGCTACCCCCTCCGTAGCATTTCCTGGCCTCTCAACCATCTTGATTGCTTCATGAGGGCCTAAGCAGAAATGTGACAGTGAGGCTTACAAGAGTATTTTCATTTCAATTTCAAATAACACACGGTCTCATGTTGTACTCACATTCAACATGCAGCCTGAGCTCACTTGCGGCTTCCTGACCACCATGGAAGCGAACGGTACACTTCACACTCTGGTCCTCCTCCTTGACGGTCCAGATTCGCTCCACTTTCCTCTCCCAAATCCCATCAGATACCAAACGGTCCATCGTGCGGTCTGTCCCAGTTATGCCACTCAGTGTCAGGACGGGGGGAGCGGTGATACATGTATGGCGCACATTGCAGGACACTCGGCTCTGCTCTCCCACCGTGGGAATCTCAGTCATGCTAAGCTGCGGTTCCTGTGCATGGTCTACGAAATCAAAGCAAATATAGTCATTTACAGAATGACATTTTTCAAGTAAAGGAGAGAAGAGATGTATGCAAATACTCACCTGAAACAATAAGTTGAGTGGTTTTGTCGTAAAATGTGTGACCCACGGTGTGGTAGGAGGTAATAGGGTTCTTGTCTACCCAGGGGTAAAGTCTGTCCTTGTTGTGCGACATGTCCAGCCTCTCAAACTTGAGACTACAATTCCCGCCATCCACAGATCCAATCAAGCTGGTTATGCCTCTGAATTCGCCAGCAGCACTCTGGCTTGCGTCAAATACAGGTGGGTACCCACTGCTCTGGTACAAGTACCATATAACTCGGAGGCCAGTGGGACGATCGGTACTGTAGGTGAAACTGCAAGGAATGATGATACATGAGCCTCTCATGCCTGTGATGCTGCCAGGGGAATTGAAGGACCAACCGCGGGAGAGCATATTCCCTTAAAAAAAAAAAAGAAAAAACGAAATAAAAAAGAGGAACATTTGAAGCAGCTGCGGGCTCGGGATGTTTGAGGGCCAGAGGCACCAGCTGTATGTAGTGGGGCACCAGCATGCAGAATGATACATTTATAGAGAACTGGAAGGACACCCAGATGGTACTTTATCATGTTCGATCTACCACGGAAGCATCCAAGAGAGCAGTTTTGCTGTGCGTTCTCAAACATGCAGGCACTGGGAAGATTGCCCACCCGAGTCCACCAGTGATTTAAGGCAAAGTTACAGATCACTGACAACTCTGATGCTTATGTGGTTGGCATGGCAGGTATGTTAGCTATGTTAGCAGGTAGTTTGTCTATTTACACATCCGGCAGATAGGAGGCAACCTTAGCAATCATTTATTGTTTGTTTTCAGTGGCATGCACAGGCTTTGTGAAGGGCAGGGGCGAAAAAAAGGGCACATACGGGATTCTGGTTCTTGCCACTGAAGAGGGCACTTCAGCGTGCAGTTTATCATGTTTTAACAAGCCAAGGGGGCAGTTTAGTGTGTTTTCCCAACCAAGTAACAGTAAGAGCCGTGACTGAATCACAATGTAAGGAACCAAACTATGAGCTTGACGCAACAGTATGTATCTAGAATAAAAAATATAGAGTCTCGAAATGTTTTGATGGTGCATTGTCTTGTAATAGTGTGAATAGATATTGAGAAAAAAATAGCTAATTGTACACTGAACGAAAGAAAGAAAGAAAGAAAGAAAGAAAGAAAGAAAGAAAGAAAGAAAGAAAGAAAGAAAGAAAGAAAGAAAGAAAGAAATTTAAGCACTACTTTTAATTCCATCATTATTTCTACTCACTCTTTACACGCAAGTAGATGCCCACTGCCTGCCTCTGGCTGCCAGTGAATTCTGCAGTGCATTTCAGATATCTTCCGTTGTCGTTAGCTGATGTTGTCAATGTCAGTGTGGAGACAGCCCTCCAATGAGCATCCCCAATTCTGCTGATTTGAGGGGAGTCTGTCGTGCCCCCATAGCTCCAGGTGAATTTTGGCAGATGTTTTGGGCATGTGTACTCAGCAGTGCAGGTAACTTTGCTTGCTTGGCCCTCAAGAAATTCTTGGGATGTAGGTTGGATGGTCAATGGGAAAAAGGAGCCTGAGATAGAAAAACGGTAAATGTGAAAATAAAAAAATTCTGCAAAAGAGAAAATTTGTTTTATTCTTGCATACTCATCACATACATTCTGCCTTTAAAGTTTGAGAGGCCCTTTCAGTGACACCGCCTGTATAAGATACGGTGCACTCCACTTCTTGGAGGTCACTCTTTATGTTCAATGTGGCCGTCAAAGTCGTTTCAGTCGTGCCATCGGACCTTGAGTAATGAGTTGGTTTGTTGCCTTGCGTGGGGATGTTGAGTCTCAGGGTGGGTGGAAAGGTGCGACAGGTGTGATAAACAGTGCACATCACTGTTACAGTCTGTCCAACCTTCCTGTTGCCAGTGAATGTAATAACTGGTTTCTCTGCCCGCCCTTGAAAGAAATGTGAAGAATTATTGATAAAAAATTCGAATGCATCCACGTGTATCTTTTTCTACACTCAACATTATAACTTACCAACGACTTGAATTGTAACAGTCTTATCAAAGAATCGATAGGTGCTTTTCCCAACATTCTCTGGATCTACCCAGGGGTAAATCTTCTCTCTGTGATCAGACCAGTGCACTGGGAAGATTTGAAGACTGCATTGCTTGGTGTCTGAAACATAAACTCTAAATGTTCTTCCCCGAAATTTGCGAATGACATCGTTCGGGTACCAGTCATCATAAACCAAAGGATAACCACGATCACGATACTGGTACCAAACCACTCGAGATGGATTATGGGGTGGATACTGATAGTAGTCATAAGTGCATGGGATGACAAGGCAGGAGCCCAACAATGCTTTCATATTGCTTGGCATCTCAACATGCCAAGCCCTGGAACTGTAGCAAATGTATCCTGCAAGAGGACCAAAATGCAAAAAGTAAATTATTTAAAGAAACAGAACAATAGGTCAATATGTATATGTTATAAACAGAAAATGAATAGCACAAAATTGCAATACCTAGGATACAGAAGCTCAGGAGACAATGGATAAATCCAGACATCGTGTAGATATAGGATACCTAAAACGTGTGAAATGAACACCTTAGTATTGTAAGATATGAGATTTAATTGTCATCCACCTGTAGACAATGTACAGGACATAGAGGAAGTCTGTCTTCTGATGGGCGACGGGTGCAAATCACAACAGCAAGTTGTAAAACACAATGACAGTTCAGAAAACATAACATCAAGTTGGAAAACAAGACTGCAAATTCCCCAGCGACATAATTCAGGAAACACATCGGAAAACGGAAAAGGGCAGGACCTGTGCTTGTCCTGCACTGACTCTGAGTGGGCAGATCAGTGCTATTAACCCTTAAGAGTCAATCATGTGACTGATTTAAGATGACGTTGCACCGAGACGGCGCCTCGGTGAGTCTCGGTTCTGACTTTATGTATTGGCGCGGCCTTCAAACTATGTACAGCTTTTTAAATTGTGTTGATAGGCCAAGTAATACCGGAGTTATGATCAATATTATCCCCCACGTTTTTTCGCTAACATTGCCGTCATGTTTGGAGCAGGATGAAGCGATATAACGGGCTGCTCTCGCGAAAGAGTTTTGCTGCCAGTTAGCACCTACATTACTTCTGTTACTTGGGATTTGTATTTATGGCAGTGGTGTTGCACTAAGAAACTGTGGGGGGCGCCAAATCCCACAACATTACAATTTGTTGAGGCTTCCACATGCACTTCCACTTTCCACTTTCAATAGTGAATGATAAAGCAGCCTTCTGGTGTCAAACTCTGCATAGACATCTTTCTACACAGCGAAGCTCAGACAATCAACTGGAAGAACAAGAAGAAAAACAAGTTTTTTGACTGAACAATCAAAACTGAAGCAGAAGAATATACAGCAATGTCAGAGTCGCAGAACAGCAGTACATATCCAAATGACATAATGAGGTACATATTAAATCACGGGAGGAAAGTTTGAAAACCAACATTATTCAACTGAATCTAAAGCAGATAGATATTTTGTCAATGGACTGAGATGATTCCTTGTTTTCACAGTAAAGCTAGCTCAGCCTAAATAATCACATTGCACACAAGCATGCAAGAGCTGTTTCCTACTTAGATACTGTCTGAACTGTCTCAGACTAAAAAAAACAACAAAAAAAAACCAATGTTGCTATTTCCCAGAAACAACTTTGAAGAAACTTATTATCACATTAGTCTTTTTGATAAAGTAATTTTATAGTCACTTCTTTTCAGCATACAAACTTATACTAACTTACATGTGAAATGCGGGGAAAAGAATAGGCTCGTTTATAACCTGTTTCCGTTAAGTATTAGAATGACTTACCTTCGGAGCTGAACGCTCATGAAGAGATTTTACCACCTTTATCAGAAGTCCTTCCACCCACACTTGGTTTTAAGAAACCTCCCTCTGAGATGTGGGTGGAGAGTACAATTTACCAATCACAAGATGGCTGCAGATCCTGCTTGCAGTCAAGGACCTGACCTGATTTGGTATGAAAAACCAAATGATGATTCTCATCATGTATTTGGCTTTCCATTACTACAGTTTTTCCATTCATGATGGAGCCACAGTCGCTCTCTCTCTGAGGACTATACTGTGTGTCCCATATCCACGTTAAGACACTTTTGCGAATGACTGTGAAATATCAAATACTGTATATGAGTTTATACCTTGGCATCATTTGTTAAAGAAATAGCATAACATTTTGGGAAGTAAACATATTTAACTTTTTGCCAAGAGTGAAATGAGGAGAATGATTCCACTCTTATGTCTGAGCTAGCAGATGCTTAGCTTGGCAACAGCTTGCAAATAAACAGGATATTATCACTTGTTGTAATAAGTGAGGTAGTAGCTGGAAGACTTTGTGACCCTTTGAAGCAAAACTTACAACCATTTATTGTTTCTGGTATCAACTTATTTAATTCAGTCTCAGTATGGCATTTTGGATGTTTCAGGATAAACAATCTCAAAACAGCACACACACACATACTCCTGTGCAAAAGTCATTTAAATTGTAGACATTCAGAAATAGATGCATGAAAACAGTTGATAGGTTTTATTCAAAACGCATTTTATTTTTCCAAAACAATGTGATGAAATTATCAAGACAGACAGGAATATTTATGTTGCTTGACAGGAGCGACGAATGCAGCAGACGTGTATATTACAAGACTGCAATCGCCAGAAGCGCTGGATACATATGACCATCATGAGCATTGACAGGTCTGCTTGCTGTGATCCCGGCTCTCTTTGGAAGACTTTGTCTCAGACGTTTCCATAGACGTTGAGGTCCGCAGTGTTTATGTAGTCGTCACCGTCATCAAGGTCCTGTGAGAGATTATGGTCATAGATGCTGTCAGTTTCGCTTTACTGTTTGTATATATAGACATGAATAATTCAAGAGCGACTGAATAATACCTCTTTGTAACTGCAGAATTTTGGCTGGCTGAGTCCCATTCACAGCAAAAGCAAGGACAAGAAGAGAGAGATAAAGAATGAAACTAGACACTGCAGTACTAACACATACTATATCTGTATTCTATTAAGTTGACTGGTTAAAGTGGAGTAAGCCGAGTACCTTTTAGGCGACGGGAAACGAGGTTTAGAGACTTTCTGCCCGGCACAGGAATTTGAATTCACATTATTGGCCCTGCAGATTGAAATTTGTGTCACTATACATTTTGGTAAACACAAACAGTTATCTTTTAGACTATTTACACACTTACAAGTCACCTATGTCCCTTGCAGGCCTCCTGTTTTAGAAAAAACACAGATAATGTGAGATAACTTATAAACATGCTAGATGTGCTAGTTTGACTATTAAAAAAAAAAAAGTGCATCCTCAAAGGTTAAATTTGATTGAACTGTCAAAACCAAGTTTGACCTGCAAAAACAATCTATGTGTGTGCCCCATGATGTGCCCCACGCAGACCATCTGCACGGAAACAAAGAGGAACAGAAACTATGCAGATGTTATGTGGCATATAAATAAAGCGAAGATCTGATCAGACACCACCAAAAAAGGTCCTGCACAGGGGTGTTCGATCACAGTATACGGTCTACACACAACTGTTTGCTAAAGTTAATCTTAGCATGTAGAGCGGCCCATGAAATGCATTCTTGCCTGTGGTCAGATGGAGATGGTCCGGGGCCACCAGAGCGAATCCTGAAAATTTCACAGATTAAATTATACATCAGTTAAATAAAAAGGTGCAAGACAACAGTATTCTGTCGAAGTCTTCGGGATGAGTCAGGAAAAAGTTTTTTTTAAAAAAAACCTCTTCTCACCTGCGGGACAGCCTGGACAGCCGGTTCCACATGCTAAATGTTGACGCAAAACACATCATAAGAAGGCAGGAAAATAACTGAAATCATGTAGAAATGAGTTAAGCACTATGAAATTAATCTGCTTTACAACATTTTTACCTGCCATCCCGACTTTGGAGTTCTGCGATGCGTCTCCTTCAGCAAAAAGAAAATGTCATGTTGGAGCACGTAGTTATGAAATGTGTAAGACAATGTATGATTTTTTTTCAGCTCATAAAACGTTCATCACCGCTCTGGTGTGCTCTGTCTATTGCTTGAAGTCAGAGTCCTGCATTACTCACTTGTATTTTTTCACCATGAAAATGCAGAAGAATCCAAAGAACAAAGCAGTGCCCAGGCCCACTACTGTGGGTATGATGATGTGGTTATAGTTTTCTTTACCTAACAGACAGAATGAAAGGCTTTGTTTTACCGTATATTGCACAAATATAACCAATATATATGTTTCCAAATAAAGGACATTCTGAAAATTCAACAACAGAGTGAAAAAACCTCACGTTTTACATAAAGCATCATTGTTTTCGACGACCTCCTCTCCTCTCCATAGAAGGTTGCTGTACAGGTGAGCTTACTGTGGTCGTCCTGCGCTGTAGGAGTGAACGTCAGGATGGACAGCACCTCCCACGTGCCAGGTTTAATGTCTTTGTGGACCTCCGCGATGTCATCTTTCTTGCCCTTACTCCATGTGAGTGTAGGTGGATGGGAGGTGCAGGTGTAAGTGACAGAGCAGGTGACAGAGAGTGGATGATCTTCAGTGGCTGTCTTTGAGTCAGTCAGAATGGGTTCTGGAGGATCAGCTATAACAGAAGGAAAAAAAAAGGTAGAGATTTAGTCAGAGGCAATCATTGTGGCATAGAACTGGCACTGATTTATGACTTTTTGGAAAGCTGGTGACGTACGGAGAGTTTTCAGCTCGACACAATCATCAGTAAAGTTGAAGCCCCCAGTCTTGGGAGTTACTTCAATCCGGAAGCAGAAAGGCCCAGTGTCGTGCTCTTTGATCTCAGTGATTTCTAAGGTGCAGTTGTTCTGATTCAACTTTCCCAGCAGGTTTGTGCGGCCCCTGAAGTTTTCCAAAATGTCATCTTCAATCTCAGAATAGATGTGCTGTTTTGGCTCATTTGGAAGATGCCAGATCCCATTGCACATGGAGTTCTTGTGTTCTTTAGGACGGGTGAAAGAACAGGGTACCACGACACAGGACCCAACCAGGGCGTCAAGGTTTTGCACAATATTGGCCTTCCACTCTTCACCAGATACAGGGCTGCTGATGGCTGAAAGAGAATTATGGAAGTGACTGAGAAACTTTGTACCTCTAGGAAGCTTTGTTTGATGGTTTTGTTTAAAGGGGCACTGTGTAATTCAGACTCAGAAAATATTTACAATATTAATCAGGGAATAATAAAAACACTGAAATAAGGTTATTTATTTATTTCCATAACTGAATGAACAAGCTGTCCTTAGAGTGTGATTAGGTTCCCAGAATGATGTTTGAGGCTATAAAGGTAGCTACGTTTCTGCGAATAGAAACAAAGTAACTAAATGAAAGTGTGTTGTCCTTTGTTTGTTCATCAGTCATGAAAATCAATAAATGCAGATTTTTCTCTTTGATCAAGATATCTTACCCCCAAAACTACACTGCACCTTTAAGTTGAGTGCAGATAGGAATGATACTGAAGTGTCTAATTATGTTACCTGCCATGAGCAGAAGGAAAATCATCATCTCCCCCTCTTTGTCCATTTCCCCCTGGGGTTTTGATTATGTTACACACTGTGGGATGTTTAAATGAAATGAAAGTAAATAAGAAGCAAAAGATGTAAAAGTGGCTCTTCTCCAAGCAACACTAATCTTTGTATGCAAGGCCCATTCATTTATATTTATAGCATATAACAGCATTGTTAATGCCCTCGACGGGGCTGTACAGGTCTGAAACAGAACATCACACACTCGCCATCCATTCAAATGTTCTCAACAAAAGTAAAAAAAAACAAACTTTCTTGTGACGATTACAACAAAAGTCTTACGCACTTTGAAGAAATGCGCTTATATTTACCACCAACAATGACAACAAATAACAGTGTAAAAGCTGCATTAATCCCAAATCCAGCTGCTTATTAATTGGCATGATCAAGTATAACGTATTGGGAGCTTACCTGATGAAGTCTGGCTGATCAGAGCCGTCCGTTTCTACTGAAAGAACCTCCTCGAGGACCGTATGCGGAGCGCTGTTCTGCAGATAAGCCGACATATGATCTCAACAGGCATGTGGGAAAAGGCAGGTTAGAAATCTATGTCTTTTTTCTTTTCTTTATGTGGGTGAGGTAAAAGCAGATGTAGCAGAGGCAGCAGCAGAACAGTTAATGGTGTAGAAAGCAGGAAGTGGTCACTTATTTAAGTGTGTGATGTGAGAGTTATACATGTATTACATTTTTTTTGCATGGAACAATTCATCCTTTGCGTGAAATTCTGAGTTGAGTTGTTCAGTTGAGGTTTGAGTTATGAATAAAAACAAACAAACAAACAAATGATTGGATTAAATCGCCACAAAGAGCACACAGTATTTGAAAGTATAAGCGATCTTACAGTGATGTCAGAAAGTGTCAGGACTGTGACACATTTTGTTGGAATGACTCCAGACTCCAGAATGCGGGATATATAAGGAAACAGTGACTCTGATTATAAAGAGCTGACTTTCATCTTAAATTTGAAGGACTTCATCTTAAACACATGCAGTGAGCAGTGAAAAGAATGGGGAACAGAAAGTAGAGGGGCGTTTTGACACAAACTTAATTTCTCTGGTGTGTTGACGATTGGTATAGCCCCCAATGATAACCTCCAACTGTTGGTATACAAACAAATTCAAAGTTTGCAGTTCAAATGAGAGGAACCCAAATGCAGACGAGCAACGCACAAATCCACAAGAATAATGATAAAAAGCTAACTTTGGTAAACTTACTGAAGGTGGTAAAAGAAGGCAGCCGGAAGTTTAAGTAAAAACAAGTTCACCAGAGAATAATCCCAATGAAAGTAGCCCAGCAAACAGTAAAGAACAATCCAGAGGGCAATCAAGATAACTAGGAGAAACGAAGGAACACAGGGAGAAACCCAGAGGCACTGGGAAAACACAGGAGTGGGGAACAGACGCAGCCAGTTGAAAGAAAAAAAAATCACTGACTAAAGCTGCTGTAAGGGATAGTTTTTTTCTTTCAAAGTTTTTTTCTGGTATCCCTGCCCACTATATCCAATCAGGGTGGAGAACTCCATAGAGAGGCATGGACTCAAACCACCAATCAATGATCAAATATCCAAAACAGCTATAGCCAGCCTGCACTAACCAGTCAACACAAAGATACACAGTACGTTGAAAAGCATTAGAACAAGTAACCATTGAGAAAAACGCATCATAAATGAGTAGCTTGGTAAGATCCTTCACAGCGTTTAGCCTCCGGTTGTTCATCAAGTATGTCAACATTGCTAACGTTAGCATTGGATGAAGCGTGAAATAGCGTAGTCTAATTTAGTTAGTTCAGCAGCACTCTCCTCCTGCTCTTTTTTAACCTACCTCTTCCGAGTGCCACTTTTTTGTTTCACCTTTCTAAACGTTGTTACGCTAACCATGGCAACTGTTTATTTAGGCTACTGAATACTGCTAATTTATGTTGCTGCTTGTCCTCTGAATGATGACTTGCATATCGATATCGATGTGTCATCACAAATAGCATTTCACAGCAATCCTTCCTTTTGTAACTTTTGAGAAGAATGCAATAATTTGCAATAATAAAATGACACAGAATCTACTATGACTCAAACCATCATTGTAAAACTCAAGGTAGAAAAGTGGTACATAAAGCCACAATACTCCTTTCAAACATTATGTTGTTCTATAGCGTGTTTCAGTGCAAACAGCATTTTCTGATCAGTATGCGAGGGCCAGCTGTAGTTAACACAGCCCTGATGACACCGCAGAGTTCGGGTGGAAGGTGAGTGGCTGGAGAGATGGTGAAGCTGAACCTGCGGCGAATGGGCTGATGGAGGGGCAGACAGGAGAAGTCACTCGGGGAGACGACTGGTCTGCAGGACAGACTGCCAGCGACACTCCTGATGGATAACCCCTCAGACAGGGCAGAAGGGCGGAACAGGTATTGATGAAGGCCTACATGCTGGCAACAAAGAGCTGCTCAGGGGAACTACCACACTGGCAGCGATGTTGGCCATTTCTCCCGCCTGGTCGACAAGGCTGTCAGTTTAGGGCCAGACCAGTGGAAAGTCATCTTGAAGAAGGAGGAGAGCTTGTCTGAAACTTTTTTCTGGCATACATGAGATCGCAAAAATAATAATATTGAAAAAGTTGTTAGCTTGTTTTTTGTTTTTTTGTTTTTTAGTATGGTGACACTGTACAGATGCAATGCAGCCTGCGTGCATTCACACCTCGCAGATCACATTCTAATGCCAAACATAAAATGGGAATAATAAAAACACTGAAATAAGGTTATTTATTCATTTCCATAGCTGAATGAACAAGCTGTCCTCAGAGTGTGATTAGGTTCCCAGAATGATGTTTGAGGCTATAAAGGTAGCTACGTTTCTGCGAATAGAAACAAAGTAACTAAATGAAAGTGTGTTGTCCTTTGTTTGTTCATCAGTCGTGAAAATCAATAAATGCAGATTTTTCTCTTTGATCAAGATATCTTACCCCCAAAACTACACTGCACCTTTAAGTTGAGTGCAGGTAGGAATGATACTGAAGTGTCTAATTATGTTACCTGCCATGAGCAGAAGGAAAATCATCATCTCCCCCTCTTTGTCCATTTCCCCCTGGGGTTTTGATTATGTTACACACTGTGGGATGTTTAAATGAAATGAAAGTAAATAAGAAGCAAAAGATGTAAAAGTGGCTCTTCTCCAAGCAACACTAATCTTTGTATGCAAGGCCCATTCATTTATAGAGCATATAACAGCATTGTTAATGCCCTCGACGGGGCTGTACAGGTCTGAAACAGAACATCACACACTCGCCATCCATTCAAATGTTCTCAACAAAAGTAAAAAAAAAAAAAAAAACTGTCTTGTGAGGATTACAACAAAAGTCTTACGCACTTTGAAGAAATGCACTTATATTTACCACCAACAATGACAACAAATAACAGTGTAAAAGCTGCATTAATCCCAAATCCAGCTGCTTATTAATTGGCATGATCAAGTATAACGTATTGGGAGCTTACCTGATGAAGTCTGGCTGATCAGAGCCGTCCGTTTCTACTGAAAGAACCTCCTCGAGGACCGTATGCGGAGCGCTGTTCTGCAGATAAGCCGACATATGACCTCAACAGGCATGTGGGAAAAGGCAGGTCTTCTGCCCTCAGCTAAGAGCTTTAACCTATGCAGCGAGCTAAACATATGGCTTCAGTAACCACTCGTGAGACATCCTTGAGTTTACTGATCCCTTTTACTTTGTAAAAGTGTGAGAAAAGAATCACAATACAAAACTTTCAGTTTCATGTAAAAACATACATTCACACTTATTTCTGTGTGCAAAATAACCAACCTGAGGTCTTAACATTAATAATACATAGTATCTTGAATAGCAACCACTAAGCTAAATAATAGCATCAACTCTACTGAGTGAAAGGCGTACCGCCTTCAATAACACCGAACGCAAAATGAAAGCACCAGTAAAGATTCCTAATTAATTATGTTTGATTTAACTTACAGATTATGCCTTTGACAAGCGCAAAAGTTAAGGAAGTAGCCAGACTCCTCCCAGGAGCGACATGTTTTCATACTCTGCTGCGTGTTTATCTCCCCCTCAACGCACTCCCTCCTCCCAACATACACTGCAGTCACTGTAGTATGCTGACACTGTACAGATGCAATGCAGCCTGCGTGCATTCACACCTCGCAGATCACATTCTAATGCCAAACATAAAATGGGGTGTAATTTTTCACACCTTCCAAAAACATGAGTCCTTTAACTGCTAAACACTTGAACTTCTTGGTCTAGAATGGGCTTGAATGCCACACTTGTCTTGAAGTTTATATTTCATTAAGAAAGCTTTAAAAGTTAAACATAAACATCTAATTGGGATGAAATGTGTATTTTCTTTATGTTCTTTCAGAGTTTGTTTTCTTTTGCTGTCTGCTACATTTTTTATGCTAACACACTGTGGGAGATCCTTTCTTTCTTTCTTTCTTTCTTTCTTTCTTTCTTTCTTTCTTTCTTTCTTTCTTTCGCTGGACGGTTGAATACATTTGTTTGACCAGTGGCCCCCTCAAGTTGCAAGTATGGCCTCAATATCTGAGGAATGACCCGCACTTTTGCACTGCATGGTACAAGCTCAACTTTTTTTTTTTCCCACCAGGAAAAGGTGTGAAAAGTACCTGGTACTTTTTTTCATAGCACATCCGCCGAGGTTCAAAGTTCAAAAACGAACATATTCATCTGGTTCAGAAAAGGGAAAAAAGAAGAAACTAGATGAAGAAAAACATTCACAGGATAAAGGTGATGTTCCTTTTCATGATGTGGGGTGGAGGGGGAGACTTATTGACATATAGAGTACCCCCGTTGTTTACCTTGTATTATCATTTTCTATCAGTTCAACTTGCTAGGGTGGTTCAACTTAAGATATTAGAGGTTTTCACGCCTCTAGCCTGTTTTCCTCCTAAAATGTAATAGATTGTTGCATCTTTGTGGATCACCTGAAAGGGTTAGAAATCTATCCATCGTAGTTTGACAAAATAGGGGCCCTGAGACAGCATCTCAAAAATACAGAAACGGCCCCGGCATACAGTAAAAGCTTTGAAGAAATTAGATTATAGCTACATTAAAATAACAACATGTAACATCTTTGAACAAAGCTCTAAGAAGCTTGCTTTCCTGAAAACTACATTTTATAGAATAGTGACTGACTTGTATTCCTGGTAAAAGAAAAAAAAAAAAAAAAAAAAAGCTTGGTTAACCATGCATGTGATACTTAAGGGTGTGTGTGACAGTTGTGTTTTTTGCTTTCTGTGCAGTTATTTACAGCCAGTGGTGACACGCTCTGCTGTCATGTGTGAATGTGTGACACAACTTGAGCACCCAACCTAGAAGTTTTACGCCCAAACAGATGTGTCATTAATGAATACAGTTTTTCTTTCTCTACTAAATGTCGACATGTGCTCAGTCTGTGGTGATTTTCTTCACCATTGCTTGACAGGTATTGCCTTTATCCTACAAAGAAGAGTTCTTCATAGCGTGTACTTTTAGGGCTACTCTTGAGTTTCATAAATATTCAACAGGCTGAGATGCTCGTCAATTGCTTTTTCCTACGTCAGACACGTCAGAGAAACCTGTTTTTGTTAACATCTTACTGGCATGGGTGTTTTTTGTAAGTGCTGCCCCTCTTTGTGCTCATCCAGTCTTGTCGACCAGAAGGTGGCACTTTAACACTGTTTAAGAGTTGCCGAAGTCACTGAAGGCAGGAAGTGAGACAAGATATGAAACAAGCTGATTTTGTGTGTAAAATAGAAATTTTAAAAATGAGCAATTCTGCAATTAAGCCAGTGAGAGGTCAACTTGAAATATATACTGAGGTGGAAATGAAACACAGAAAAATATCTGTGCTGCTGTTTGTGCATCTATAAATGTGAGGGGAAACCATGATTGAATCTTCACGACACCCACTTGTCAGCATCAACTTAGTAACAGTGATGCAAACTGCAACTATCAAAAGTAAATTTCAAGTTTTAACCGGGCCACATCGCAGATTTCCCCAGAAGAAATTGCCTTTGAGTCTCCAGTGACCTCACACCTTAATTTGGAAATGTGTCAAAGTAACAAGATGAGTCATTTCATCTATGTATATTGAGATTAAAACACAAAATCAGCAAGATGCTAATAGGTTCAATATTATGTCAGTTTTGAACAACAGCATGCGTAGATCTCGGTTATTGATCGAGCGCTATACTTCAGCCTTGATTTTGCAGAAAGCAGAACTGCAGAAGCACAGAAGAGAAATGTAACCACAAAAGGTCAAATGTGACTTATAAGATGACAGTGAACGCTGAGGGTTAAAACAAAAACAAAAAAACTGAAATACTTATACAGATAATGAATTCTGTTTGGTTTGGCATCGTTTTGGAGCTAATTCAACATCACTTGTTTGGTTTGAGACAATTAGTCATAAATGTTTAATTTGGAGCACACTATCTCTAATTCTACGGTCAAAACTTCTATTTAGAACCAGATCTCTTGAAATTAAAATGTGGGAGAAGAATTTATTTCATTTAATCTCACCCTAACCCCTTTTAATCCGATATTTATTTTATCTGTTTATTTTTTTCTATGTTGTTGTGTTTTTACTTGGGTTTTTTTTCCCCTTTTCCTTTTCTTCTGTTGGTATTGTTGTGTTTTTTTTCTTTTACCTCTTTTTTTCTCTGTTCTTGTGGAAGACACAACATTTTGCTGTACCGTCTAATTTTCCTTTTTGAAGAATAAAAAAAAGGACTTACTTTAATTTCCTTTGTTTCTTTTGTGTTTGCTTCCTTTTCCAGTCTTTTTATTTATTTTTTTATTCTCTATGTGCCATGAAGCTCTTTGGACAATAAACATCTTGAGGCAGTTGTCTATCAATTGAAGAACTTGCGTTAATAGTTGTGTGTAAAATGCTATGTGAATAAAACTGAGTTTAGTTAAGCTGAGACTAATAGACAATAGACATGCATACATTTTTGACAAGGTCATGACCTATGACAGAAAAGTCTTGATTTTCAGTAATCAGTTTTTTAACTTAACACCACTTGGAGGAGGAGTACACACTGTCTGAAGGACAGTTTCAAACACCTTCAGCAGAATGACTGTAGTGTCATACACCCTCATCAGACTGTATTTAACTCTGGTATTTGAAGAGTAGAGTGATGAAACCTCACCGCTGTATTGAACTCACAGTAAATACCTTCAGTTAGAACCTCTAACATGATGAAATGTGTTGATTCTTTGTGTTTTAGTAATTGAAGGACCTCCCAGTGATTGATTAACAGACTGATGAATACAAACAAACAGACAGTTGGATCCATTAATCAGCAGAGATAAACTTGTATTGTTTCTTGCTATGACTGATCTCATCCCGGGAGACACAATTACTGGTTCCTTTGATGGCGGACGAGGTCCAGCCCTCAGCGAATCTGCGGGACTGTCTTTAAAAATGGAGGAGCCTGAGCACTTCTCATTCACTGCTGGAACTCCTGTGGGTTAACCAGGAGCTGTGTCCCCGTCTGCTGTTTTACTGACCAGGTAAGAAGCCATCTGTGTTAAATCTAAAGTGTATGTGTAATTAGAAATGTAATTGCATTTTATTTAATAGGTTCATTTTTTCCATTTTTTGATTCACAGATTTGAAGCACATTTCCTGTCATGGGCAACTCGGCATCCACCGGCTTCGTCACTTCTACCCCAAGGAAGCTGTCCTGGGGGCGCCAGAGGGAGGACACAGTCCAGCTGGAGGACTTCATGACACGGTGCGCAGAGGACCACTGGAAAGTTAAAGGAAGGAGAAGTTTCTCTGTGAAAAAGATCAACCGCAGCTGCAGCATCCATTATGTCAACCTAGCTGCCCAAGACACTGACATTTCTTACCCGAAGAGGGGAGCGATGCTGAACCCTGCTTTCGTCGGAGATCAGGGTCCATGAATGACTGAGTTCATGGTGGGCAATTCAGTCTACAGCAGAACTCAGCAAGGTGATCCTCCAAGTGATGTCTGAACCGTCTCTGTGAAGCCACTGCAACATGGCAGATAGTTCATCGAGGGCTTCCCCTGACACGGTTTACCCTCTGACCACTTCACTTAAGTTGTGAACACATAAACAGGAAGGGAGGACTCATTAACACTTTAAGATGCGATCAGTCCCTTTTGAGAAATGGAAGGGAACATAAACATGTTTCCTCTTTCTTTGTATTGCATGCAAACCAGCTAAAAACACTGTTCAGATCTTAACACCCCAGAGAGAAGTCAGGTATCAGTCATCACATCACATGACTTCACTAGCTGCAGGCACCAGGTAGCAAAAGGATATCCTGTCTTCTCGCCTCTGCGCTGGTGATAGACACAGTTTAAGGTACAGTAAATGTCACTTTGCTGGTTCTTACTTGTTCTGTGGACTTTTCAGCGGGTTTATATCGTGGCTTTCGGTCAGTACTGCAGTTACAGAAAGTAATTTTTTCCTTGATCCTTCCGTCTGTCGTTGTATTACATTGTATACACAGTTTGTAACTGACATGAGAGAAAACTTTCAAGACAAATACATTCTCACCTCTCACATCTCACTCTGTTGTGGCCTCTTGATTTATTTTCAGCCGAGGTTGCATCGCGGTTCTCGTGTTTCGATCGTCTGTGGTCCGGTCTGAGTTTTGGTCACGGCTGGTTCCTGTTTTGCTGTGCTCGAAGGTGAGGGAGCGAACACGTTCCCTCAGAGCCTGTGCATATAATAAAGTTGAGTATTTTATTCTCTAATAAATAATTTAGAATCATCGGTAAAGGTGAGACTTTTATTCAGCTCAAAGTGCGCTCGTACTAAGAAACAGCCCATTTGCAACATTTAATGTACTTACAAGTTAATGAGGCAGTAATGCTCCAAAGACCTGGGGATCAAATGGTGGTGAGAGAATGAGAGAATGAGTTTTTGGGAAGAACTTTTTATCAGAGTTTCGTCCCAATTGAAAAACTGTCCCCACAGAACATTACAATGTCATTCATATATATCTGGCTTATTTTTGTGGGACCCTCCTGTGTATCGACCCCCTCCCAAGAAGCAGCGTTTTTGTGACCTAATTACACCCTGAGCACAGCTTGTTTATTTCTATATGGAAATATATCAAATATATAGGTCCAACAAATATATTTCTGAGTTTGGAACGTTACCTTATTCATGATCTTAATGTTACCTTTTTGAATTTGACATATTCCAAAATACAAAATGTGCCCCTTCAACATGAAAGCTTACAAACGATCAACATCGACAAAAATAACAATAATAACAGTCTTCGTTCGGATCATTTGTCTGATGCATTGTTGAACATTTGAATTATGTTATGAATACATGAACATTACCTGAGCAACTAAGATTATTAAAATTGTTTCCATTTTGTTTATTGGATTCTTTGTGCTTTCAAAAACAAATGTATTCTGAGATTGTGTAGGTTCGTCCATGAATTGTCACATCTGTATAGAAGATGACTTGTTGAATCTCATAAATAAGCTTTCGAAATGTTACTAATGTAAACTCCCGGTAGTCGGACCATCCGAATCAACAAATATGTGAATTTTTTTTCCTTTTTTTTTTTTTCTTGCTCAGTGGTTATGGTCTCTGTGTTTAGCATGCCAAATGCTAAGACAAAAATACAATTGGAGAAGTCGTAGTTACTAAAATAAATCAAATTCTTGAATATCTGAAAACGGAAGTGAGTGCAGCAGGATAGCACACATTGTTTTAAAGGCCAGGGATGCAGAGCACAGACAGAATTGGATATAAAATTAAAGAAATTATAATGTCTATGAGAGCTGATTGTGATGGCTCATGACAGTAAAACTTGAAAATATACAACTCAGGTGAGAATAGTTAAGAGTCCAAAACATACTTAGAATGAAAAGTGAAAAAAAGATAATAAAAATAAGAAGAAATTAATGATGATTAATATGGTAGAATTCCCCAAAAGAAGTATGATGAGACCAAGGTTTGACTTGGTTTAAAACATGGAATGGAAACTTGACAAGTCATTTCACACGAGGAGGAAACGACAGTACAGCAGCACAAAACAGGAAATATTCATCACTTTGCTTGTAGGTCTGACCAAGAGAGGAAGAGATGGACTCTGTAAAATGGACCCTGTTTTTGGGGGGCCTTTGCCTCACAGGTATGTAACATTCCTGATATGCTGCATCACAAGAATATTTTTATTTATTTATTTATTTGCATTGTTATGTTTGTTTGTCCGGGCCAAGAATTTAATTTCTAGGTTAAGTTGTAATTTATTTTGTGCTTTGCACTATTTAATTTTTACATTTTCCTCATAATTTTATTCCAGTTCCTCAGACTGAAGCCTCATCTTGGACAGTTAAGGTGCCATCCTCAGTTAAAGGTCTTCCTGGATCCTGTGTGGTGATCCCCTGCTCATTTAACTACCCAGATCCAGGATGGACAGTCACTGAGTTAACCGGGATGTGGCTCAGCGATACAAATGAACTAATTTATCACCCAGAGCAATCCAAAACAATGCAGCAGTATCGGAGTCGAACGCAGCTGGTTGGAGACCTCAGACATAAGACCTGTTCACTGAAGATCGATCCTCTTCAGGAAAGTGACCGCGGGCCTTTCTTTTTCAGGATAGAAATAAAAGGCCATGATAAATATTCTTACAAAGAGAAGAAGGTCTCCATCGCAATGATCAGTAAGTTTATCTCAATGAATGTCAACAAACACCATTAACAGTACAGTTCTGTCGTTATTTCCACTGAATTTCTTTTAATATTTCAGAAATGTGTTTATAAGTCGGTCCTTACACGGATAATTTGTGCTGATCAGCGATCAGTGAATATGGAGTCAGAAAAATAACTAATTTGGTTGATTTTTGCAGCTTCAGAAATTTCATGAAATGTTATTATAATTGCACAAACACCCTCGGCTAAACTGTATAGCATTGTTACCTCTATGTTTTTGTTTCACTTGATTTATCTTTTAAAGTTACCGGTACATTTTTAATCATAACCCTTAATGAGCTCCTCTGACCATACAAATGAGTACAAACAGAGCTACCAGAGGTCCCCTGGTCTCAACAACAGTTTCCAGTTCCTTATTTGAATGGCTTTACTGACTCTGAAAATAGCTTCGATCATAACAGTTTCATTTCTCTGGATAAACACATGTCACATGTCACCCAAAAATCCCATATGTTGTACCCTATTCAGCAGTTTTTTTTAAAAAAAACTTTTTAATCCATCACAAAACTTGAAATCAGACAGAAAACCTTAAAAATTTGTAATGCAACTATAGTCCCATTCACACTGCCTTTTCAAGACGGCAATCATGAGCAGATACTCCACCTCGCCGTCTGTGTGAAAGTTCCAGAGGTGGAAAGGGGGCACAGTATTGATCCACCTCTGATCCGCCCTCTGAGGTAGTAACACTGCTGCAGCAGAGGCAGGATGGCATCTGTGTGAATGGAAAAACCAGCAGCGGAGTACAGGGGTGTGATATGTGACAGATAGGCGGATTACAGAGCAAACAGAGTGGCGAACTAACGTCGACTTTGCGTGTGATTAAGATACTGGTGGATCTGCACCTGTATGACGTCTGTGTGGATAACTTCAAACATGATGTCCGTCTGCCTCCGTTAACAGCATCTACCTGAATATGTTAAACTATATTAGTCTATTAGCAAACAGGCTGTTGCTTCCCATTTTGACTCATGTTCTGCCTGGATTCATGTTTTTTGTTGATGGTTTTATTCCATTCAGCTGCCTGCATAAATCCAGTATTCCAGTTTCCTCTTATTTGTCTTTGGTACTGTGTTTGGGCACATTAGGGAAAAAAGCAGCCTTTGCCCTGAAATACATGCAATTAACAAACTGGGCACAGCAGTAAAAGGTGAAGCTTTTGCAGTTCCAATAACCCAAATGTTACGACTGAAGCACGACTTGAACCCAGACGCACGACTCAAGAGACAAAGGAAACCATGAGGCAACATGAACACAAGGCAACTAAGCACAACCAACTTTCTTGGCCATGACACCAAATTAATTTGTTTACAACACTGTTAAAGAAAAAATTCAGATCTATAGCACTAGCCTATTCGTCCTCCGTCTTAAATATAGGCTCTATAGCAGATCACATGTTGTTCTCTGATGGGATGGGACTGTCAACACGGACGACCACACTGTTACTTAGTCATTTAGAGCAAAAAACTTGAACTCATCATGTCTTTGTGACTTTCACTATTGTGTTACTGTCTCTAGCAACTTTTGTAGAAAATCAGTCACTGTGACAGTCAGCCCAGCCGACCAAACTTCAGTGAACTTTACCCAAGAAAACAGCATCCCTCTTCACGAGTGAGAGTCAGACAGGGTCCCTTAATTACTGACAGCGAGTATGCAATTATGTAATTTAGAGCAAAAAACACAACTTTGTTACTTTCCGCAACGCATGGTGGGTCAGGATCTCAACTACAACACTAACAGCAGTGTCCTTATGATTAGAAATAGCCGGTGGATACATGTTTAGATCAACAGGTGGAAACCAGGGGAAACACATTAAAAAAAACTAACACAGATGTCAACAGTATGATGTGTACCATCACGCCTCTTTTGGTTCCGCAACACCGGTGTGCTGTATCAAATGACATGCTACATGGGTCAGTGTGAACAAACAAAGTCAGTGTTAAGGTGAGCCTTCTTTGTCACGATAATGCAGAGTCTCTTAATTAGGGGAAATAGCAATTGTGAGGGAAAGTGAGTTAAGGTGTCCAAATATCAAAATGAAGGAACCATTCTGACATGAATTTTCAACGAGAACTTAAAGAGTGCAAGTGAAAAGATAGATGTAGTCAAATATAACCACTCAGCATCACGAGAGCACTTGACAGACAGCAGCAGCAGCCCAACCCAAATAAAACAGGAACAGTATCCTTCTGTCCACGCCTTTACCCAGTGTTGTAAAAAGTACCCAAAATACTATACTTACTAAACTTAAATAAAAGTAAAGATATTGTGTGCATGTGCACGTGCCACTATGTGGTGACCAATTAGCCATCTGATTATCTGACCCGATATTCAGCAGTTTCCTAATTCTCTTTCTAATTCAATTGTCTATTCCATTTCTTTTTTCTAATTTGATCATGATCCAAATGATCAATTTGGCTCAGATGAGACATGCAATCTACAAAGTAACTAGCAACGAAATGTATCAGATAAATATGTAAAAGTACAACATTTGCTTCCAAGTGGCAACATATTGAGCATTTCTTCGTGGACATACATTTTTATAGGGTGTATCTAATATTTGATTTATATCTTCTTAGTAGTATTTGTTGTTTCGGCTCGAGGTTACTCCCGAATTGACTGAGGATATTTGATTATATCCCCTCAATTTTATACGCCATGGTGCCATCACAGTGTGCGTTCCTTTTTCGATTTTTTGTCAGCTGAAGTGCTTCCATCATCTTTAATGTTGAAATGACTGAAACCAGAATGTAGAGTTATAACAAGTTCTCCCCCTTTCTTGCAATTGCCTCCTGGGTTTTGCTGTTGCCTAACATGATGTTTCTTGTTGTTACAGATGAACTACCTCCCATCAGTTTCTCTGTGAAAGAGGGGGTAACGGAGGGTCAAAATGTGTCTGCGTCCTGCTCTGTGTCTCACTCGTGCCCCTCCTCTCCTCCTGTCTTCACCTGGAGTCTCTCTGGACAGGCACATGTCCAACCACAGCAGCTTGAAGACGGCCAGTGGAGAGCTACATCAACTCTGACCTTTCACCCCACCATAGTGGATCATAACAAGCGATTAGAATGCACCGTAACATACCACGGAGGGCGGCACCACAAAACATCCAAGGTCCTCAAAGTAAACTGTGAGTACATATTTTACACATTATATACACATTTTTCAAAATGGATCAAAGCAAATAAAAGATAACAAAAAGCATTTTAATAAATGTGAAAATTGGAACCAAAAATCGCAATAAAGCGAATGAATAATTTCAAAACCACACTGAGCTCAAGAAGCAGTATATGTATATATGTATCTGATAGATTTGGTGATTTTTTACTCAAGCTTTACCAACACATAGGCTCCTCATTCAAATAAAGTGGCTTTTGATGCTTCTTAGGAGGTTTAGTCACAGTCAGAGGATTTACAGTCATCACATATTCATGTGCAGTGGAAAAAGAGCGTTGTGCTGTTCCTTACTGTTGTTTATATTGGTTTAGGTAGACTGCTGGACATAAATTTTGCCTGCTTCTGTATAATTTCCATGTGCACCATAAAGTCATTTGGTTTTGTCATGATCCACCAAATCCATTATTCACTTTGATTTTAGATTTAACATTTTTTTCAGCACTGATAGCTCTGCCATTGTTGGACAATTGCATATGGATTCATGAAGATCAATTGATCACTGGTTTCATGACCTGACACTGTTATTTCCAATGTCAAATTATTCTATAAAGAGATAGTGTCAGGTTGGGGAAAAATGGAAAAGGTGGACCCAAACGCAGTAGACACGGGAGGCAAAGATGGGGATAAACAAATGGCGAGCTTTAATTAAAGCTGAATACAAAAATCAAAAGCGGAAGAATGGGGATGGAAAAACAAAGTAGCAACTAAGAACAAGTCAAAGTAGCAAAGCAAAAAAATACAAAGTTCAAATCAATGTCAAAGTACAAAATCAGACAGAACAAAATACAAAATAAATCCAAAACCTACCAAACAGGATCATGAGCAAGGATCATGAGCAAGAATCAGGAGCAAGGAGCAGACAGAGAACATAAGACAGAATACAATGACCGGACAAGGAGTGAGGGGAACACAGAGACTAAATACACAGACACTAATGACATGACGAGGAACAGATGAGGAGACAGGAGGAAGGAAGCCAGGAGAGATAACGAGGGGGAGGAGCACAGAGGAACAGACCAGGAGGGAACAAGACAACAGACAGAGGGAGCCAGAGGGGAGAACACAGGAGAACTTAAAGGACACATGAGGGCATGGAAAAATCAGAACATGAGACATGAGACAAGGAAAAACCAAAACACAGAACACAACAAGACATAGAAAAAAAGGACATGAATCAAAACCAAAAACCAGATACAAGAACAAACAGAAACAAGAGTCATGACAGATAGAGGTATTTTACAACAACAGTTTGACTTTAGCAGGTTAGGGTTAGAGAAGTTCGAATAGCATTCACCAAAATTAAAACCCCAGCCTTTGGAGATTCAATAATTAACAGTAAAAGCTTGAAAAGCAGTTCTTACAAAGTTTGGTTTCTTAAATCAGTTCTGAGATACCCCTCTTCCCAAACAAATCAATAAAAGATAGCTGAAAAAGGAAATAATTTCAAGACCTCCAACACTGTCCGAGTTACCCTTGGTACCAGTCAGTTGACTGTCTTAAAGCACAGCGGATAAGCTATGTCATATTAGGAGGGTTGTTGTTTTTTTCTTCTAATGCACGCAAAGTTTTTTTTAATTTTGAATCAATATTGTGACACCTCTACTCTTCAGTCATATGCTATCAGCTTGACTTGGATTTATGACCAAATACCTGCGAGAGTAACAACATTCCCACTAACCTTGGTTGTTATTTGTCATTGTTGCTCATTAGCAAATGCTAGCATGGTAACACATTAAACTAACATGATAAACGTGGTAAACATACCTGCTAAATATTAGCATGTGGGAATAGCCATTGAGAGCATATGTTGCAGTGCTAGCGGCAGCATTTAATGGTTCATGGCACTGCTGTGCCTAAGTAAAGCCTCACAGAGATACGGGCATGGCTGCTTGCTTGGCTGTAGACTCTTATCCTGTTTCTTTATGTGACCTGACATCAGCTTAGCATTGACATTACTTTGTAAGTAGTGCAAAATGGGAACAAATACCATCAAGGGCATCACTACCATGTCAATTGAACAATACCAATATCACATTTACTGTAGAAAGCACCAGAGCATGTCAGTCCGCTGTTTTCATGTGTCAATCAACATTTCTTGGTGCGATTTTTCACAACATTTTTAACAAATCAGGGTTTCAAAAAGTAATAGGGACAAAATTGACCATTTTAAAAGTTAGAAGAGACATGTCCCCATGATCCCCAGTGTGTAAATGACACCTACCTACGATATCTCTGTAAATACTATCATGAATTCAATGTTTCCATGTAGACGCTCCTCATGTGAAGGTTGAGTACAAGTCTGATGTAAAGGAAGGAGAAGCTGTGCACCTGACATGCTCAAGTGATGCCAATCCTCCTGCCAGCAGCTATGAGTGGCAGAATGAAATTGGAGCTATGCTGCATCAGGGGAACGTCTTCATGCTGCCAAATGTCTCCAGACAGCATACAGGAGCCCTGTACTGTACCGCTACTAATACAATAGGACAAGGCAAATCAAGCCCTGTGCAGCTCAGTGTGTCTTGTAAGTAAATAAATACCATCAAGGGCATCACTACCATGTCAATTGAACAATACCAATATCACATTTACTGTAGAAAGCACCAGAGCATGTCAGTCCGCTGTTTTCATGTGTCAATCAACATTTCTTGGTGCGATTTTTCACAACATTTTTAACAAATCAGGGTTTCAAAAAGTAATAGGGACAAAATTGACCATTTTAAAAGGTAGAAGAGACATGTCCCCATGATCCCCAGTGTGTATATGACACCTACCTACGATATCTCTGTAAATACTATCATGAATTCAATGTTTCCATGTAGACGCTCCTCATGTGAAGGTTGAGTACAAGTCTGATGTAAAGGAAGGAGAAGCTGTGCACCTGACATGCTCAAGTGATGCCAATCCTCCTGCCAGCAGCTATGAGTGGCGGAATGAAATTGGAGCTATGCTGCATCAGGGGAACGTCTTCATGCTGCCAAATGTCTCCAGACAGCACACAGGAGCCCTGTACTGTACCGCTACTAATACAATAGGACAAGGCAAATCAAGCCCTGTGCAGCTCAATGTGTCTTGTAAGTAAATAATGAAAGAAATAACATGATAAGGCAAAGACTTATTTGAATATTTAAAGAAAAGCATGGGTAATTCATCACTCGGTTGATTGTCCTTACAGATTCTGGCCTGCATGTCAAGCATACATCTTCACCACCGGCGACATAGTACTCTAGGTGTCCCTCAACAGGCAGATTATTGCCACATTCATTTCTTTTACTGCATTGTGTTTTGTTTTTTAATTTCTGAAGAGGCAGGTTTTGTTTACATAAAAGTGCAAAAGTGACAATGCAAACATTTTACTGGTTATGTTACCTGTGGGTAAAAGGAAGGTTTTGTTTTGTTTTTTTTATGACTGGGGTGGTTAAGAAAAGGCACAAATCACATTTGCTGTTGAAAGCACCAGTGAATGTGAGTCAGCTGTTGTTTTCATGTGTTAATCAACATTACTTGGTGCGAGGGATTTTTAATAACATTTTTAACAAATCATACTTTCAAAGCCATTCCCATTTACTTTACCATTTAAAAAGGTAGTAGGGACACGTCCCCATCATCCTGAATGTTTGATTGACACCCATCTACGGTATCTCTGTAAAGACTATTATGAATTGTATGTTTCCATGTAGACGCTCCCCATGTGAAGGTTGAGTACAAGTCTGATGTAAAGGAAGGAGAAGCTGTGCACCTGACATGCTCAAGTGATGCCAATCCTCCTGCCAGCAGCTATGAGTGGCGGAATGAAAGTGGAGCTATGCTGCATCAGGGGAACGTCTTCATGCTGCCAAATATCTCCAGACAGCACACAGGAGCCCTGTACTGTACCACTACTAATACAATAGGACAAGGCAAATCAAGCGCCGTGCGACTTAATGTGTTGTGTAAGTATACAATGAAAGAAATGTCATGATAGGGCAAATACTTATTTGATTAATAAAGGAAAAGCATTGGTGACTCATCACTACCTTTATTGTCCTTACAGATGCTCCTGAGGTGAAGACCATGTCTTCCTGCTCCTCTGAGACAGACACAGTGAAGTGTGTGTGCACTGTGGACTCCAAGCCTCCCAGCAGAGTCTATTTTGTGCTTTCTGACAAAGTCCTGCCGAGCACCAAGGTAGAGACCCACAGCTCTCTTACCATCGGGACTCTGCAGGCAGACCTGGGATCTTATGCGTCCGTCCTCTGCCTGGCTAACAACACACAGGGCAGTGCCAGCCTCTCTTTATCTGTCAATAGTAAGAAAATCTTTACAATTCTAAGAATGCATGACACATGCCTGAAGATATAGCACAGATTGTATATTGAGAAAGACTGTGACATTTTTTTCTGTGTGGGCAGGTAAGATGCAGAGTTACATCATCATCGCGGTCGGAGCAGGGATAGGTGTGACCATACTGATGCTTTTGATCGCAGTGGGAGTTGTTATAAAATGGTAAGTTGTTTCCTGGAATTGACAAGTGTACATTTTAAGCACACATGTAGATGTATTTGTTAATATAGAATAGAAACATTTCTAATAATAATAAAAATTGCACATCATTTTAACAACTGCCAGGGCAGGTAGTCGGCTCATAAATTTCTAAAGGGCATGACAGCCTGTGTTCATCATTGCAGTTGGGTTTCAGTGGTTTAGAAAGTTCTAACTCTATTGGGCCTAAAATTGCTTAACATTTTTCTGCCAGTAGGGGGCGGTCTGGACAAGCACCAACATCTCACATGAGCACCAAGATGGCACACAAAAATGTGGAGCTCCCTGAGTATGCTGCGACAAAAAGGTTTTTGGTTATTCCCCACAGTTTAAACTAAAGTTTACTCAAGCTGTAAAGTGTCACAAATAAGACAATACTGCAGTATGCTTGTGTGTGTCTAGTTGGTAAATTTGAAAAGTTTGCTTTCTGCATTCTTTCCGTAGAGGAGAGACGAGGTATGAGGATGTACATTACCCTGACATGCATCCCGATGATCCTGTATATGGTAACATAGAGGTATGTTCAGTTTTCTTGAGTCATTTATAATGTCCTTGCATGAAGGAACAAATTAAGTGAATCTTGTTTTCTTTCTGTGTAGAATGACTGGGATGACGCAATCTACGCCAATGTGTAACATCGCTGAGTTCACTGGAGAAACAGCTGGTGTGGGCAAAGAAAGTTTTAAAAAAGTGTTGATATGCTATTTTCCCTATATATCACAAAAGTGTTATTTTTCTGTCTCCTGTAATTTGCACAAATTAATCAATGCACTTGAGTTTGCAGAGGTTGTTGCTCTCGTCTCTTTTCCTGATGTTGTCTGATCAGTGTGTGTTATGCAATATTCCCATTGAATAATAAATTATTTGGACTTTCAAACGTGTTTAACAGCTCTTCATTTTTGCAGAGCATCAGCCTGTCACTAGCAACATATGGTGCAAAAGTGTGAACTTCCGCTTTTTCAGAGCAGTCAGTTAGGAGGCCAGCTGCGGTGCCTATTTTGTGCTGAATACCAATGTGGTGTTTTTGTGCACTGTGCCTCTCCAATCATACCACCACAACACAGATGCATCGAAGATATGCACTCGCCTCACAGAGTAATATCATAATGTACCAGCATTTTACAGATAGATTCATTTTCATTCCATCTATATTGACCTCGTGAGTTTCAGAGACGTGCACTGTGAATGTTGCATGCTCATCCAGTTTATTCATCCATTAATCAACTGAAACGATGAGGGCAAAATAGTCTATGGCCGGGTTACGCTGGGAAAAACCACTGTGTGGCTTAACAGTGTGTTGATGGTGAATTATCAGGAAGTCAGAGAGGAAGCTGGTTACCATCTTAGCTGATTAGAGTACTGGAGTCAAACACACCAAACACCGACCTAGTCAAACAAACCCCTGACCTGATTATAAACTGCAAAGATAAATCCACTTTCAGAGATACAGTACACCTCAATTACCAAGCATATGTCATCCCACATTGGTGCACAGCTTCTCTGCCAGCCAATGAGTGTTATGTAAATAAATCTTGAATATTTCCTTTAAACAGACACACATAACTTGACTTATGGATATTGTCAATCACATTTATATCAGTGAAATACCCCACCTGAGTAACAACATAATTCAGTTCATTCAGTTGAATCCACCTCCTTTTTTTCCCCTAAACGGTTTAGACAAAGACTTGACATACCTTTAAGGAAGTTTAATGCAGGACAGTTGTATCAGTAGCTGGAGCCAAGTGCACCACAGACACTGAATGTAAAAAGTTCGTAATCAAAAGCAGTAAACACACAAATGAAGGTGCATTCAAATAGTTTTCGGTGTTGATCAGACATAACAAAACATGTGGGCTACACACCTTTAAAGAAGCCTTAAACAGTGAAACATCTCTGAGAGGAAATCTGCTCTGACCTCCAGCGACACACAAGATCTGAAGTTGGAAATAACTGATCGTAAGTGACGTTGGTGACGGGTGATGTCACAACGTGCAGTGAAATGTTCTGTGTTTCTCAGCTGGCTGATTGTGTAGATATGTATGTGAACAAACGGAGCAGGCAATAAAAATTAAGATGTGAAACTTGTTAATGTAGCTGCAGGCTGAAAGGTGATATTCAGAACATGGTGGAGCTCTTCACCGGCTCCCTTCCTCTGTGCTGCACTGTGCAGTTTAAAGGTTGTGTGAACTCAGCAGATTGAGGGTCAAAGGTCAGGATTGACCATATTCCGCACCTCCGCTCGTTCAGCTTCTATGGTTGGAGCATGACTGTTTCAGAGCGACTCCAGGTGACTTGAGGGGCAATGGATGGGCAGGTGTGCGTCACGGAACAGGAGGCAGTTACTGTCTCTTAAAGTGAAACTCTCGCCAGAAAGCAACTTAGGCTTTATTTGTGAATGTATATGAGTGAAACCTTTGTGTAAAAGCATAATTACGACAAAAGAGGCAAGATATACCGTATTTTCGTTTTCGGGTACTCACGCGCTAGCATCAAAATCAGTAAGAAGGCTCGACACAACATGAAACTTTGCTCGCAGCATCAACAGGGTCTCTACACAAGAACACAAGCATTGAGAACATTGTTTGTGTACACAGAGTTGACTAAAAAGAAGGTTTTTTAATAACTCACTTTAGCAGCTGTATCTTTGGAATGTCGCTGTCATGGCAGACAAAAAGCGTTGATCCCCAAGTTTGACTTAATAGGAAGGAGATGGTGGATCACTCCTCAAGCCTTTAAAAATAGCAATTTTGATGCTAGTGTACAATGTAAGTGCCCTAGCACTCCATTGAAAATTAGCTTTCCCGAAAACGAAAATAAGGTAAATCTACAAAGTGCCTCTTTCGTCGTAATTATGCTTTTATAGGAAAGTTTGACTCATATACATTCACAAAAAAAGCTTTTGCTTTTTGGCGAGAGTTTCACTTTAAGCCTTCACAGACAGAGATGGAGGCTGTGGATCCCCTGTGCAGTCAAATATAATGCACACATGATGAATATTACTGTTTTGCCTTAAAAAACTTTAAGATATTCTTAATAATAATAATAATAATAATAATAATAATAATAATAATAATAATAATAGCGGGTCCGCTGCAGAGCCTCGACACATGGGCCGCGCGCGCTACCGACAGACCTATGCGGCGCCCCAGAGGTAGTTTATATTTGGGGAGACTATTTGAGACAATCTTTCTCCCTCTCCTTCACAGTCCTCTTCAATGACTGAAAACTAAAAGAAACACTGATATATCATCATCATCATCATCAAGTCAATCAGCAGAATTTTGACTTCAGCAGCATCACAACCGTAAATAAAGCACAGAAGCAATGGCAAACATATATCTTGCATGCTCACTAATAATTTCCTCAACTCTGAATCTATTCAATGGCTGAATAGATACGCCGTTACTTATAGTGTTTCTGAGATTTGTGCAGTGTCACATGTATAATCTTGCATCAAACTTTGAAGTTGCAAGTGTTGCCAACAGTTACAGCAAAACGTCGAGGTCAAGCATGAGCTGATCTTTATTCAGATACAAAAGGAGCCACAGAGATGTTTTTTGTGCAATATGCAGTGACTCTCATTGTTTGTCCTCCGCTCTCCATTTCATTTCTTTACTCACAGAACACTTTGTTCCACTAATGCACAGAAGCTATAGTTTTTCTCACTAAAGGTGGGAAAAAACACAAGATAGGTGTAAAACATGAGTCAGCAAAGGGCTGTGAGACACCATCTCTTGATGTCAGGGCCGATATTTTTTATTCTAAACTAAATCTCTTTAAGGAGGTTAAAGTTGAGCTCTAAGATAGTACGATCAAATGTGCTTTGTAGAGGGAAAATCCCCAGTCAACCACATCTCCTTTCTGAGGAAATACACATCTGGGAAATCTTTTTATACATTTTGCAGCTTTGCCGTTCAGGCATATGAAGAGTCATGTGACGCTCAGTAAAAAGAGAACATTAACCCTTTCATACATTGTTGAATATAGCTGTTGAATGTATTACTTGTGTTTTAGTTGTTTGTTAGTTTGTTTTAGAGTTGTTAAAGTTTGTTATGAGACATTTACTTTACATAAAAATAGAATTAATAACAATGACATTCAGTTAAGTGCATAACTCCACCAAGGCCCAACTGTCCCCTTTTGTGATCACTCATAGAGACCAGCCTAGGATCCATACATGAGGCCCTGAGATACATTTAAATAAAACCTGGATCCTTCCTTTAACGAATCCACACCAAAAGGTAATGGGGTCTGCTCTGTGCCGAGGCACATCTTCCATCCAAGTTTCGTGGAGATCCATTCAGTAGGTTTTTTTTGTGTAATCCTGCTGGCAAAGCAAGCAACAAACTAATCAACAGGGGTGAAAATGTGACGTACTCAGCAAAAGTGAAAACAACCTATGTGCGTTTTTTAGGTAACATTCAGGTAAATGTTAACAATTTTTCGGGAAGTGAGATGCTGACATAAGGCATGCATGAAAGCTGGCAACACACTGAGGGACAAACCCTCTGAGGGCAACAGTCTCTAAGCACTGATGATAAGCCAGTGCCCAGAATACAGGTCGCTAATACAATCAGGGTCGAGAAAGTCTTATCCTTAATCAATGAAATCGTGTCACCCTTGATTGTTTCATGTAAATTGGCTTCCAAAACCTGTTCACACTCTCTATAGATTCAGTTCTTCTTGAAAATGATCCCATCTCTATTTCTTATCTCAAGATGATCATGTGAGGTGAAAGCACAAAACTACTTCTTGTTAAAATCAGCCTTTATTTGTAGATTACAGAATCAGAATCAGAAATCCTTTAATGTCCCGCAGACGGGGAAATTTGTTACATCAGTCATTATCAAGTAATAACAAATGCATGTTTCTTAAATCCGGTCTGAGTGTCTTCCTCCTGCATGTAGGAATGGAAGGGGGCTTTTATGTGACTCCATCCAGGGGCCCGTTTTCACATAAACTGTCCATGGCTGTTGGATATATGGTGAAAGAAAATGGCAGCGGCATTACAGTATTTATCATTTTTATTTACTATACCTTGAGTAGAGATCATTGAACATTACTGTGACATCAGACACTGCAGATATTGCAAGATTTTAAAAACATGCCTGTGCGCATGAAGGAAAAAAAAAAATCTGGGTGTTGACAGTCCAGTCTGCCCCACCACTCACATGTAACTCAATCTGGCAGTGTCACCATGTAGCTGCTGAGCATAACAATAATAATAATAATAAACCTATTAAATATAATGCAAAAAAAGGGTACAATACAATACAATAAACACTGTAAGTCTGTCAGTGCTGGGTTCTGTTTTCTGTGAAATATGTGAAAATCACCTTCTCAACAAGTCAAAAGAGCAGGAAGGGAGAGGTCATAGGCGTCAAAACTTCCATTCACACATTTCAGGGTTAAGTTAAATAAAACTTTTCTCATCTTTCTTAATATGTTTGCCAATTTGCCCTCTGCGTCATCAGTGGTGGAGATGAAACTTCTGTTTTCCCTTCTGATTCAGTCTCCTGTTTCGAAATAAAGTTTTTATCTGGATTGCCACATTTTGTTTGAAGACTGAACTAAAAATGAAGGTTGAAACAGGCCAAATTTAACACAGCCTGGTGACTTAACCTGTGTACAGGATATAAAACCTGTCAGTGAGGCTGCCGCACAGTGCAACGGACAACTGAAATTTGGATATAATATCAGAATCAGGATCAGAAATACATTTATTGGAACAGGTTTTGACACACAAGGAAGTTGCGTTGGCAAATGAATGGCCACATTTAACATAAAGAAAGAAAACAAAATATGTACAGTGAGAGATCATAAATATGACATCAAAATACACCGCTGTTCTTAAAATAAAAAGATATGTACAGTGTTTAAAACAAACAGGGGTCTTATATCAGACTGATAACAAAATGGTCAAGAATCGAGCCGATCCTGGGCTGCTGTCTCACAATTTCCTCATCCGCAAGCAAGTAAAAAAACAACAACAAAAAAAAAAACACTGTTGCTCCGCTGTTCTTTGTTTTGCAATGATGTGAACAGTCTGTTACTAAAATCACTTGGAGGGGGCTGGTAGTCCTCTCTTCCTCATGATAACATAACACTGTTGTCATGCATCCTGCGCACAATGATACATGTTCACCCTTAAACAGGAACACATGCCCTCCCCCCACATTAAAACTGAATGCAGAACTTGCATTTAACTGGAAGTCTTAGTATGAAGAGATGGAAATTGAGACCTTCTATTTTTGATAATCCACGTTTGCATATATGTTGTCTGCATCGTACATCTGCTCTGGAGGGGCCTGCAAATACAGACATTGGGTGACATTAATGGTATATATTGACAAGATACATTTTCCTGCCACTGGTGTCACACTATTGCAGAGGTCTACAAGTGGCGGTTATGCAAGGAAACACAATGAATAGGCTGAACTGAAGTGTTTTTGCTGTAAACATGGATGTAAATGACACAGGGTTCAAACTTTTTGGCTGTTATGCAGACAAAAGTGCATTGTCACATTTTCTGAACCGTGCAATGTGTCTTGGTGATTGTGATTAAAAAAAAAAAAAAAAAAAAAGAACTCCTCCGAGCACTTTAAAGGTTATCTTTAGTTGTGAGAGTTAGTCACTTACCTCTACGTTTAGGTAGATGGGCTCATCAATGACCTTCGGTTCAGAAAGATCCTTGCCTTGTTTTTCACATGATACATCTCTGAATGGAAAAGAGAGACCTGTTAAGATTCTGCTTTGAGAAACAGGAGATATGAAGTGTGCCATTATGTCTGCACTTTATGTGCTTGTATCTTCCGGAATAACTGTTTCCTCTAGTATCAAAAGTTGCCACAATCATAGTATTAAACTTTAAACTATTTAAATCTGAACTTTTTTAAATTCCTTGTATTGCTCACACATAAGCACAGTGGCGAAACATAATATGTCAGCCCAGTAGCCAGAATAAAATGTTGACAAATACATTAAATTTGTTTCATATGTATGATTTTGCTATTTCTACAAAACTCCCCATCAAGTTCCGATGACATGAATACAGAATAACCCTCAAGCCAGAAGGAGGAGTGGATGTGGTAGCTGGACAGCTGCCATGTGAGAGATCACCGTTTGCAGCTTAAACCAAGGTATTTTGAACAAGATGTTGGGACATTTTCCAGCCGTTGTAGACGCAACAAATCAAATCATTTTCACAAGATGTTGGGACAACTTGATCAGGAACTGACCCGTTTCCAATTGAGTTTAGTACCTAAACTCAACCAGACCATAAGAACAGTTCTGACACAACACGAAATTGAAAATTGAACATAGGGCGATGCAAAGTTGTAACGTAGAGACACATTTACTCTGGTGACTTGGTTGAATATGTTTGTTCTAGTTTAACTTAAAAAGAATTTGTATCATGTAACAAACCTCTTGGTTCGGTTTGATGATGTTCTGCTGAAATTTGCATAATATCCGGACTGCTGCCTGATTAAAGTCCTTGACCTGTGAACATAGGTTATTACTAACAGACATGTTATAGAAAATGATTAAGAAACAAAAGTTAATCACATTTGTTTCTCATTTTCCACGTCACATATAAACTAGCTGTGATTAAACAAATTCACCGTCACACACAGATGTCTTAAACTGACATTTAAAGTGAAACTCTCGCTTTTTATGTGAATGTATATGAGTCAAACCTTCGTGTAAAAACATAATTACGATGAAAGAGGCACTTTTTAGATTGACCGTATTTTCATTTTCGGCTCGAACTCATTTTCAGTGGGAGTGCATGGGGCACTTTTATGCTAGCATCAAAATCACTATTTTTAAAACACTAAGAAGGCTCGACGCAACATAAAACTTTGCTCGTAGTATCACCAGGGTCTCTACACATGAACACGAGCATTGAGAACATTGCTGGTGTACACAGAGTTTACTAAAAAGAATGTTTTGGAACAACTCACCATAGCACTAGCTTCCTCCTCTAGCCGTCATGATGGCAGCCCAGACGTACTCGGGGATCGACACATCTGGGTAGAGTGTATGTGGTTCAGTTGAACTATGTGTAGAGACCCTGGTGATACTACGAGCAAAGTTTGATATTGTGTCGAGCCTTCACAGTGTTTTAAAAATATCAATTTTGATGCTAGCGTAAAAGTGCCCCATGCACTCCTATTGACAATGAGTTTGAGCCGAAAAGGACAATACGGTCAATGTTAAAATTGCCTCTTTTGTCGTAATTATGCTTTTACACAAAGCTTTGAGTCATATACATTCACAAAAAAAGCCTAAGTTGCATTTTGACAAGTGTTTCACTTTAAGGGAGACTATTATGCTTCTTGTTTTTTCCCTTCCCATATGATTTTATATAGGCTCTCTGGCATGTAAAAGATCTGGGAAGTTAAAAAGGTCAAACTCCGCACCAACAGAAGGTCCCATCTCCCACAGAAACCACCGCTCCTAAAACGCCTAATCAGTTGTCCAGCTTTTGATTCTGTGACTTTTTGGCATCAAACCGTGTCGCAGTGTCATACATAGCATAATTTATGCCAAGTGGATAGTGTGGCACATAAGAATTGATTTAACACAGCTGTTCTGTTGTTGCTAACATTGCTGGCTCAGGCACGGTTGAGTGCAAATACAGTGCTGCAGCACTGGACAGTATGAGGCAACTGACGCGTGTTTTGAGAATTTAAACATTTAATCCTATTCTAGTTGTAAACCAAAATAAATATGAACAGAACAATAAGCATAATGGGTCCCCTGTAAGACAGAGCCATGTTTCCATTCAGTAGATAAAGGTAAAAACAACAACATTCAAGTGTCATTCTGAGCAGTGAAGCTTAAGCATCCAAGTGAAGCAACAATAACCACAACAATTAGTTGAATGGGGGACGTCTTCAGAGTGTCTGCACTTGTTTCACATGGTGAAAACACAACGATCAATCATGAAACAAAACTAAATCACTACTATTTGCAAGCCCCACACTTACATTTACAATGTGACCCAGCAGTTAAGTTACCTCTTGCGTTTCTTCCAAAAGACAATTCCTCCAGTTCCAAGAATAATGATGATTACAAGTGCAGCAACTGCTACAGAGATGGCCACATATATTGGTGCTGAAGAATTTTGGGTCATAACCGCTGTGAAGAGAATAAAATAAAATAAATTATACAATACATATTAATTACAATACAATTAATTACAGATTTAGATGTTTTACATATCAATATGAACTGTCCTGAGAGACAAACTGTGTACATGTTAAACTTACTTGTGTTTGTTTCAGATATGGTAGTTGTTTCAAAGTTTGTAAATATATCTAAAAGGGAAAACAAAGAGTTTTCTGACAATGCTTATACGTCCATTTATATTTTTAAATGTGGATTAGATAATAAGAAGTGAGAGGTGATACCTGGTTTATGAGTGATGAAACTCAGCCCTGTGGGAGAAACATATTAGGTACTGATTATATTTCCCCTCCCTCGAGCATATGAATATAATTAGAATCACAATTAAAATATTTACCAAAATACTTACCATCCACAAAAATGGACACAATATCCTTTTTGAAACTGTATGATTCATTTGCGATAACTCTCACATAGATATCCTCATTAGTCGTGATGTTTCGGATCAGGAGAGTGCAGTTTTTCCGTTTTACATCTCCGATGAGCTTGGTCCTTTTTTTGTACCCCTCCAGCAGACATTTGTTTTCCGGGTGAAAAATATTTAGATTTTTGTCACGGTCGTCAGTTTGGCATTTTTCAGCAGCCATTTTTTTCCAGTAAACCTTGACGTTGTCCGTGTGGAGATTAAGAGGATAGGTAAAAGTGCATGGTATGGTCACATCACTCCCCAGTGTTGCAGTAATGGTACTTGTAACTGTGACATTCCACTGTTCCCCTGTGTTCAGAACCAAACCAGAATTTAAATGTATTAAAGTTCATGAGACAACATTCAAAGCAAACTCATCAACTCAGCGTGTCACCTACCTTTTGAGGGAGAGGCCAGGATCAATATGAGACCAACACCAATGAGGCCCGGCAGCTTCATCTGACCCAAGAAAGACATAATCTAGAAATGTCCAAGTGAATTCAGTTTTGCATCAGTATCTCACACATACGATAAAGTTCTGCCCGTATTCTGCCATTTACTCTGCAGAGTAAATACTCACTGTGAGAGGGAGCCAGATGAGGTTGGAGCTCTCTGTTGTGCCTTGTCAATAAGTGCCAGATCTTAACATTGATGTGAAATTCTTGGGTGTGTTTCCTGTTGCTCGGCAGCAAAGTGAAAAAAAGGAAGTTGGTCCATAAAAGTGAACACTGACCACAGTACAACTTTCTTATTGCGTTTTGAGGGCAAATCTCATTAACGCATGCATCACGTCCCTGTTCACTCACTGCGCAGTGAAGCTGTGCGGGACATGAAAGGTAATATTCACTTGAAGCTTAAGTGAATTTCTACATCTCTCTGACAAGTCTTTACACAAACAGCAGAGGCTTAGAAGTGTGAAGACACACAGGGTTTCTCTGTAATGTCACACAGATGTAAGTGTGACATTAAGGAAGGCAAATATGTGTAAGAATTCACACAAATAGACAGAGGCATTGGGCATCCACTATACACAAATAGAGACCTGTATGTTGAAGTTAATTTGAGAATTACATAAACACAGAGGAACTGGCATCAATGTCTGACAGTGTTCCTCCAAATAGAACAAACCATTTACAGGCACAGACAAGAAAGTCAGTTATATTGCTTACCTCCCTGGAAATGTTGGAAGCTTAACCGTGTTGTTAAATCTTAGTTATGTGTTGACAGAGTTGTATTGGGGAGATTATTTTGAATATTTTCCTATGTGATATTGTAATATTATTCTATAATTGTATATGATATTTAAGTGAGATAACTAACTAGCAACTCAGATGGTTGCACTGTGTGTGAGGCAGTCAGTCAGTGTGACATGTAACACGGTGGCCTTCAGTTCCACCCACTTATTTTCTGCTTCAGCGGGAAGAAAAGACAACTCTTACACTTGACCCTTAAACATTTCAGTGAGTGCTGTAAAATAAAAATAAAAACCACACTAGTTGTGTAAAGGAGGAAGTGGCAGGAGTTCAACAAAAGGCTTGCCTGCACTGCCAACAGTGTTTGTAAAAAAAATAAATAAATAAAATGTCATACTTGAGTAAATGTAAGTGTTAAAATATGACTTTGGTAGAATTGGAAGTCACTCGTCAAATTCTTAAAGTAAGTACCAAAAGTGTTTCTGGCAATGAATATATACAGTTATTTACTTGTATCTATACTGTATACTATGGGTTGACTGAATATCAGCCTCTATTATCAGATCTAGTATTCAGTCATTAAGTTACTTAAATTTAAAAAATTAACTTCTTTGGTATGCAATCTGCAAAGTAACAAATATCTTAAGTTATGAAATATGCATGTCGTGGAGTAAAAGTAATTTTTTTTTTGCCTCCAAAATGTAGTGATAAAGTGTCAGACTTCTTAATCAGTGCCCACACAGAAGGGTGGATTAACTGAAAGGATTTTTACTTATTTTTTACTGACAAGTTTAAAGGATAAGATTCACTTAAATAGTGCATAGCATATACAAAACAAATGCAAGTGAAAATAAAGCTACAGAAAGAACATGAAACTAGGATCATACAAATAAATATATGAACAATAACATAAAGAGTCAAATAGAGAAAAATCAGACAGAGGGGTACATCTATAGACCAATATATAATATTAGAAGGATTTCTGGGTTAAAGGTTTCAAAATACAAAATTAAATTGTTTTGTTTTTCATTGCATTGTGTGATTTAAGTTGTGACTTTAGTTCTAAAAGAAAAGGTGAACAATTGAGATGGGGAAATGTTCTGTTTGTGAATATAAAAGTTGATCATAAATATCAAAAGTGCTGTCATCTGGATTATTGTAGGAACGAACAACATGTTTAAAATTAAGAGTTAGTAGGCAAAGGGAAAATGAGACACAGGGGTTATTTATTTGTTTATTTATTTATTGTTTGTTTGTTTGTTTGTTTGTTTGTTTGTTTGTGTTTGGATTGGTCACGCTGTAAAAGCTTGTGGTATCTGGTGCTGTGAAATGAAACCACTAGGTGGAGTGAGACGTGCTCACAAATCCAAAAGTGAACTTTAGCCCTGCAGTCTGGACTCCACCTGGAATGTGGGCCAAACTCGGATCTCAAGGTGCAGTCATATGACTCCTGGATGGCTTGAAAACAGAGGCAACGAGGCTGCAAATGGTCGCCTGAGACCTTCATGAGAAGTTCTGAGCGTGTGATCGATTGGACCCTGTTGGGAGGAACCGGCCGTGGCTGTCCTGTTTCGCCCCAGCTCGCTCACACGGGGGAGATGGGAAGCGACGGGAGCGGTCGTGTGTAGGAAGATGACAGCAGTGTGTCTGCTGGAGCTCTGTGGAAGCTCTCCTTCACCTGTGCGCCGGGTGAGCGTCACCTCTGCTGGCACAGATGGAAGACCCGAGGACCGGGAGTACACGGCGGGCGGCGGGAGAAGAGGCGAAGTCAGCGGGCGGGCACCGATCGGATGTCCGCTTCCAGAGGAGGGTGGCGGCGGTGTGCTCTCCTGCTGTGGCCGCCGCACGCCTCACCTTACCTGGAGTGATGGACGCTGAGGGGAGGGTCGACGAGTCAAGACTGAGGATGCACATATTTAAAAACGGTATCTATCTATCTATCTATCTATCTATAGACGTAACTAATCGCATACTTTGCACCTGCATGCGTGTCATTTGATACTACTGAATATGCAAGCTGTGTAATTTACCCCCCCCCCCCCCCCCCCACACACACACACACACACACATCTGTTTGTTGGTTTGTAAACAGAATAACAAAAAAAATGCTAAATCAATCTCCTATAAACCTGGATTGAGGGTGGAATAGAATGTTACATAACAGTTCTTGATATTAATAAAACATTTTCATCATGTTTTGGTGATTAATTAGTGTCACAAAACATGAAGCTTTGCATGCTGTGTTTTTCTGATGCAGTAAATAATCCAAGAAGGTTTTTTATTATCAGATATGTCCAGATGCAAGACAGAAGTTTCCTGGAGCATAATAGGAAGTCAAGTGATGCTTTTCTTCAGGCTATGAGCCACAGTCTGCCCATTCTCTAAAAATCTATCATTTCATTGCACATGGGACCCCCTCGAGCAAAGAACCCCAGCATGACTATTGTGATGAAACAACAGATATCTTTGAGTTGGTAAGAGAGTGAAATCACATGAGACTCAACTGTCCGACAGAAATATTCAGTGGAGTGTGTGAACTTTAGAAGTGAAGATGTGGGGTAGCTCCACTGCATTGATATGTTCAAACAGCCCCATCCACACAGTTCTCAGCAGGACGACCTACGGTGAGGAGTTGAGGTAAAACATCACATTCAGTCTACCGTCTGTGAGCAGGAATGTGGAAAACCCTCCAATCTTTTCTGCGGCCCTTTGACCCTTATGCACATTCCATGCCTACGAACATGGAGACTAAAGATTAAAGAACCTGCAGAGCAAAACATTACGTAAGACATCTCAAATCCTCGTCTCAGATCCCCCTGCGGTGAAAGCAGGGTAAAGTTCACCAAAAGATGGATAAGCGAATGTTTCCTAAGATTCCCTCTTTCCTCAGCTGTCGAGCTTTTTATTCTTGCATGTCTATTCGAGCTCTGGTGAGTCGAGCTGGTGAGGGAGTTGTGTTGACCGCTGCAAATGATCGAAAAGGTTTCAACCCCCAGGTGGCGTGTCACCGTCTGAGCGTGGCCTGGTGTGGCGTTTCCTGTTCGGCATGTACCCGTGCAGCTCAACGGCCCTAGAGCGTTCTTTGCTGCAGGAACAGCTGATCATGCGTTACCAGGTCATGAAGAGAAAGTGGCAGCAGTTTCTTCCCTCAGCTGTGCGGATGCACCTTAACGGCACCGATGGTAAAAACCTAAACATACTGTGTCCCAGTGAAGGGAGTCATATTTCACTACATTCACTGCTCTGCTTTGTCTCTTTAAAAACATCTAATGACCTCATGATCCAGCTGAGTTGGTGGCAGCGGTCAGGTACTTCGACCAGAGGCAGACACAGGCCCAGCAGCAGACCCAGGATCAGTCAGAGGAGGTCAGAGACAGACTGGCTTTCTTGGAGCTTCAGGCACAGGTTAGATAAACATTTTTATTTGCTTGTGTTATTTTTTGGATTTCATATGTACATATTTCCGTATTTCAGATTTATGTACTTCCATTAAAGCTCCAGCGTGGAGGATTTAGGGCCCTCTCTTGGTAGTATAAGATTCAGAATTGGACCCCTCACATGGAGTCAACCATTGGGGCTTTTCTACTGGCGCAGAGTCAAACTATGCTGCGCTGATTTGCATTTCCACCGCCAGCTTTACTGCACCCAGGGTCGACCCTCTCTGGAGTCTGGCCAAAGCAAGAGCACCCTGCCTCCAAGTCAGGCTGCGGTTATGTCTTCCAACAGCAGCCAACCCGGGATGACCCCCAAAAAACTGTGTGGGGAGACTCAGTTCATGTCTAGGCGGAACACCTGAGAGAAAGGCGTTTGAGTCTCTGTTTTCAGCTCTTAGTAATTTTGTAGCTCCCCAGAATCTATGAGATTTTAACTTTGGTTTCTCTCCAGTAGAGACCCAGTAGAAGTATGAGTGTTCCTGCTCGTACCTCCAGATATCTGCTGGGTTTTACTGTTTCCCCCCTATGTTTGACTTCAGCTGCTTCAGAGGTTGCGGTAAAGGTCATATTGATAACGTTTTGATGTAGACAGATCCTTTTTTATTTGAATTATATATTATCAGAGGTTGGGTTAGCTAACAAGGTTTGTGAGCCAACAGTATAAGTCGTCATTGTCACGTGTATCCGTCAGCAATCGACAGTCTTAGTAGCTGCCCGCAGCAAATAATGACCAAATAACGGAGGGCTTTTATTGTGAAGACACATTGTATTTGTTGTATTTTGTATTTTTATTGTATTTTTATTGTATTTTTTTTAAGTACTGCGGGGAGAAGGAGCATTCACAGCCGCTCCGCTGACCACCAAACAAGCCGAGCATGTCATCAGTTAAAAACACACCTTCGAGGGCCGGGCTGATGGGCTGAGCCAAACAGAGTCAAACCGAGCCAGCATGTGTACGGAAAAGCATCTCATGTTGCAATGACATGTTTTTCACTGTAACCCCAAACGAACAAACCAAACAGTGCCTCTCAAGAGGACCTTTCATGTTCTCTGTGTTTTCAGTGGCCACCGTAGGGGAGGGTGAGACAGACAGTTGTTTGCAAACTGCAACCACACCTCTAAATCCTACACACTGGAGCTTTGAATATATTTTCTTTGGCTTTGTTTGGCAGAGACGACAAAAGGTCAACTGTCAGCTTGAAGTGGGAGGGCTGAGGCATGTTTCAGGAAATTACACAACAGGATTCGATGGTGTTGAGCAAACTAATCGTTAATCGTGTATTTACAGATGGTATCGTTGCACTTCTTTGAGCTAACTGGAGTGTTTAGCAATCCTGTCTGGAGACTTTGCACTGAGGAACAGCTCATAGATTGTCTTCATGCAGATAGCGACACTAATCAGTGATTCTTTGACAAAATGCTGACCTGTGTTTACAGCCATTATTATTCCCAAGTGCAGGAACATGACAGAATTAAGATGGCTTCATTACAGCAGTTAACACTGAAATCACAAGTGTGTCTGTCCCGTTGTCACATTTCTGTTCCTGCAGATATTGTTTGAGCGGGTTACATTTGACCAAAGGGAGCTGCGGGAGGCCACCCGAATCATCGACAAGGATGTTCCACGGACTAACAGAGACCTGAGCTACTACCAGTAAGTGATTGTGAGAGGTTTGAGGGAGCAAAAAAAAGTCAAATCCAAACATTTAGCTTCAGGCTGCTAAAAGGGATCAATTGTTACATTAAACAAAAAGGGGTCCAAAAACAAGACACCAGGACGCAGCCAGGTAGATGAACAAATGGTGACCTTTGTTCACCTTTAATAACAAGTTAAAACACAAAATTCACCCAAGTTTTGCATTATTTTTTTTTTTTGCATTGGAATCTCTGGCAACAAAGGGAGAAAAAACAGAGGAGATGCAGGACTAACGTGTGGACACAGGACAGACAGACTGTCCAAGAGTACAAGTAGAAACACAGGGTTAACTACACAGGGACTAGTTAACAAATTAAACAAGGGTGAACAGGAAAATGTGGGAAAAACACAAAGGGAGGAAGTGAAAAGCAAAACATGACACACAAGGAGAGAACCTAAAACTCAAAACATGACATCAGTGCTCACCACAGGTGACCCTGAAAGAAAACAAAAAACAATAGACTGTAAAAGGTTTAATTTAATGTTAATAATTCTTAAAGCTGCCATCTAGCAATCCCCTCCCTGAGACACGATAACAGTGATTACTGATGGAGCTATTTAACACTTATTTTAATAAAATGTTACTTCTATCAACTTTAAGGCCACATCGACCTTTTAATCTTCACAAGAAACAAAGGATTCTACCATAACAGACCAAACCAGATTTGGAGCCACTCCCTTGAATTATTTATCTCCTGCACCTCAGGGTGTCAGAACCAGCAGGACTGCTTCTCCCGTATACAATCATGTTGCAACGTTACCAAAATAATACACAGACAAAGCTTTATTTATTATTTAAATGGTTCGAAAGCTTCAAAGAAACACCTGCAAATGTGTATCACAATCATAACTACTTTAAAATGCTTACTGCTGTAAGAATATTTAAATCCATTTATGTACATTTAGTTTCGTTCAGCTGCATTACATTTCATCATTACCTGCTCTTACAACATGAGTGCAGCAGCAAAACCTCTAATAACTTCTCCATGACTGTAGAGGCTTCATGTCAGTAATAAACTCCATATATCCTACATTAACTAAGTTTCTGCTGAAGTGTTTGATTAGTTCTGTTTACTAATAACTGATTTGTCTGCAGGGGTGAAGGATCGGGCAATCTGTTGGTGTTGAGAGACATCCTCATCACTTATGCTGCTTTTCATCCAGGTAATCAACAGGAATGAGGCCTCCACAGGTTTACCGACACTGATTTGATCAGACAACGTTAGAGGTTTAGTGTTGTGCTTGTTAAACACACTAACTGTTCATCCATGCACCTCTTGTCCCGACTGTCGACCCAGAGGTCAGTTATGCCCAAGGAATGAATGACCTGTGCAGCCGGTTCCTGGAGGTTCTCGACTCTGAGGTCGACACCTTCTGGAGTTTCTCCTGCTACATGGAGAAATTCTCCAAGGACTTCAGGGCCGATGGTCTACACAGAAAAATAGGTGGGATTAGCACAAACAAATGCAACTTTATGCATAATAAATGTCATGTCTCCAAGATGTGGTTGCTCTTTAATGTAATTGCAAAGCAGGTTTGGGACCTCTTGTGGTGGAAAAATGGTATTGAATACTCTCCAAGTGCAACAATCACATCAACTGTAGCCTTATGTAGTAAAGTGTTGGGAGGTTTCTCAGGATATCCATAGAATGTCCGGCATTCAGACAAAACACTGGACCAAAACTGTGTGGAAACAGTCCTTTAAGTTATTTGGAAAACTGCTTTGCGACAGATTCCATTGCAAGAAAAGCCAGGTGTGTTAATTCCTTTAGATTCTGATGTGTAAGCATAAAAAAATAGTTGTGTTTATTGTCCTTTAGAGTTGGAGGCTGCCCTGTTGAAGGAACTGGACCCTCAGCTTTATGCTCATTTGGTCACAGACAGCATGGAGAGCTTCACCTTCTGCCACAGGTAGATCTGCTCAGAACCATCATACCATTTCTGTTCTCCGTGTCTGGCTCCTGTTCCACGAGCTTATTATGTTTGCCTGCCTTGTCACTCCTTTAAGGTGGCTGCTGCTGGGTTTCCAGAGGGAGTTTGAACACAGTGATGCGTTACGTTTGTTCGAGATCCTGAGTTGTGATCACCTGGAGCTCATCTCCCAACAAGTAGACCAAGCCCGCTATCAGGAGAGGCTGGCACGAAAATTCAGCGCAGGTGAAACCCAGAACTCAAGCTGGCAGAACAAATGAGGCTGAGTGCGTTGATTGTACGACTTCGGTTAAGTGATACGTCTTTGCCTTGTGACGTTCGCAGAGGACAGCTCAGAGTCAACGCTGCAGGCCATCAACACTGACTTCACCTTTGAGCTCTTCATCTGCGCGGCCATCCTGTTGGAGAACAGGGAGGCTCTGCTGCGGTGCAGAGATGATGTACAGCTCATCCAGTTCACAAGCAGGTTCGTCTGAATGCTTAGACGTGAAAATCTCATCACACCAAAAAAAGGGACTGTGTGTCTGATTATGTCTGAGCTGGTTAAACCTTTTATGCTTTTGATGCAGCCTTCAGGGAACACTGGACCTGAACAGCACGCTGAAGAAAGCCGAGCGACATCTGTACAACTACTGCAAACGCTGTGCCTGGGACTACATGAACGGACACTGCAGAGAACACAAGAGCAAGGAAGTGGACTTTCTTTATCAGCTCCGCAGTTTGCTTGTTTTAAAGTGATAGCTACGATTTAAATTCGTGCCATCGGAGACTTTCATGAAACCGTAAATTGCAATAGGGGATTTATACTCCCTCTTTTTATTTATCTTATTTCTGAGGGAAACGTCCTGGTGAACTGATGGCTGCTTACCTTAAGTTTGATCCGTTATTGCTGTTAATTATAAAATTATGTACAGTATTTATTGTATGAAAGTTGACCAACACCACACGTGATTCATTTTGGTTGCCCCCCCCCACCCCACCCCAGCCTTAATGCATATGAGAAGCTCTATACACAAGATTTAAAGGCTTTCAATTCTGCTATGCAATATTCAATCACTGGAAGAAAACAGCAGCCTGACAGACATGACTCAATACTAAGATCTGGTGTGTCGCAACAGGTGGTGTGTGTAACTGTGGTGATATTTAATGCCAGATGGCCTATGTGTCAGAGAGGCCTATGTAACAGGAATAGACGTCCACGTTTTTTTAGGTCTTGCAGAGGGACCATGCAGTAAGGGGAAGTAAAACTACTGCACAGTGTTTTCAAACAGAGAATCAAAATCACTTATAAGTAATATAAAAATGAATACCTCAATAAAACCACTGAAGATTACTTATACGTGGTGTTGGTAATAATCATGTCTAGTTTTAAATCTTACGTTTTGTTCATGCTTTGAATGAAATATTCCTTTCTCTACTCACAAGTGCCTCCAGGTAATAGATAAACCAGGATTTTTTTTAAAAAAAGGGCAAAGTTGGAAATGTAGGAATGCACATGAATAAAGTTCCCACAGAAAAACACAAAAACAGCACACGAACTTTGCGCACTTTCTGTTTCTGTCATTCACCCATCCACACACTTGCACAACGATGGTGTTACAGCCACCCTTTGGGGGAGTAACTTGGGGTTTAGAGTCTCACTGTATGATATGACGAAATGTGGAAAGGAGGGATCAACCCTGCAAATATAGAACAACCTGAGCCAAAGCCAGCGTGTAAAACAGATCACTGTTATAGCTACTATACTATAATGCAGCCTTTATAAGCAGGAAAGGACAACACTTACGCCATATCACTGTATAACGACATCCAAATTCTAAGATGATATATAGTTTCTAATCACAGTAATGATATAATAATGACATATTGCCCCGCCCTCGCTGAGATTTGAGACTACATGATTCCTGAGGTTTAAAAAGCATCCAGAGATTTTCAAACAGGTTGAAGTAGCCTATGTTGAAAGTTCACCTGCTAATACCAGAGCATGTGAACAATTCGCCATGTTAACGTCCAAACAGGGCAATGCTCACATGACAATGAACCACGTTTGGTGAAGATGCCAAGTCACCGGCCTAACAGATGACATTTAAAATTTTACTGTAGGGCTGCAGAGGTAACAACAAGCTTTCTTTCAAGGAAATCCAGTCAGTGAGCAGAAATGAGTCTCGAACTTTCCTTGTCGGAGTCACCTGACACTCTGATGGGCTCTCCCTGCACAGCTTGCTCTATATACACTGGGGAGCAGAGACACTCGCCCTCTTAGTCCGCCTGCCTGGAGAGCGAAAGGAGTTCTGGAGAGGAGTGTTGTGTGCGAGGCACAACTTCAAGTCAGTAAACTCTCAAGTCTTGAACATCTGAGGACACAAGGTAACCCCTTCTATAAGGAGCACTGCACTCAGCCTGGTTTCAAAGTCTGTCTTGCTTGCTGCTTTAAGCCTAACTGCCAACTGTGAGAGGTATTCTCACATAATGAGGCTTGCATGATTTTTGTCATACTGTGGCATGACAAGCTGAGACAGAATCCCGACGAGACGAACCACACAATTCGTTGACCATCCAGCAAACAAAATGTCTCTTTGGATGATTTAGATGATACATTTTTATGTCACGACAGCATTGTTTCGATCTGATCTCACCTCTTCAGGAAACTAGTGAATAACATTAAACGTACATTATTGCTTTGACAGGACATTTGTCCAAACGTCATGTTCCAGTTTCTTTGGAACTGCACATGGCAGTTTTATGGGAGGAGGACAGGCAGTGAAGCAACAGCACAGAGTCAGCTTTTTCTGCTCTGTGTTACACAACTGGATAACAAGCGATAATTCAATAGTCTGCAGCTGAAGCCTTTCTGGTACATTCCTGCACCCAGAAGGCAAACAGACAAGCAACAAAAAATCATCTTAAAATCGTTCAACTTCAATCAAGGAAGTTGTATGCGCTGTTATTTGGTGTAATATTTTCAGACCAGTGCTTCACTAATCAAATACACTTGTTTGTACACCTCTATGCTGTAGTTTTCCCTGCATTTTTTTTTTTATAAAGGCCTCTGCTTGAAAACGAACTCCACAGGCTTGCCTACTAGTCACTGATAAATGATATCTAGCCACCTTCCATTCATTGCCTTGTAGATAGGCTCATACTTATTATGGTGACTATAAACTATTTGGAGACAGCTGTCGGAAAAAATACACACCGATCACTATTTCAGGATCAGTACATCACATTTCACCAGCCGTACTCTGACACTTTAGTGTTATGTTGCTGAGGGAGTGTTGGAGAGAGTAGCAGTGTGGAGAGGGAGTTACACACATAGGACATAGCCCGATCATTTGGTCTCATGTGTCAGACAGTGTTTGAAACCACTACGCCATGAATGCCACTTTACCAATGGCTGAGCCTCACGTGGCCATGCATGCATGTGGACTCTACCACAGTAGGTATAGGTGGCTGTACGTATATATAGTATGTAGGTGCATACATATTGTAAGTGCAAAGCTATTCCAATCAAAACCATTAGAATGAATGTAAAAATTGTATGCTGATGAAAACATGCACTAATCTAACATTGCCCAGAAAAGGGCCACAGTTACCAATACGTCACTCTTACTTAATTTTTTTTTTTTTTTTTTTTTTACCAAAGATGTCTAAAGGACCAGCTGTAGGCATTGATCTGGGCACCACATATTCCTGTGTGGGGATCTTCCAGCATGGCAAAGTGGAGATCATTGCCAATGACCAAGGAAACAGGACCACGCCCAGCTATGTGGCCTTCACAGACACTGAGAGACTGATTGGAGATGCTGCCAAGAACCAGGTGGCCATGAACCCATCCAACACTGTATTTGGTGAGGGCCACAAAACCCAAAATACAACAGGCATAATAACAATGATCCTGAAACAATTTTGCAGAGGACAACTCATCACTGTTTAATTGTATTTACACTGTACTGTTTCTCTTAAATCTCCTTCAGATGCCAAGCGTCTGATTGGCCGTAGGTTTGACGATCCTGTGGTGCAGTCAGACATGAAGCACTGGCCCTTCAAGGTTGTGAATGACTCATCCAAACCTAAGGTAGAAGTTGAATACAAGGGTGAGATCAAGACTTTCTTCCCTGAGGAGATTTCCTCGATGGTCCTCGTAAAGATGAAGGAGATCTCTGAGGCTTATCTTGGCAAGGTAGATGATATGAAGTATATAAAAAGATGCTTGCAATGTAACCTTGTAACCATTCAACAGAAAACCCCAAAAGACCTTGTTAAATAAGGTCTCTATAAGGGTGTTGCAGCTTCTAGCACAGTTTTGAATTGTTGCATGTCAAAATACAAACGCTGTGTATTGACTGAAGGTCTTATCTTACAGCCTGTGAGCAATGCAGTTGTCACTGTTCCTGCTTACTTCAATGACTCCCAGCGTCAGGCCACCAAAGATGCCGGAACCATTTCTGGGCTTAATGTTCTGCGCATCATCAACGAGCCCACTGCTGCAGCCATCGCTTACGGCCTGGACAAGAAGGTTACAAACTTCGAAACGCTACGATTTTCAGTTTCGTTCCCAACTCGTCAACTACTGATGCTTTGGCTTGGAGTGTCAGTAGATGATGACCTTGAAAACCCAAAGCATCATTTATTTGACGAGTCTGGAATGAGACACAACAATTAACTTTCTTACAAACTGAACCTTCAGCCAAATTTCATGTACCCATATGTAATACTTACCATTCGTTTCAGGTTGGCTCTGAACGTAATGTCCTCATCTTTGACCTTGGAGGTGGTACTTTTGATGTGTCAATCTTGACGATTGAGGATGGGATCTTTGAAGTCAAGTCCACAGCCGGTGACACTCACTTGGGTGGTGAAGACTTCGACAACCGCATGGTCAACCACTTCATTGCTGAGTTCAAGCGTAAGTTCAAAAAGGAAATCACAAATAACAAGCGCGCTGTGCGTCGCCTGCGCACAGCCTGCGAGCGTGCCAAGCGCACACTCTCCAGCAGCACCCAGGCCAGCATTGAGATCGACTCACTCTATGAGGGAGCCGATTTCTACACTTCCATCACCAGGGCCCGTTTTGAGGAGCTCAATGCGGACCTGTTCCGCGGAACCCTCGAGCCTGTGGAGAAAGCCCTGAGGGATGCCAAGATGGACAAATCCCAGATCCATGACATTGTCCTGGTGGGTGGTTCCACACGTATCCCCAAGATTCAAAAGCTGCTGCAGGACTTCTTCAATGGCCGTGACCTCAACAAGAGCATCAATCCTGATGAGGCTGTGGCCTATGGTGCAGGTGGGTATCTCTACATAGTGAGGTTTTATGCTTGTTTCCTTGTCATATTACTGTGTTGGTAGAAAAGCTAAACAACTCTGTGTCGAACAGACTGTGTGGTTTATTTAAAATGTCTCTTGTAGCCATGACATAAGTTTGACTATTTGGAAATCTTTCACAGCTGTGCAGGCAGCCATCTTGGCTGGTGATAAGTCTGAGAATGTGCAGGACCTGCTCCTGCTGGATGTCACACCCCTGTCCCTGGGAATAGAGACTGCTGGAGGAGTAATGACTGTCCTTATCAAAAGGAACACCACCATCCCCACCAAGCAAACCCAGACTTTCACCACCTATTCAGACAACCAACCTGGTGTCCTCATTCAGGTAAAGCAACTGTCAAGTAAAGTTCTACATGTATAATAGTTCACTCCCATTGTGTGCAATACTTACGATTATTCCTGGAAGTGTTCATTGACGCATCAGGATTTTATTTGGCCAATTGCTTTCAGGTTTATGAAGGTGAGAGGGCCATGACCAAGGACAACAACATCCTGGGCAAGTTTGAGCTGACTGGTATTCCACCCGCTCCGAGAGGCGTCCCTCAGATTGAGGTGACCTTTGACATTGATGCCAATGGCATTCTCAATGTGTCTGCAGTTGACAAAAGCACTGGAAAGGAGAACAAAATCACCATCACCAATGACAAAGGTAGATGACTATATCAAACACTTCTTCAATCAGGATTATTCAAAGGCTAATGTAACTCAAGAGCTGAAAAAAATGCTGTACACAGAGAGAACAAACAAATGAATATTGCACAGGAGGTACACAGCTTTGTATCTGATCCTCCAATAGGGCGTTTGAGCAAGGAGGACATTGAGAAGATGGTGCAGGAGGCAGAGCAGTTCAGATCTGAGGATGAGGCCCAGAGAGAAAAGGTCACAGCCAAGAACTCCCTTGAGTCTCTGGCCTTCAACATGAAGAGCACTGTGGAGGACGACAAGCTCCAAGACAAGATCAGCCCTGAGGACAAAAAGACCATCGTAGACAAGTGCAACGAAGTCATTTCCTGGCTGGACAGGAACCAGGTAAAGATCCAATGACATAACTATGAGTTTTGATAAAAGGCAGAGGCTCGTTGGGAAATCAGACAGGAAGCCCTTGTATGTTCAAATCATGCAAACAATGTGAAGCAACTTCCCCCACTCTGTTAAAATGAAGTCTTTGTACTTTCTTTCACCCAGACGGCAGAGAAGGAGGAGTACGAGCATCAGCAGAAGGAACTAGAAAAGGTGTGCAACCCCATCATCTCCAAGCTATACCAGGGTGGTATGCCAGGTGGGATGCCAGGTGGGATGCCAGGAGGGATGCCTGGTGGCTTCCCTGGTGGGGCTGGAGGCGGCTCCTCCTCTGGGCCAACTATCGAGGAGGTCGACTGAACCATCTGCTGACGATTTATCTGAAATCCCAACATTGTGGTTACTAACTCTGTGAAAGCTATTAACCTAGCCAGAAAACAAATCCAATAAACAATAAACCACAGGCTTATTACATTCATGCTATAATGTCTGCAAAAAATGTCAACATTTAACAAATTTAAGCAACTAAATCTGACATTCGCACACAGTTAATATATTCACCAACATAAGACATCATTAGAGTCTGTTTGTTGCCTTCATTATTTAGCTCTCCAGTGATGATTTGCATGACGGATGAAAAGTTTTATCTTTATATCTGTGATTTCAAAGCATTAAACCAATAAAGACCACCAGTGGGATTCTGATTTGCATGTGCACTGTGTGTTTCTTGTTGTTCTGTTTTTAAATAATGCTATATTTCTCCAAAGTCATATACAGTGTAATCATTGGTGCATTAAATAGCTTGCACACTTGAAATTTGTAGATAATATTAGTTCCTGTAAACACACCAGGTTCTGATCTGTATCTCTTTCCTGTAGTTTTGCTCGTCTTACACACAGGAAATGTTGTCACATGAACAACCATGATAGAAAGATTGCTGTCGTTGTTGGCAAATATTATCTGCAAAATATGTACTTTATCAACATTATTTCCTCTTTCCACTTTCAACCAATGTGTAAGGTGTGAAACAAGGTGTTTTTTTTGTTGTTTTTTACTGATCAGTGCAGTGTTTTTCTGTGCAGTTAGTGTCAGTGATGTTGTTACTTACCAATGGAAGGAATATGCAACAATTTGTTTGCTCACACGGACAGAACAAACATAAGCATAAGACTCGGTCGCTGAAAGTTTCAGTTACAAGTTATTTTAGGTGCTTATCACCAGATGTTCTCCTCCCAGAACTTCACATCCATTGGTGTGTGTGTGTAGGGGGGGGTTACATTAGGCATCAAGTGCTGTACATGGCGCTCAGGGGCAGGTGTGTTGTGAATACACATATAAAAGCTGGTTTGCACAGAGCTGAGGCTCGAGGACGCGAATCACAATCGAGACATGGCCATGTTCTTGCTTGTCAGCTGTTTTGCCCTTGTGGCCTCTGTGCTGGGTGAGTGTCTAGTGGTATACCTCCAGATGATGCATTTACCTGTATGAATGTTTTCTGTGACAGTGTGGTAGCGAATTAATCTAACTACTTGCAAAAAAAAAAAAAAAAAGATTGTTAACACAGTGATTCACAGTAAGCCGACTCTTGTGTATTTGGGCCTCAGGGTGTGGAACACCTGCGATCAGGCCCCAAGTGAGCGGATACAACAAGATTGTAAATGGGGAGAATGCTGTGTCTGGGTCCTGGCCCTGGCAGGTGTCACTTCAGGTAGCTGGAGTTTTGCTACAATCTCAACCCCTTGAGTAATTCAGATGTAAAAAAAATGACATTACTACATTTTCTCACTCACTTTTAGGATTATAGTGGATTCCACTTCTGTGGAGGATCACTGATCAACCAGTACTGGGTTGTCACTGCCGCTCATTGCCGTGTGTCGTAAGTCATTTAAATGTGTCCACCATGTGTCCACTGGAGAAAAATCCCAATTTTGCCATCTCTGCAATCACTCTCTCTGTTTTATTCTCCCCAGTCCTAGAAGCCACCGTGTTATCCTGGGAGAGCATGATCGTCAGTACAACAGTGAGCCAATTCAGGTCTTGTCAATTTCCAAGGTAAGCAACGCCATAACTCAGAGCAGCTTTCATCAGATTATAAAATGTCTTCTTTTACCTAAATGAGTCACTTCCTGGTTACAATATGACTATATGTGCTTATAATTAACGTTCACCTCTCCATCTAGGCCATCTCTCACCCCTACTACAACTCCCAGAACTTCAACAACGACATCACCCTTCTGAAGCTGTCTTCCCCAGCACAGTTCAACAGCCGTGTGTCTCCTGTGTGCCTGGCCTCCTCCAGCACCAGCATCCCCTCTGGAACCACATGTGTCACCACTGGGTGGGGCAGGACCGGCCAAACCTGTGAGCGAGCAGCCGCTTTTTAAGCCTCTCATGCTGAGTACATTTACAAACCCACTTACACAAAATAATAATGGATTAAACACTTTACATTTCCACAAAGGAAACATATACATGTGCTGTTAACTGTCTGCCATAACTTGCAAAGTAAATGTTTACTTGTGTGTTTATTTGTCATTCTCAGCAAGCCCCCGCTACCTCCAGCAGACCGCCCTGCCCCTGCTCAGCCCGGCTCAGTGCAAGCAGTATTGGGGTTATAACAGAATCACTGATGCCATGATCTGTGCTGGCGCTTCTGGAGTGTCCTCCTGTCAGGTATGATGATTTTAAAGCCTAAACTACAGAGCTGTAAGAAGTGATGACTCAAAGCAACAATCAGCTGAAAATCAGCAGTCAACTAAATGTTCATTATCAATTCATAATAACATTTGATACAGTAACATAATGAGATATAGTCATTAGCTAATGATTAACCAATCAAATATAAATATTTGTAAATTACAATATATTGGTAAGAATACATTGTTAAAATGTTAAGGGAATATATACAAATGTTGTTTTTAACATTATCAAATAATATACACACATAATATCCAAATCCAGAAGCACAAAAGCAGTCTTTAATGTCTGAGTAACTTATAGATTAAGCAAACAAACAGCTAGTAACATATACAGTATGATTACTTAATTATTAACTAATTGGTTGTTAAGACTCGATGTGAATTTGTATGGGCCGTCCTCTTTTAGAATGAACTGGAAACGAGTGGCAGGCCAGGCCACATCTAAAGCTGTACACCAAGTGCCCTCGAAGCATTACTATCAAGTAGATCAAGGGCTATGGCATCATGTTCCTGAAAGTCAAATATAAAAAGATACTTGTCTCATTTAAGGGTGACTCTGGTGGTCCTCTGGTCTGTGAGAGGAGTGGAGCGTGGTACCAAGTGGGTATTGTGTCCTGGGGCACATCTAACTGCAACGTGCGAGCCCCTGCCGTGTACGCCCGTGTGTCCTACCTGCGCGGCTGGATCGACCAGATTGTTGCTTCCAACTAACGTGCAAAATCACAAAATCTGCACTACGCATGTGCTTTGCCCCACACTTCATCGCCCTGCTCCTCTCTGTGATCAACAACTGATTCTCTTCAGCATCGATATCAGCCATCACAAGGATGTTACTTGTTCTTTTGATTCTGAATGGTAGCAATCACTCTGTGTACTTCTGTGTTTGGTGCATTTGTGAGAAATCAAGCATAAAATAAAAAAAAAACCCATAACAACAATATTGTTTCACATTTTACAAATGTTTCACATTTTACATTCATGAGTGTGACAGTGTAAGTGCAAAGCATTTGTGTGCAGGTGGTCTGTGTGTGGTTATGCGGCTGGGGTGAACTGTGCATCATACAACAAGCACAGTTAGATAAAGATCAACACATGTTTGAGGGAAATTCCATTTCATGAGTACAATAAAATAATCAAGTAACCACATGGGGTTTGAAATAATAATACAATATCATTCAAATATACATTAACATAAGAGCCCTGCAATTGATTCAGCTCCAGAAATGTTTATATCACAAAGCTTTCATAAAGGCAGTCAAAGTACTGTCTCATTGGCAGCTGCATGAAGTGAGAAGGAGGAGTAATCCAACAGAGAATGAGAAAAAGGCAGAGCCTAATAGACATCACATTAGACTCTCTCAGCACCACAAATTTGAGCACTGGTAAGACACTTTAAACATATCATTGCATTGCTTTGAAATTGCATTAACAGAAAGGTGGTCTACCATCTCTTTTTTTTTTTTTTATCTTAGATAGGTTGGCATAAAGCTTGATTTTAATGCAAAGGTAACAGCAATTCAGTGAAATGAGTGGAAAAAAGGACATCTTGCGATTACATAGAAAATATTCTGACTACTTCATGTAATCAGTCTTGGAATGAAGTGGGGGCTAATTGCATAGGACAAGTGCCGGGGCAGGAGCATCCTTAATCCTATGTAGAAAAACTACAAGAATTCATACAGTTCATTAAAATGTGACCATTTACATAATGCAAATTACATGTAAATTCTGTTTTCTCGGTGCATCTTACAGAATGTGCTGAAGTGACTAATTCCTGCAGTGACACAGCTCTCTCGTTTTTCTCACTAGATAAAAAATTCTGCTGCAGGTCAGGATGGCGGAGGTTGCCGACTACATTTTTTGGGTCACCCAGACCATCTACTGTGTGACTTTTGTTGTTGGGATTCTGGGCAACGGTCTGGTCATCTATGTGACAGGTTTCAGGATGAAGAGGACAGTCAACTCAGTTTGGTTTCTCAACTTGGCTCTGGCTGACTTCCTCTTTCTGGTCTTCCTGATTTTCACGATCATTTCTCACAGTCACGGACACCGTTGGCCTTTTGGACAAATCATGTGCAAGCTCAACAGTTTATTCAGCATTGTCAACATGTTTGCCAGTATCTTCCTTCTGACAGCCATAAGTCTGGACCGTTGCCTGTCAATCTGGGTGGTGGTGTGGGCACAAAACAAGCGCACCGTCCGCAAAGCTCAGCTCATAAGTGCTGTCATCTGGGTGACTGCTGCGGTCTGCAGCATCCCATATGCCACATTTCGTCGCATTACTGTGATTGACAACACAACGTACTGTGTTTCATCTGAGACAGCTGAACAAAGATTAATTCTCACCATTTTTCGCTTCGTGGTGGGCTTCGTCATCCCCTTCCTGCTAATATTTTTCTGTTATGTGGCCATAGCTGTTCGTGCAAGGCGCCTGCAAAGGAACAGGAAACAGAAACCCCTCAAAATAATTTTCTCTATCATTCTGGCATTCTTCATCTGCTGGTTTCCCTTCCATGTGATGCATTTTTTACGATCAAAGGATGACGACGCATACATCCATGAAGTTATCCTTATTGGAGGACCTCTGTCTATGAGCATGGCTTTCATGAACAGCTGCCTGAACCCCATTCTCTACGTTTTCATGTGTGATGAATTCCAGAAGAAGCTCAAGCAGTCCATATGCCATGTCCTCGAGAGTGCCCTGGCAGAGGACCACTTGTCATTCATGTCCTCTCGCTCCTTGTCCTCACACCTTTCCCGGATTTCTCGGAAGTCTGAGTCTTCTGCACCTCTGGAGAGGAAAGACACGGCCATTTCCTTCACAGAATGCAAAGTGGGTCTAACTGGGGATTAAGAGTCTGCCCATGTGTGTACTGTACAAATCGACAATACAGTACATTCATACATATAATGAACTTCAATATTATGTGAATATTGTGGGGTTTTTTTTTTATGTGAAAGCGCCAACTCACAAACAGATGTGTCACTTATAGCTGATGAGACAACACCAACTGATATGTGTCGCACCTGTATTGACCTCCATATATTTCTTACTTGTACCTTTAGTTGGATGACATGTCTCCCAATGTGTTCTAGGTCTAACCAGGCCGAATAACTGAAAATCGAATCATGCAGCTTTAACATGTAAATAGCCTTTGAGTTTTTTGTATAACAATGTATGTGAAACATGTCATGTGATTCATTTTGTACCATCTAACTGCTGTGTTACACTGATGTGGAATTACCTGTGATTCATTTGATGCAAAAAAAAACAAAAAAAAAAAAACAGTTAATGCTTTATGCTTCTAAACTCATAATGCTGCATGTAGCTAACCCAAGATTACTGCAACTTGTCTATAGCAGCATCCACGATACAGTCACATAAGACCGAGCTTTAATAGCCATGTTGTATGCATTTCAATTTGGTGAATAAAAAAAAAAAAAAAAAAAAAAAAAATGCTGTTGATGAGGTGTTCTCTTCTTTCTGCATGACACACGAAACCCAACAGAAGTGCGATATCTGACAGGATACCACAATGAGAAACAACTGACTTGCTGTCTCTGCAAAATGGAAGCCTTCTCCTTCAGTCAACCCACTGTGAGATGGCTTTAAAGCGAACGACAAATCAAAAGTTTGATGCTCGTACTCGAGGCATGTTAGTTACTTCTCTATCAAACAAGACACAAGCCTTTTTTGGCACTGTGTCATACTCCACTCTCACTATCTTGGGGTTGCTTTCCTCAGTTCGTGACCTATAACGTTTTAGCATCACAACTGCACAGACTTCCTCCATCATGCACTCTTAACTAAAAACAGAGTTGAAGTGCTGAAATGTGAAGTACTTTACTTTTCTCATACACCTTTCTACAGCTAGTCTAACTCAGGGGGAAATGTTGTGCTTGTTACTTCACTATATTTATCAAACAAATGTAGTTATAGTTACTCTACAAATTAATATCTTTGAACACAAAACTATGACTTAAATAGTATGTTTTGCTATCAAATTATACTATGCCAAGCAGAATGGAAAGATTAGTTCAGTATATGTATTTATTCTCTCAATTGGTTTACATTGACTCAGTGTGAAACCTGGGCCCGGTCATATGAACACAAAGCAGACATCCTGGAAGGGAAGTGAAGAATGACACACATGAAGCTCTTCCTCCATAGCTCTCAAGTCTCTCTCTCTGTTTTTATTTTTTATAGCAGTCATGCCTCAAAAGCTCAGCTCACATGTTGTGGGCAATGGCAGCAGTGTCGAAATAGCTCCGTTTGCCAGAATGGGGAACTCCTTGGCAGCAGTCAACCAAGAACTTTCACAAGGTAGCTCAGCAAAGCTTCGATTTAAACCACAGTCTCAGTTCAGTTGGTTCCTCCTGCTCCTGCAAAAGTCCTGTCCTTTCCAAAAATCCCTGCTGAGCTATATGGGTCCCTGACCCAGTCAAGGCACTCAGTGCAGGTTGAGTGGAAGGGAAATGAAATGAAAACTTCTCTGCAAGAGTTTTCAGAAGTTAACATATTATCTCACACAGTGCAGCCGTGTTGACCTCTCCCAGCCATTTCGGAGTGAGGGGGAACTTTCCAGATGTTGTTTTTTTTTTTTTTTTGACAGAGGTGCACCTTTTGAACGGAATCCAATTCATTTTGTATGTGCATGTGAGCAGGTGTTCAGTTCATTCACATGCTGAAATGTATCTGTCCAGTGTGCCAGCCTTGCACATCACTCATCACCTGCAAGTAGCTCTGCGTTAACTCACCTTCTCATTAGTCAGAACCTCTTTTGGTTGCTCCCGCAGCTCACGGGCGCGTAGCAGCCCTTTGCGGCCCAACAACCATCGGACTTCCCTTTTAAAGCAACAAGTGGTCGTGCTCTGTGTCCATCTCCTCAAACAAAGTTTCTGTTATGTGGCTTTTCAGAGGCCTGATCTTGTCTATACAAATTTTAACATGCGCACGTCATCAAGTCACCATTGTTCAAGATGTTGTGTTGTGATCCGAAAAATGTCCTCTCCTGTTATTTTTTCTGTCAATGCTTTGCAAAATAAGTTTTCTCTGATTGCCTCTCCATCAACAGAATGCACAGTGGCCAGGAGCTGAGCATGTCCACTAATGTCTTCCACTCCTGGCTCTAGTTGATTAACCTGTCCTGTAACCAGCCTGTTGACAGAAAATGTATCAATATTCATTAATTAATAACAATTAGTCATGTAAAAACCTTTCTTGGTGTCAGCTTCATAAATGAAGCTTTGTGAAGATTTGTTGCTTTTCCTTCTCCATTATCTCTCTATAAATGCAAGGAATCTCTGTGTGTCTGTGTGCCTCAAATATCTCTGCAGATCAGGATCAGACTGACCTGAGTTTTAATAATTTGAACAACTGTGAGGTTTGAAAACAGCTTTGCGAAGGTGTGATGTGGTGCTCTGGATAACTGTGACAGCATTTCTGACCATTTTCACAATGTTTACAAAAAACGTACAAGTATTTGACTGATGGAGAATATAAAAAGATTGCTCTATAATGAAGATTATATTTAGTTGCAGTCCCATACAAAATACAGCAGTTCACAATGAGCTTCACCGCAACCATCTACAACGGTGAGATCCTACCTTTACATATAATAAGTCATAGGAAACACATTTCTGCATTGAGTCCTGTTACTTGCACTGAACTCTACTTGTATTAAGTATTTTAACTGTAGTACTGGTGTTTTAATTCAAATAATGGATGTGAATACTTCCTCCAACATTTGCTCCAAAGCCATTTGTACCTTTCCAATATCATATTCCTGATCCAAAGGCATCTTATTACACTTGCTATTCCCGGGGTCTCTATGCTGTAACATGTATTTAAGGATGTACTCATCAACTGACAAAGCACACCGAGTTTAATTTCATGTCATTGTTGTGGATTTCATCTTCTAGCTCAGCACTTGATGGGTAACTAACATTCCATGTGGTTGCACATGATAGAACCTGATGAAGGAACTGACTCTTAACTGTGCGAAGACTGAATGTCAACAAGCTCAAGTTGCATGTCAAAATAATGAGTCATATGGATATCAAGTGTTGTCTATATGCTGCTCTTATGGAATAATCAAATCCTGTAAGACAACCCTCATAGCTGCTCTGTTTTCCAGTACTTGTGTGTTGAAGTTATGAAAGGACGTGAAAGTAGAAGGAAATGCGACAGATGTAAATCAGTTTTTTTAATGCTGAGGATGTCACAAAAGTACTACTGATGATCAAGTTAATTCAATCAGATGTCTACACAGAATTTCTACGAATAAAATTAGTCTGTATCACAAACAAAAACTGCAACAAACTTCAAACAAACATCAAAATGTTTTTTTTCCTGCAATGCATAGGACGTATAGTTTTTATAAGGCTCGGGGTTGTTGTGTTCATGCTTTCCTATGAGTCCGACTGAGTAGGTGGCAGGTGTTTTCAGACATTGACTGTTACGTTGTGGCTCCTTTCTAACTGCATAGAGTCCATTCTGTGGAGAGTTGCAAGCCAGTTAGCGATCATAGAGCTCCTTCATCTCCTTCAGGACCTTGATACTCTCGCCGTATCGTAACTGGTTCTTGTTGGAGCACTCCTTCCATCTGGAAAAAAGACCAATATGGCTTAGCTGAAGTGATTCCAAACTTTTGGATGTTTATGTATCGTTTCAAAAACCAAGCTTGTCAACACTCAGACAAATTGTGCACCATGACTAGACTTCATAACGATTTAAGAATATATTGTTGTAAACCTTTTAGAACAAAAAATTAATTTTGAAACCTGTTTTTAACTTTACGAATGCAGGTTTATCCAGTATGCAAAAAAGATTGGCGTATTTAAACAAGTGTGGAATGTAATGTAATGTAATATAATATAGGACAATCAAGGCATTATTCACTTTTGTCTGACAAATATTTTGATTTTCAGTCTCTCCCCTTTTTTGAGAGATTTGTAAAATTACATTTTCCACATGGGCCAGTTTAAATGCATCTCATGTATATGTCTTTTGTACAAGGAAATCAAATTAAATTTGTTGACCTCTGGCATTAAGTGACACACAGCCATGGATAAAACCCTGACCTCAGTGTTGGCTGTACACAAGAACCTGGTCATTGACAATGGAAGTAATCCTTTTCAACAGAAGCACAAGTTGCTTTTCATTAGTGACATACTTTTGCCGTATCTTTTTCCAACGTTCCATGTGGTCGCATATGAGGGAACCCGATAGAGGAACTGATTCTGTTAACTGTGTGAAGACAGAATGTTGACAGTTAATAATTAACAGAATGCAAGTTAAATTCATAACTTGTGAATTTGATGAAATAATAGACGTGTGCCTTTTAATTAAGATCAATAAGCAAGTAAAACACCATCAATGATTCTTATGTGGTTTTTACACAGAACCTTGGTAATGGTGGGTTTTTCAGTCTGTGGGATCCTGAGATTGATGGGTTCGCCAGATGTGCTGATTGGACAGGAGGTTGGAGGAGGGAGCCTGTACACATTCTGACCTTTACCATTGATCATGTCAGTAACCTCACAAAAGAAAGAAAAAAGAAAAGTTTTTACAACCATAACCGTGATGCACAAATTTCCCAGGTTGTGGGACTAATAACAGAACTTCTGATTCTGAGAAATCATTCCTTGGCATAGCACTATCTTTCTAGAACAGAAAGTACTCTTTTAAATACCTGCTTTAAAAGATCTTTGGATAAAGATCAAGGTTTTAACAAGTTAAAACATATTAGAAAATCCAAACGCAAAAATTGTTCTGTCACTTACCACTGGTGGTGTTAACTAATTCACTAATGCAGAATCAGTTTTAATTGCAAGAATGCTAAGATAACTACTGCTGAGATATCTACAACACCCATACTCCAAAAGGTGGGAAAAGCATTGAAAAACTACAGATGAAATACTCAAAAGAATCCTTCCTTTCCTGAGACGACAAACATACATGCTTTCTCACAGGCTGCAGAGAGGTATATGCATTATATGGCATCGACTTCCACTGTAAATCCAAGGTGACTATAGTTACTACCCTCTGCAATGGAGTGTCTCAGCACACTAGTTTTACTATGTATAGTACTGTGGCAAAATATACAGATTGTGAGACTGTGACAATGCTGTTCACAAAGTCCATTGTCATTCCCTGTGACTGCCATTATATTCAGAGGGCAAGTGAACCATTGTGAACATAACACAATTCTCCTATCTTCATTAGCAGTTTTACAGTATATCGCTCAGCTAACTGTGGCAGGGACTATCAATGTAAGGTTTCATCATGAAAACATTTAGCACCAATTCCCAGTTAAATGTTTTATGTTCATGCTATTGCGTGACCCAGTTCACTGTTCAGTGTTTGCGGGGCATGATAAAATCCATTGCATAATATGAGGCTGTTTTATCACAATTAAGCTCTATAAATAGTACTACTGCAAAGTTTGATGCAATACAGTGATAAAAATAATGATTGCTGTATCACTTTTGACACCAACAATATTCGTGCCCCTCATCGAAAGATGAAGCCAAATCATTTTGAAAGTCACCAATCCAGCCTTGAGTCACAACTGAAATCTAACTTAATACCCTACAGAATTTATTTCTGTCCTTTTTGGTGATGTTTGTGAGTTTTTAAGAAAATTCCAGTTGTCCAAGATAACTATAGGGCCTCACCTCTTCTTCTACCATACTGTGTGAGGGGCTCGGGGAAGCAGGTGGTTCCCGAACAGAAGGATTGTTCCTCATCCAGGCACGACAGATAGGATACAGTGGGGTGCAGGTGTTGAACTGAGCCAGATCCACACTGCGATCAAACAACTTTATAATGTAAGAATCTAGCAAATGGAGAGAAACAGAAAATGGCAATAAAGTAAAGAAAAGATTTGATACTGCACAATGAAATAAATGGTAGTAACTGAGGGACAAATAGGACATGCTATGATTTGATGTCTGGCTTTCTTTACTTTGTTTGTGCTGATTGCTCTCCGGTATGCCCTCATCCATCTCTTTTCGCTTCTTCCTCCGATGCTGTGGAAATCGAGCAGATGGCCTGGGAAAAAAAAAAAAAAGATACAGCCACTGTTTCATGCACACATAAAACTGATTTAAATTACATTTTAAACTGATGAAATTGTGAAATCACCGATGGGACAGGACCACAGAGAGATGTTTTGTTTTTCCCCCCAAGCTACAAGTGTCAAACAATTGTCATATGATTTTTTCTGGAATTACTATCAGCTCTTCTTAAAAAACAAAACAGAAAAGAACACTTGCCTTTTTCCAGCAGATGATGGAGACAAATCCCTAGAAATTGAAATATGGAATATAAAAACAGCTTTTACATTTTTTATATTTAATGTTTAAATAATCTAACAGATACTCATTAACTTTCTCTGCATCATCAACAGTATTTAGTACAAAATACACACAAAAGTTTACAAATACATTTGAAGTCCATACTTGCTTAATGAGTCCGCTGATATTTTTCCAGCATCACCTTCATTTTGCTCCCTGTCCAACGTACAGTGATAGTGATTAGTTTGACTTAAAAGTGATTACAGTAATGATGTACGTTTAACAAATGTATCAATTTTACTAACCTTTCGTTTTCAGTCCTCTCTACAAGTCCCTGTAGCACAGCATCCAGTCTGCTGCGTGCTCCAGTCCCCTCTGAATCTACATGGGTAATAATAATAGTCGTTTATTAGTACAACAAAGAATACACCCACGATGTTTACAATTTACATTGAATGTCTGTGAAATTCTCACATTTCAACTCTGAATAGGAGTTGTTACTATATTGCCAAATGCAATGGGCAAGGTCAGGATGACTTTAAGATCAAACTCTCTTTAGTATAATGGGATGTGTCCGTGAAAACATAGGGAAGTATTCTCTCACCTGGCCGTTCGGTCTTGATCTTTACGTGGTGCATTATCCCCACTTTTCTTTAGGTTATAGTATTACAGTAGTATTATAGTAACTGGGGGAAAACACAGAGATGTACAACCAGCCGTCCAAGGTCGGTAACCGAAAAGCACAGTTAACCTGATAACGGCTTGTAACTGCCAACAACAACGTAGGTTTGCTACAGGACGCGTATTTGCTAATGTTAACGTAAGCTAGCTAGCTAGCCGCGGTTAATACAATTCACAATTGGTTAGCCACCATCTGCGTTAGCAGTAATCATTTAATAATGTTAAAGCTAATTCACGAGCACAGCTGAACATTGAAATGACTAACAGCTACCCCCATCGGTTTCCAGACACTCGGTGGAAAGATAATGTAGATTAGCAGTTGTATTACTGTTACGCTAAGACGGACCACAGCTTTTTACTAGCTTGAATCGCCGTTGCTAACTTAGCTTGTTTTTGACAAACGAATAGCTCTTACAGACTTTCCTCTTCCGCGCGCTGCCGGTTTCCTATAACCTGATTGGTGCTTGTGCGGCGAATACATTCTACGTGATTGGTTAATTTGTATGTCCATCAGTTGAACTCGATGACTATTGGTCGAATTTCTGGCGATAAATAACGATCGACATAAACAGTGACGCTTTCTTCTGGTTTCATCGAAAGTCATGTTTGTCAAAAGAGCGGAGTCGTTTAGTTTTCAGTGGAAAAGTTGGACTTGTTGGATGAACAAATCTTCAAAATGCCGTCTATAGCAGCTTAACTCGCTGTGGAGAGGTTGTGTCGTACTAGCGTGGATTCCATGGTAACTTTTCTTGTGAACATGCCAAGTCAGTTCTGAAGGCCGGTGGAAAATGTGGGTTTCGTCTTTTTAAGTTGCAGTAAAACATCATAACCAAATCACTAAGACATGCTGTTCCACCTATAAGTTACTGTCAAAGAGGTCAGTCAGGACCAGGTGTAAATCAAACCCACACTTAACCACTAAAGTGCACCCTATGTTGTGTGCTCTTAAGAATCACCTGTGACGTCCTCAAGCTGTAATGAAATCCAGGTAAGATCCAGAGATCACAATTTTATAGTACCCTTATCAACAGTTGCAGTTGTTTAAAAGTGTTGTTTTTACAGCGGACCTGTGTTCACAAGGCAGAATCCCTTCCAGCCAGCATCCAGGGTGGGGAAGGCACACTACCATCCATCTCGTAACCAGTCCCTGTCAAAGAAAGAGAAAAAAACAGTATGTGAACTTACACATCTGATGAGTCTCTCTTTTTTTCTTTTTTTTCTTTTTCTAAGTCATCTCAAACACGTCTGTCACTTTGTTGTATTTTTTGCAGAATTTGAGTCCTGAACGTTCAAAACAGCGGTCCAGTCCACAGTTACACACTCTAAGTCCAGGGAGCAAACGTCTGTCTGAGAAAAGTCACCGGCGTTTGACTGCCACGGATGAAGAACCTGTCTTTGCAGAGTCCTGGCCCTCCACTGAATGTGGATCCTCTCCTGCCAGCACTTCAGCATCATCTGACATGGAGATGCCCAAACCCTCTGCAACAGTGGGAAAATCCACAGTTTCCACAGAGCAAGGAGTTCAGCAGGATTCAGTGCTGGCACAGTATATTTTAGATTCTTATATTCAAACCATACCCTTACACATGAGAAGGCCCATACCCAGCGTTATCTTCCGGGTGGCTGTGGCTCGGGGTAGAGTCAGTGTCCTGTTATCGGAAGGTCACAGGTTCAATTCCCCTGGTCTACATGTCGAAAATGTTGCATTGGGCAAGATACTGAACCCCAAACTGCTCCCAATGTTCGGGTTGGCACCTTGCATGGCAGTCACCGTCAGAGTATGAATGTATGAATTACTGTAGCTTTGGACAAAAGTGTCTGCTAAATGTTATGTAAACAGAGCTGTAATTTTTTTTTTGCAATGAAAAATTATAACACGTAAGGCATGACAAAATATATTAATATCACAGTATCTGTGATGCAAAGACTGGAAGATACGGGTCACTGGCTTACTACCACTGGTCAGCTCTTTCTTTATGTAACAACTAAAGTCACTACTTTTAATCAGCACTAACTTTTGCTCTCCCAGGTACATCGAACGCTTTCGCAGCGGTCGACCACGGAGTCGAGAAGAGCGCCTACAACTTGGTTCTGCCGCTGGAGAGAAGCAGCCGCCATTTTGGTGGATGTCGCCCTCATCCTTACCTCCCACTTCAACGCCGACTAAAACAACAGATGAAGGTACCTTTGACGCTTATTTGAAATGTGTTATTTTTTTCATGTAAAAGTTAATGACTGTTACCAGCTCCTAAAACTAAATGTAGAAAACAAAGTTGCGGGTAAAATCCGTCTGTGGAATCCCTTCATCTGAACAGATGTCATCCAGCCTCTGGAAGATGACCATGGACGGGCTATTTTCAGTGCAGCTGGACAGCGTCAACGTGACAGATCTCTCTCCCCATGCAGAGGATCCCTTAGCGTGAGTGCACTTATGAGCTTACTGGGAATCAATATACAATAATAGGTGTACTGCTTGTAGGATAAACATACCTACTAATGTATATTAATTTCTTTAAATTTAAAAGAAAGCACACCAAATACTATTCTGTCCGTTGTTAATAATTTCATATGCTGTCATAATAGATTATTGGGTCTGCATCGTGCCCTGGTTTATGCCAGATTTATATGAGTGCCCAGGAAGCAGCCTGCAGGAGAGACACCTTATTCCAACTTAGTGTGCATATAAATATTTTCATTTCAGCACCACACCACATGTCCATTTGGAAACGTCTGTGTTTACCAAATGCCTGGGAGGCCATCGGCTTTTACTACCATGTTTGATACTTTTATGGCTTGTTCAGGCTTCTCCCGCCTCCATGTGTTTGTTCGCAGTATAAGGCCAGACAATGTGACCGATTCAGTTGTTTGTTTTTAACAGAAAAGCTGCAAATGTCACTATCTCATTTACACAGCATTGTGCATGCTCTTTTTGTGTTAAAATATCAGGAGCTAAATGATGACAAATTACATGTTTGTGCCCTGTGTTTTTTCTTAGATTCTGTCAGACACCTCCCAGGGTGAATTTGATGACATGGAGATACTGCAGCTTCAAGAAAGGGCCAGTAGACTTCTGCTGAGAGAGTATGATGACCAGCGAGTAGCATTAATGGTGAATTAATTTATTCCTTGCGTTGCAAGTAACCTTTTTTTTGTCTTTCTGACAGTGAATATACTCTGGGTGATGGAAATATACATGTCAGCTCAGAGGGCCTGGGATGCTCTGATTTCTCTTCTCCAGTCAGCGTAGATGAGCCGCTGCGAAGACCTTTGATTCCCAGTATGATAAAATCCACTACTGGTGAGACAAGAGTGTGGTATAACACTAAGTTTGATGATTCTTTGTTAGTTTTCAATTCAAACTTCCTCAATTCGGATCCATCTTACGCATTTCATAAAAGATGATTCCTCTTTGTTCCGTGCATGTTTCTGCAGTTTCTGCTGTGTCAGTGTGATGGTGCAATGTGTTTATTAACTTTTACAGCAAAGGCCAGTTCAGACTTGGTTCATGCTCCGTCCTCCCAGAAATCCACTGTCATTCCTTCTCTGGTGCCCCCCGCACGCCCAGAAGAGGACATCTTGTTCCAGTGGCGTTTAAGGAGAAAGATTGAGCAGGCCAGGGAGTGGCCCCAGTCGCTGCAGCACTCCAGTCTTCATGGCCCCGCATTTAGCTGGCAGGCCTCCAGCTTAAGCCATCCCTCAGCCAGTGGACATCCTTACAAGGTTGGAGTCAGTGTATGATATTAACTCCATATTTTGTTTTTAATGTTTTATTCAAGATGCAAAGAATGATTTAAATGTCCTCTTTTTTTGCATCAGCAGAGTTCTCAACCTCCTGAATTCTCATATAAAGCAACACGTCCACACATGCCTGCTTACCAGGCAGAAACCAACGAGGCCCAAACATCGTGTCCCGCAGATTCAGGCCCACATCCCCTCCCTGCCTCTGTTGTCTCTGGCTCTTCAGTGTCTCAGCCCCAGGCTATCGCCCATGTTCCTGCCCATATGCATTTTCTCTGCGATGTCTTGCCCTGTCCCGTACAGTCATCTCATGCTAGCAGGCAACCAATCATTTCTCAAATTATCGACGAATCCCACACCAGAGTTGTCTGTAAAAAGACACAGGCCCCCAGAGACTCAGTGGGTACCTTTACTGATGAGCCTGTTTGTGAACATGTACCATCCGCACCGCCTGCTTCATTTGGCGCTGTAGAAAGAGAGGGGCCTAGTCAACACAAAACATCTGAGAGGAAAGCCCAGAAAAGAGAGTCAGAGAGGAAGACAGCCTCATCCTCCAGAAAGCAGAATAAATCAAGGTGAGGTATTGAAACATGCACTCAGTGTGCAAAATTCAAGTCAGAGTGCTTAATGTACATTGTTCTTGCAGATATACCGTTGATAGGGAACATGGTGATGTCTCCAGGTCTACAAACGAGAGTTCTTTGCATCACAAAATTCCCAAAAAGCTTGTGCCAGGGCCAGAGCAGCAGCAGCCAAACAGGAGCCAGAGGTTCTCAAAGAGATCTACTGACGATTATGCACCACCAACTTCTCCAATCCACAGCGCCTTAGGACAGGTCAGAACACACACAGGCTGCAATGATGTCTACCCACTCTAACAGTTCTGAAGTGGTTTACTTTAATGCTGTGTCATAGTAAGTTGTCGATTTGCCAGCAATTCATTTCTTTCTATTTTTATTTCACTTTGAATTTTTGTGTACGCTCATTTTAGTTGAGCTTTTATCAGTTTCCGTATTTGTTTTTACATTCAGTTCAGAATAGCACTTTGTAGGCAGCTGATTCACAGTCATGTAGACGTCCCATAATCAGTAAATGTGTGCACCAATGCTTCCTCCTGCTGAATGCTGTTGGTTTTATCAGTAACACTGCCATCAGTGATGTTAAGCTGCAATTAACATGTAGGGTGTTCTCACTGGTTGTTGACAGGTAGTTTCAGAGGTGCTGTTCCCTACGGCGGATTCATCTCCTGCACAAAGGAGCCACGTTTCATCGGCTGCTCCTCCTCGCATCGCCTCTGCAGCGCCACAATCCTCCGTCCCTCCATGCGACGCACAGAACTCCGTGGAGGTCATTTCACAGCTGCTGCAAGAAGCTGAGGGTGAGCTTAATGCAGCAGAGAGCATCAACCTTTACCCTGCGGTTGACTGTGGAGGATATATTCTGACCCATGAATAGCTTCCACTAGCTACATTCCAAAACCCTGGAGGTCAAAACCCTCTGGAACTTTCTTTTTCACACATGGTATTTGTATATGTCGAAGATTTGTGATCCAAGTTGAATTTCTTGTAGTTGTAACTACGTACAATACTGCCTTTTGGGGGGTTAAGTTGTAGAACAATAACATATAGCCTTGGTCCTCTCTTATTTACCTTGAATAACACTATTTGTTCCCTTTTTTTAAGATTCAGATGGAGAAGAGTTCCAAGATGACCCTTTATTACAAGTCCTTCGCAAGCAGAGAACGTGGGTAAAGGAGCAGATCAGGTAAAATAATAACCTATAAATTTAATTCCTCATCGAGCCACATCAATTGTCAGCATTTGTGTTTAATGTTCTTCATGGAAGGCTGTTAATCTTATTACATGTAGCTCTTATTCTGTTATGACAGTCATGTAAACACAGCTCCCAAAGAGACCAGAACAGTAATCTAATGTATTTTTCCTTTTCAGTGAAGTGGACTCCACGTTGAATGATATTCAGGACGAGCAACAGGTTCCTTAAACATTTTAAAGAAGCAACTCGATGTAGTCTCTCTCTTTTTTTTTTTTATTTTATTTTATAAAGAAATAAAGTTTATTTTTTGAAGAAATAATTCCACATTAAAGAGTTTGGAGATATGTCTGTGTGCATCATTAAACACAATCACAATACAGTGCATTTTACAAAAGTTGCACTAAAAAACAAACAAAAGACAAGCAGCAGTTTGAGCTGTGAACGCAGAATATTTACAAAGACTGGTTCCATGAAACATTATGTAAGATTGATGAGCAATAACAGGGCGGTATATACAAACCTCAAGGAGCAGGGAATATTAGAACAGTGCCAGGAGCACAACAAATGTGTGTTTTGGCAGACGTGGAGTGTAACTGGAAGAGCCTGGAGTTATTTCTGTTCAAGCCCGTGAGTTCTGTTGGATTTGTTTTCATACATAGTGAAGATGGCAGATATTTGAGTGTTTTGGGTGCTAATGTGATCAATTCAGGAGTCTGGAGTTCTGGGTTTGCAGCATCGGCGCAGATATGATCAGGACGCCCTCTGGAGAGACCGCTGACTCCAAAGCCATGGTGTGCACCCCCTTCGGGATCCGGTAACGCCGGTTAAATTGTCTTGTGGTAAAGCCTGGACCATCCTTCTAGCAAAACATCGAGACGAATACAAGTTTAGATAAACACTGTAGATTAACAAAAATAATTCAGCAGTCGTCCTCACAGGATACCAACCTTCTTCTCTTCATGCTTTCCCTGCACTTCCACAAAGTCTCCTATCACCTTGACCATTAGGTCCTCCGGGTTGAAGTCCTTTACATCAACTTGAACTGTGAAGCCGCTGTCATCACAGTTCACCTACCAACGTGAGAAGAAATACTGTGTGTTATTATACAAATGCAAAAATAACTCACAAATGGCCCTTTTTCTGACTTGCACTTAATACAGTAGATATCCTGATTGACTGTCAAAATTCAGTTTTGTAACATCTCAGTGTTTTCATTTACTGATGCTCTGCAAAAGCTAGTGGACCTGAAGTCAAGAGGTTTTTGTTGATATGTGTTTTTTCCTCAGATAAAAAGTGATAGGATCAGCGCTGCGTCAAACAGTTATCTTCTCAAGCTGACTGATAAGTTGTTTCGGTCTAAAAAAAATGGTGAGAAATGTCAATCAAAGTGTAAAAAGACCTCCTCAAAATGTTCTGCACAACCTTATGATGTTCAGTTTGCTGTCACGGAGGAGAAAAGAATACTGGAAGACATTTAGATCTAAGAAGCTTGTATCAGAATTTTGAATTTTTTTCCTTAAGAAATGACAAGTTGGGATTTTAGCCCCCCCGCGACCCTGCAGAGGATTAAGCGGCGTACATATAATGTGTACAGATGATGGATGGATGGATGGATGGATTTTAGCCTTTTGAACAGGTTGTAAAAGGCTGATGGCACTAAGATGTGCTCAGTTTTTGAGACAAATATCTTTCTTTGTGGTATGTAGCATTTATTTATATTGTTTATACTGTCAACTATTACATGCTGCCAAATCAATCAATATCCTCTACAATATGTTTATTGTGTTGTAGGCCTATATGCACATATCTTTCATCTTATATCTTATCTTCTATTTTCTAATTTAAAGGTGCACTTTATGGATTTGGGAAAGACATTTTAATCAAGAGAGAAAGATCTCAACTGACTGATTTTTTTTTTTATGTCTGAACAAACTCTCTTTGTTTTTGTGACTGAATAAACTTATTAAATAAACTGACCTTAAAGGATAACACTGATTTATACTGTTTAACTTTGTTTATATGTGGAGGACCCTGCCTGTGTTCTGGACCTTATTTTCCTCTGAGAACAGCTTGTTCATTCACTCATGGAAACTAAATGTTTCTGAGTTTGTATTATTACCTCATTATTATTGTAAATATTACATTTCTGATGTTGGAATTTCCTCTCCAAAACTACATAGTGCCCTTTTAATACACATACATTTTTTAACAGTTGGTTTATATTTTGTGACTTGTGAAGGGTATTTTACTTTGACTTATAACTTGTTTCATTTCTTCTCCTTTAATCTTGTTAAAATCACTGTATAGTGCAATATTTTTATTGCAGAAGTAGCAATAGTAACATACCAATTTCTCCACACGGATCAATAAAGTATTTCTGATCCTGGAATGACTTACCTCTGCAGAGCTGGTGTTATCAGTCTCTGGGATGAGCAACTTTGGGGACCACTTGTACTGTCCATAAGTCCCATTCAGCCGTGGAATAAGAGGTGGCAAGACCTTCTCCCATGGGATACCACCGGCTGGCAGAGTGGGTGGCAGGATGAAATCCATATCTGATCAGAAAATGTAACAAAAAAGGGAAGAGCTGACTTGAGAGCAGTTGGGGCTACAGCATGAGAGACTTCAGAGCACACTGGATGCAACTTACCTCTTTATAAATTCCCTGACCAAATAAGTGTGCACACAGGAAAGTCCTGCCCCTGTTTGACTGCTCTACTGCTGATGAGCTGTGCGCCCGTCTGTCTGCCTCCGAGTCCCTCTCCTCCTGAGTGCCTGACGTGCCTGTGTTGTGGTGTGTCTGTTTTTATAATGGAGTTGCATAATGAGTGGGGGAATTCATAGTGGGGCACCTTGCTTCTGTGATGTTCTGGACTAATGCGTACCCTTGGGTGTTCGGGGCAAAGCCATATAGGATAAGAGTGTATTGTTTGGGGAGTGACGCAGCTGTTGCAGGCTTATTGGCAATTACTGTGTTTATGAGCTATTACCAATTATTGTAGCCTGCGGTTTAAATCCATGGGATGATGGCACCAATAGGAACAGACTGTACACGTTGTAAGAACTGTTATATGTATAAGGTCGGTTGTTAAGGAAGGCCTATCCAAAAATAAGTTCAAAAGACGATGTTGCTGACCCTCGTGAGCAGTTGCTGGACAGACAGTGACAGCAGGGACGTCCCGTACACATGCCAGTGCACGTGTGTTGCCACTTCCCCCCCATCATGCACTCTCCCACTGGTGGAACAACTATTCAGATCATTTACTTCAGTAAAAGTAGTCAAAGGTGCACTATGTAGTTTTAGGGATGACATTTCAGTCAGAAGAGAAAAGTCATTGTTGATTTGTTTTTTTATGCTTTAACAAACAAAGTAAACAAAACACTCAGTTCTCATGACTGAATAAACATTAGTACCTCATTAATTTTTTAAGTGTTACATTTCTGAGTGTGATTCTTTTCTCGAGAATTACATAGTGCCCTTTTCAAACACTTGCATTTCTGATTATCGGAATCCATGTTTGTTCTCCCCAAGTCTCCCAATCTACATAGTAGTTGAAAAATGTGGTGTAAGTGCATCTAGTTACTACAAAATAAATGTAGTGGATTACAAAGTACAATATTCCCTCCTTAATATAGTGGAGTGGAAGTAAAAAAAAATGGCAATACATGGAAATACTCAAGTACCTCAAAATTGTACATCAGTATTGTCCTCATGTAAATGTACATTACTTCACTGGCTGTCAACAAGCTGTAGATTAGTAAAAAGTTAATTTTCTTCTGAAGTCTAGTGAAACAAGGTATCCATACATACATGGTGTAAAACACAAAATGTTTAGAAACGATGTACTAGGTCCATAAAAGGATTCTTTGTAATCTACTCCATAACTACTCCCCATAAATCTGTTTTATTAAGTTACTCCCTGCATTATGGAAAGCACAGTACGTGCTGATACTCCTGACTTGTTCTTGGCACACTCTCATGAAGTCAGCAGTTTAAATCTAGGCACATGTCCTCCCTGTTAGTAATGTTGATGCTGTCACTTAGGCTTTGACTGGAGTGACTAAAAATGGCCCTGATTATGTTATGACTCATATAGGAGGACAGGGAAGTGGCGACATTTGGAGGGATCAAGTTATTGGGTTTCACAAACGGGCGCCAGTGATTGTCCAGACTTTAGGAGACTCCTGTAACAATGCAGAATATTACGGGTATATATGGGGAAGATAGTTCATAGATGAGTCACCACACATAAAAGCCATACAGATGTTCGGGATCTTGAGGAATATTCCAGCATAAGTATGACATTCTGACTTGGAATTACAGTAAATGGAGTAAAAATACTGAAGCGCTGTGGATTTTTTTTTTTTATTTGTCATTCATACACAAGTAAAAATATTTTTGGGAGCACAATCACACCGGAACAATTTACATTTTAAGTCAAGACAGAAAAAAAAACCTTGTTGAATCTATTGTTTATGTCCTGAACAAACCTGAAAGCACATCCAGCTTCATCATTTGTTACTGTTAGATGCTGCCATGACAGTTAAAATCTCTTGCTATACAAGATTAATTACCCTGCTGTTAAACCAAAGAACTTTCTGAAATGCCTCAGCAAGCAATACAAAAAAATGAATTTTCAAATCCTACAGCAGTTATCCTTTAAAGACATAGGGGATTACTCTGTTAAACTTTATTCAATCATTTAATCTAGCTCCAGTCACCCCTGTCTTACACTGTGGTTAAAGAAAGAAAATTCTTTGGTCCATTGTAGAGGATCAACTGATATTTTCAAAAGAGCTGTCATCAAAAAATGTCTCAAGGAATGCCCAGTGGGATCGTAAAGGAGAGATAATCTCCCACCTCCCCCCACTCAGCTCTGAAGTGCTGGAAAATAGTAATCCAAGTTGTGAGCACTGCTACCCATAACAGCAACCCCAGTGCTGACCGCTTCACATCTACAGGAAAAACACAAAGCAGATAATTGCTTGGCATTAAAACAACGGTGAGAACACTGATATACCACATCATGCTCTTGCTTTGCCAACAGGCTTAAAAAACATCAAGTTCAAAGAACTGGAGATAAGTAGCTTGATTGAAGTTATGAGAAAGGTGTAGCCAGAGATGTGTGAGGTATACTTTGTCCTACTCTATGGGCTATATGGACTAAATTAGTGTTGTGATAATTCTCACAGCACTGTATTGATATAAATATGACAACAATATATACTTAGCTATTGTACTATATGGTATATTATATATGGTACATATGATATATCATGCATGAAACAATAATTTCATTAAATCATTGCTCAACCCTACTTAAGAAGCAAGTTTTGTTTTGACCAAGAATGTGGTATTAAAGGAATTAAGAGAGCTGAAAAGATGTCCTAATATCCTAAGTGGCAGTTCTGTCACTTACAAGCTTTTATCTGGAGCTGCTCAGTGTAGGTTGGCTTGAAAAAGGCCTCCCGGAAAAACCAAACAACATTGACCAGCCATAGGAATGGGAGAAACGCAAATCCAGCTGAAGAAAAAATTTAGAAAATTAAAAACAACTTAAATAACAATACAATTTCATTTGAGCTAATATACCCGAGATTTGCTCATGCTTTCCTTTACAACAGCTGCCCAGTTACTTGAACTAGATTAATTTTCATCCCTCTCATCTTAATAAAACAGATATATAGAACATATATAAACAATTTATAGAGGCAGTTATTACAACTACTGGTATGTATCCAGAACTTACAAATCAAAGTGGAGTGGAAACAATAAGAATATTAATGTCATTCTAAAAAGTGTATCTGTAACAGTAATTCAAGTACTTTCACCTAAATAGTATTTTCTGCAAAGGCTGAGTTTCTCCTCGTTTGGGAGTCGTTCCAGGTTCATCGTGAACTCTTGTTGATCTTGCTGCAAAACAAACAAACAAACCGGTTACAGTGCAGCTGGATACAGCAACCCAAAGACATTAAACTTTTGCCACAAAGGCGACGTCTACGCTTGATACGGGATTATCTATTGTCTTGGACATGATTAAGGTAAAGTCATCCAATATAAAGTGTATAATATCCAAGCACTCGAGCCGCCTCTTAGCGCTTGCTGGCCTGGTTAAAATGGTCATATGACTCGAAATTCACCTCAGGCTAGCATTAGCATTTCGATATGTTAGCAGTACGCCCGACTACTACAAACAGTCTTAGCAGTAACTTATATCGATCTCCAGCATCCGTGTGTAGTAGTTATAATGTTTCTCACAGGCTACCATACTGTACATTCATGTGATGAATTACCTGGTGATTTTAAGCCAAAAAAAAGTCAGAGAATGGTCGCCAATACACCTAATAGAAAAAAAACAATCAAACACCACTTCCTCCTTCTTCTTCTCCTGGATCACATTCTTCTTCGTCTGTCTCCTTTGTTTGTTGCAGCAGGCACGCGCTAACCTGCGCCACATACCGCCACCTACAGCAGCGGCGTGAGTGACATGCGCAGTTTAAAGATGGCTGGCCCTGAGTCATCAGTGTGTTACTGCGCCCGTACGGCGTCATTCTTCCAGTCTTTATCTGTAACAATCCTGTAATACTCCCTCACTATCTGGACCTTTGATGTTTATCTTGTCCTTGTCCGGTGTGACACATATAATCTTGATTAAGAAGTCCATTCCTTGAAAACTCTAATAATGCTTTAGTTAAGATTATTTTGCCGTAAATTCTGTGTCCTCGCAGTACTCTTTACACACTTTTTTTCTAACTACACACAAGTGTTCATCAAGTGCCCCAATTTTGCCGTCTGTAAACACACTCCATTTTTATCTTCTGAGCTGCAGGTGGCGATTCGTTTATTATGTCCTTCGTTCACATGGGTTGAAACAAACACAAAGAAATAAAGATGTGAATTAAAATCATCACCATCACTCATGATTTCTGTCTCTCTCAACTTTTTGAGTAACAATAAGGATGCATACTGCCATCTGCTGCATTGCTGCAACTGTAGGCCCCATTGCATAATAATCTCCCTCTAGATGTTTATTATGACTGATCTGATTGTTGATTGAACTTTCTTTGCCATAGACTATACCACTTGATCTGATTTGATTGTGATTTAATTTCAGAGCCTTTTCTTTTTTTTCAGTTTACTGTCACTGAAGCAATTTTAGATAAACAGGAGAAATTACCTAATCCTTCCCCATTCTGCTGAACTCTTCTATTCCCAAGTCTTACCGTTCTAGCTGTGGGAAAGAATTATATAAATCTTATCTGATGAATCTCACCTCCATAAGAGTTGTCAATCAAATAAATCAACCATTTAAAAGCTTTAGATAAAACGTCAAAACTACAACATACATTTTGACTTTTTATCCCATAATTATGACATTATACCTGATAATTTCAACATCCTATAATTATATTTTTTCCTCTTAATTATGACTTTTTTCTCATAATAATTACTTTATACCTTATAATTATGATAATGTTCTTATAATTATGACTTTCTGCTCATAATACGGATTATATACATCATAATTATGAGTTTTATCTCATAGCGGTGACTTTATACGTCCTAATTATGACTATATAATAATAAATTCATAATTTCAACTTCTACCCCATAATTATGTGATATGACTTTTCAGTTCATCAACTTTGAGTTTTTGAGTTTGAAAGGGTAGGATTAAAAAAAACCTAAGCTGAATAACTCAGCATGGTAAAAGCATGGCCAATAATAAGAAACACTTCTGGCCATCATCAGCGAGCAGTCTGATACTAAGCAGTCTGAGATGTAATGCGTCTGAAATTTCTGAATGGAGATTAGACGTACTATCACCGCCAGAGGTCGACCCACTCCTTCCTCTGGGGACTCACCGAAAAAACTCACTTTCCCTTGCAGCATTGCGCCTCCCCCCTCCCATCTCGCGCCTTCCCTCTTGTCTCTCCTCGAACTGCTAGCCGTCGGTGTGTGTTGTTGTTGAAGCAATGATGGCGGCAGCGGGATGCGGATCAGCAACCGCGGCTGCCGTAGGAGGCCAAGGTGGAACCGCTACGGCCAGAGGTCGTTTCCCCGGTCGGCCTTGGTCGTCACGCAGTCGTTTGCGCTCCGAGAAGCGATGGCAACTCGGACGATCAGGCTTAGAAGCTGATGATGTGACTAACGGAGGGCCAAGGCCCGCAAACCTGGTTCTATCGTTAAACGAAGACCAGTCCCACTTACGCTTGCTTGGGATAGAGGCGAGCCACAAGACCCTTGGCCAGGCTGGATACAGCTCTAGTGGGAGTGAAGAGGTGAGGTCCCAAACCGAACCAGGAGTTAGTATCTTTATTTCATCTTCTCACATTTTGAATGGTCGTTAAATGTGTGCGAATGAGTGCTGTCCACAGCAGTGTGACTGGTTAGTGCCATGGAGAAATGTCAACATCCCTTCGGTAGGCTAACGTTAACTTTAGCGTCAAGCTTGGTAAGCTAACCTTACATGCTAACGAATGTTAGCACAGTGCTGCTTTCCATGACATTTAATAGACAGACGCAACACAAAATAACACTTCAACAATGCAGTTAAGCACTCTAAGTTACATTAACAATGTTCCCTCACTTGTTGTCACGGAAATTAAAATATTCAAGAGTTAAAAAAAACACGAGTAGAAGATTTTTTTAAAAAGACAGTGAGTGAGTTACGCCAATTTGTAAACAGGGATCGCAATTATTTCATGTATGGCCCGCTCGTTACCGGGCCAGAGTAGCAGCTAGCTAACAGTAGCGAACACAAAGAACGGGAAGGCTAGCGCCTGTGCACCCTACACATCGGCTAACTGCTAACTGCTCTGTTTTCAGAAGCTGGCAAGATGCGGGCACAGTTGTCTGCCGTGATCGTTTTAATAAAACGTCACACAGATGTATAGCAGGGTCATATATGTCTGCATGCGTTTATATATCCACGTAACCAAGTTTTAATTTAAGCTTTGTAGCTTTTTTTGCAGACAGAAGTGACGCTTTCGGCTAACTGCTAGGTAATGCTACCAAGCACGACAGGTTTAAATGGTGGTGCAGAAGTGTGCCAAAGCTAGTTGCACCCTTGTTGTTAGAACTAAAAGCACACTGCTAGTACACACGTAGGCTTTAATGTCTCGAGAATGAAGGCGTTCGCATGCCTGCGGGTCACTGTTGAGTGCATGAGGAAGAAGTACAGTACTTGGAGGGAATCGTAATTACAGATTCAGCTAACGTTATCCTTGTAGGTCGTGTAGGTGTACGCTGCTTAGGAGTGATTTGCACAAAGGTTGCAGCGATCCGAGTTTGTATGAGGTGGTGAACGATGTAGATTGCATGTAGCTGCGCCATAAAAAGCCCAGGAAGAGTTTCCTCGATCAGCTTGACACATACATGTTTTGTTGTTAGTAACGCCGGTCCCATTCATTTTTGATGCATTACGAGTCAGATGAGTGAATGAAAAGATTTGGTTTGAATGTGGAAAAGTGAAAGCAATTGTCCATTGTCTGCCATTGGTGTTATTGCTGTAAAGACTTTATCAGATACCTGTTTTTATTATTTGACATGTCGATCATATATACTAAGACACTGTTACATTGTTATGCTAGGTGTTATTGATATATTCGTAATTGTGCTGGACACAAATCCATTCCTCATGGGGAACATTCAGAGATTTTCAGCGTACCCCATCTGCTTAGTGTGTGCAGTGGAAACCAATGCCATGCGCTGGAATTTAAAGTTAATGCTATAAACTTTAGATTTAGCTGTTTTTGCTGATGGGTTGGGAGCCCCCAGCAGAGTGGTGTTTAGATGCTGCAAGTGTTAATTGCCTTCATATTTCTTCAGGGAGATGACTTCAGAGGATTTGAAGCAGAGAGAAAAGGCTCCAAAGGAGGTGTATATTCACGACAAAACCCTTCCAAAGGTAAAGACAAACATATTGCAAACCTCAAAAGACATTTAGAGTAATTTTTGAACAGTCACTATTTAAAGTTTGAATCAAGCGTGCAGCACAATTTAATTTAAAAATGTTTATTTTTGTAGGTGATGCTGTCAACACAAAGTCTAAACGACAAAGTGAGAAGTTACCGCTTAAAACGCCAGCAGTGGATGCAGCTATCACCCCACCTGATCCTGTAAAAGATGTAAAATCTTTGGAGGGAATACACAGCGTATCTCCTGAAACGGAGCCTGCAAAGGATTGCAGGAAAGGATCGAAAGGAAAAAACACTATGGATCGACAGTCGATTAAAAGCAGAGCCTCATCGGCAGCACCGAGGATTACTATAAAGTTGGTGGCCAAAAAGAAAATAAAAACCATCAAGGAGCCTAATAAAAAATCTGGAAAGAAGTTGAAGATGAAAGGAATTCAGGATCAGCCTCAGCCTGTATTGGACATTCAGGGTGACCAGATTTCAAGTGCTCATGTCAAATTAAAAACTGAACCACATGAGGATAAACATGACACAGAGGACAAGGGAGGGGGGACTGTACCTGCAAGAAGACGTGGAAGATCTGCTTCAAAGACGGAGCCTGTCTGCCAGACAAGCGTCAAAGCTATGGTTGATGACCAAAAATCAAAAGAGATAAAATCAGCTGATCTACTCAACCCTGTAAAGGAGAGCGGGACGGTAGAGCCAAAAACGCTTGTAAAGAAATCCAAGCATAAGGAAAGTGTGACAGAGCAAAGTTCTGAAGTTAGTCAACAGGTGATTCGAAGGAGCAACAGAGTCACTTGCCCGTTCTCTAAAAAAGCTTCAGATAGTGCAGCTGAACCAGAAACTCTGAGTAAAAGTGATGCCCTTTTGGCGGAGTCAAAACCAGAAGTTTCGAAAACGGTGGAGGCTAAGCCATCAGCGAGAAGTGACAGGCGAAGGCAAAGCAAGAGGCTGAATAAGGATACCATAGCACCAGAAATCCACGGTCCATCACCCACAGAGACTGATAATTTGGCTGCAAAACCCAGTGACAATTTGTCTTTGAAAAAAGAGGAAATGAGGGTCCCAAGTTTAAAGCTTAAAAAGATCAGAAATCCAAAATATGATGCTCCACCCAGTGCGAAAAAGTCCACTCGAAAAAAGAAAGTGAAAAAATTTGTCTGGACTTTAACATTAGAGAAAGGAGTGACTCAGACACGGAGTACAGAAAAAACTGTCAAAGTTATCGAGAAGACTTCGAGAGAAGTGGACCAGTCCACCTCTTGTGACACCAGTGACAACAGGAGTTTGACGGGGGTGGATAAAATATCAAAACTGGATGATTTGGCCCCGCAAGAGAGTAAAAGCATGGACCAAAATGAGAAGGATTCCCAAAACATAGCTGAGGTGTCATTTGAGGAAAAGTCCACATTACAGGTGGAAGTTGAGGTGCAACACTTGAATGAAACGCCTCCACAAGAAATTGCAAAAATGGATTGTGGCAAAGTCCCACCTCTTCAGATCAAAAAGGTCTCCTCTCCTGGTAAACACAAAAGCTCAAAGCCCTCCTTTTTAATTCAGCAAGTTAGTCCAGTGCCTGAAAAGAAAGATGATGTTCCAAAAGATCTCATTGAAGTTACTGATGATAAGTCATCATGTCCGGATACTGAAGTCACGCCAACTAGGAGACTAAGGAGGAGAACTTCAAGCTTGGATTCACCACAGACAAAGTCTGTCAGCCAGAAGCCAGTGACCACCGCAAAACGGAGGATAAGAGTGAGTCCAAAGGTTGAAGAAACTCTGCAGGTGCATGTTGAAGATTCTTCTCAGGCGTCAACTGAAGATTCCAGCTCAAATGGTCTTCCTAAAAACTCTTGTCAGGTTTTGGCTGAGGAGCCCTCACAGGCGATCAGTGTAAACTCCGCCGAAGTTCTTGAAAAGGATTGCTCAGAGATTGCTGGCGAACCTGTACAGGTGCCAGGTGAAGTTTCTCAGCAGAAGGTGGAGAATGAGGTGGGGAATGAGGTGGAGAATGAGGTGGGGAATGAGGTGGAGAATGAGGTAGAACCACAGATCAAAGAGGCCAAACCAGTGCCTGTGCCTTCCAAACCTAGAAGATGTAGAAATAATAAATTGGGGAAAAAGAGGTCTGTACAGAGGAAGAAGGCTGTTGTCTCTCCTGAAACTGCTGTCAATGCAGAGTTAGCTACAGCTGAAGCAACTATCACAGAGGCTGTACTGAAGGAAGATACTCAGCCTGTAGTAACAGAGGTAGCTCAGTCAGAAACAAAAGACTGCACACAGCCTGGGGTCGAACAGGACACTGTGTCAGTGGAAGAACAGCAGATACAGCCACTGGTAAAAGAGGAAACAGACATTCAGATGATAGACAGTCAACAATCGGTACTATCAGAAAGTCAAGCCAGTGATCCAATAACACCGTGCCTACAGAAGAAGTCTCACAAAAAAATGAAAAAGAAGCGCAAGAGTTTGATTGGGCAGCGTCCGAAACACAGGCACAGGAGCAGAGATGGGAAGTTTGCTCCACTTAGGTTATCTGAAAATAGTCCGAATCCCATTGAGGAGGAGTGTGATATCTCCACCCCACTGGCAGCTACCACACCAGCCCCAAGCTCCAAACTTATTGGTATTCATAAAAAGCATAAAAAGAAACAGTCAGATCTTCAGTTGTTTGGGACTAAAAGGCCAAAAACGCAAGCTAAAATCATCTCCCAGCTGATAGAAATTGAGCTTGAGAAAGATAGTTTGAAGCAGGAAGAAACGGACACACTTGTCGATGGCGCGCAAGCAGATGTTGTAGATGCCCAGCCTGGAAAATCAAAGTTTGTAAAAAACATCAAGCACTTCATTATGCCTGTTGTAAGTGCAAGATCCTCACGAGTGATCAAGACCCCACAGAGGTTTATGGATGACGCTGGAATGTCGGTATTACCTCGAAGAAACTCTCCAAAGAAGGGTTTACAACTGGGCTTGCAAATTCGTCCAGCGAAGAGGCGAGATGAAGGGACAGGCAGAGCAATATCTCCCATCCTGCCAATTGATGAGGAGGACATATTGAGTGAAGCTCAGTTGGATGTTGATCTGTTTTCAGCTCAGGACCTAGATGAGAACCTCGACATCGCTGATAGTCTCTTCTCTGAGAGAAAAAGTGGCAAAATTGAGAAGAAGTCTCTTCTGAAGAACTCTAACTTCAAGTGGCATGTGCCAGAAGAGTCAAACGAGGAAGCGTATACACTGAACAAATCTCCAGAGAGCAAATGTGAGGATCTGTTTTTATCTACACCAGTTGATAAGCCCACAGAACCATCTACTGATCTACTGGATGCACAGAAAAGGAAAAGTTCCCCAAAGTTTAACAAACAAGCAGCTCACCTCAAGATTTATCAAAGGCTAAAGAAGGCACACATTGGATTCCCCAAGAGCAAAACCACAGCAGAGATGGATTGTATCAGTAAACCTCCTCAGCCTCCTGTTGATTTAGCAGAAGGACTCGATGATGAGGCCATGAGCATAAGCCTTAGGCAGCGGACTACAACTGCAGAGAAGGACAAATCCAAGCTCAAGATAGAAGACCTCGATTCTCCTGGAGTGGTGAGAAAAGTTTCTGTGTGCGTTAGGACTATGAACTCCAAGTCCTCTGTGTTTCAGCACGGTAAAGAGGACTTGGCAGGGAAAGACACAGTCCAGCTTCACTCAGGTAAGCAGAATGATGGAAAATCATCACATTATTTAATACCTGGCAAACAACATTATTTAATACTTATTGTGGACCAAATATTGCCATATATTGTTTTGTATCCACAGGAGAGCTGCAGCCACAACAGAACTCAGGCGATTATCTTGGATCTCTGGAGAAGGGAGCTTCACAAAGAGCACGCCTCACTGGTGCAAATAAAAGAATGTTCAATCTCCTCAGGAAAGCCAAGGTCCAGCTAATTAAGATTGACCAGCAGAAACAGCTTAAGTCGTCAGGGGTAAGATCACGATCACCGCAAGCACACGTTCTCTGTCATTATTAGATAAATATTATGTAATAGGAGCTGTTGTAGATGAGAAGATGATGATGATAATGATGTGATGCAGTGGGATTATTGTTTAGTTTTCAGAGTCTTGTATTGATATCTTGTTTTTGCCTGATACCCCTGTAGCTGTTATCTGGCCCAGCTGGTGCCAGGTCTCGAGATGTGTCCTCCAAGAGACAAAGGAGGAAGCAGAGAGCTCAGCTTGATGCTGATGTTCCAGTCAAGACCGAACCACCACAAGGACAAGTAAGTGTGCAAATCCATGGGCCCGAGGCAGAAATTGATCCAACTTAGAAATTTAGTTTCTGTCCCAGGGTTCACCAGTCTTTGTTGTTTAATTAAACCTCTGCTGTAGCTGAAACATAGCAAAAGTTCTGTTCTGTTTTACTGCACTGAAAAATATGACAAATTATTTAGATCTGGAAAAAAACCATGTCCATGTTCAATTCCAGCCCAGTTTACATTACTGCTTCTATCCTGATTGGATTTTTTTGTCCAGCCGCAGCTCTTCTCCCCGCTGTGCCAGGAGTTCCGTAGAGCAGGAGGTCCGCGTATCAAGCATGTGTGTCGTGCTGCCTCTGTGGTGCTGGGGCAGCCTCGAGCTTTGGTGCCAGATGACATTCCCAGGCTTAGCGCCTTGCCTCTTCATGAAAGAACTGGCATTTCCCCTTCAGACACCACTAAAGGTGAGTGTAAACTGATTGGCAGAATTATCTGGTCTTGCTTTCTGTGGCCATTGAATTTCTAATAACTTGAAAGTGATGACTTTATGGCAGCAGTTGTAGCTTCTCAATCCTGGCTGAGGATGGAGAAATGTGATTATTTTTTTGCACAGATCAGAGTAAAGAGTCATTTATGATGATGTCCATCATCAATTCTATTCATCTATTTGATGTTTCTGAACTTGTATTTTATCCCTTCATTTGTGGAAGGTAAACACATATTTGATTGTTATTGTAAAAACATTTTTAATAGACAATATATTAGTTACTGAGTGTCAGTGTTCAATCTTTCGGCAACGAAATTATCTGCTACTGCGATTGCATCCTGAGACGTGAATTATCAACTACTTAACTGACCTATGGATGTATGTGTATTGTTTTTGCAGATGTTGGGTCTCCCTCTGAATCAGACAGTCCTGGGCTGTCAGATCCAAAGGTCACCAAGGTCAAGAAACCGTCGAATTTTGTGAAACGGAAAGGACTTGGGCCATTTGGTTATCGCTCGCGAAGGTGCGGTGTATGCAAAGGCTGCAACCACGAGGACGATTGCGGCAAATGCATGAACTGCCTCGACAAGCCCAAATTTGGCGGTCCCAATACCAAACGGCAGTGTTGTGTGTAAGTTGACCGATACTTGATTCTTTGTTGGAGTGGAGCTCATCAGTGTTAAAGAATCATTAACATACTGGTTCTTCTCCCTTTCACAACAAGGTATAAGAGATGTGATCAAATTGAAGAGAGAAAGGCACGCAGACTTAGTGGAAGAGCAGCACCAAAAGGTAATTTCTTTTGCTGCAGTACAAACATTCATTGGTTCATTAAATGTCAGTTAAACACCACTCCTTTCTTTTTAGGTGCCTCTAAGAGACGGCGGTCCTCACTCAGCGGGGGTCATTCGAGCAATGACGAAGGGAACGAGGTTGCTGCGGACTCGCCATCTGGTCTCCATGGTGACAGCCACAGTCCGTCTGTTAGGAAGCAGCCGAAGCGCGTTGTGAAACCACGTGTCTACTTTGATCTAGTCGACTACGACTCCGATCTAGATGACAAAGCTTTCCAGAGTTCTGCCTCACCAGCCAGGAGAAGGGGTGCCGGACCTCGTTTCAGTGACGGTAAATCAACATGTAGGGACCTGATGGGATAGATGCTCAATACGTTTTGAATATTTTTATCCTTAACGTCACAGATGATATGTATCTGCTGACATGTAATACAGAAGTTTATAAACTGATTTTGTTCGTAAAATCCTTGTGATGTGTCTTGTAATGTGAAGGTTTTTTTTCTGTCCTCTAAAGACTTCGTGTCACTGGATGGATTCCTTGGAGACATTTCTGATGATGAAGTCAGGCATCGAAAGTCCAGTTCACACCGTGTACCAAGTAATCGACGTAAACCTGAGAAGGTGAGTAATTCTGAATTTTATCAACACAACTTATATTTGTGGCAGTTTTGTTTAGTGTTTGATAAGACTGTGCAGCATTTTCAACAAGGTCTGACGGCCAGCTCTGGCACACTGCGTTGATTGATCCAAATTATTACATATTGTCACAATCCTGTAACACCAACCTGCCAGTTTTGTCTCTGAGAACATGCCAAATACAGTGTCGCTATTATCCTGACAGTTTTTGGCTCCTTCATTCCTTCCTGCTCCTTTACGCAAATTAAGGACATGCTGTCCAGCTCTGCGGTTAAATTTTTTCCCTAAATAAGGCGCTGGTAGCTGTTGTTTCTAGTTATAGTTCAGCCACTCCTCTACTAATGTGTCTAACACTGTGGTTCCTTCAACAGACACTCAATCTAACTACATTGTCTTCTATAATCAGTACTCAACTATAGCTAATGTGTTCACATCCGTTTCCAAATAGGACATGAGCTAGACTTGAGCTTGATTTATGGTGGTGTGTTCAGGGGTTTCTTCATACTTACTGAGCCACTCTAGCTGTGCCATAGCCTAACATGCACTTCCTCAAATGCTGTTGTGCTTATCAAACAGTACACAAGCCACAGTACCACAACATGGTATAGAAAATCAATGTTTTTCAAGGCATGGTACAAGTTACCAAAAATTATACATTTCAGTGTCATGACAGCACTACTACACACTACATATCACAAAGTGAATGAAGGATTTTAAAAACGGTTACCATTTGACATGTAATAAAAACACAATATGGCCAGATCCAGAACAATACATCCAGTGTTGCTGTGCTTCTATTGACAGGTGAGCTCTAAATCTAAATGTATGCTGTAGATATCCACAGTAGAACTCTAAACCCCTTGCATCAAACATAAATAAATCCACTTTATCCTCTAGGCAGCAGGTTAGTGCCGAGTAATCTCTGGCCCATACGAAAAATATCTTTATTTTGAACTTCCAGCTTCCAGCAAGATATCCGTAATCCCTATGAAAGTTTGTATTTAAAAGCAAGTGTGTCCATTACAGCCCACATTCATGTTATGGTTGTCTTCCAGGGTCCTTTGGAGCAGACTCCTCCCAGTGTCCTGGCTGCCCTGGCCCATGGATTTGAGCAGAGAGAAGTCGAGTGTTCGAAACCTACTCACAAAATCAGGGTCGACTTCAAGGTAGGTCTTAATGTGTTACATTACATCATCATGGATTGTAATATAAACACACCTTATATATGATGAATGTGGACTAGTGGTTAGAAAAGCCAGAGTTCATTAATGTCAGCAGTGTAAAAACAGAGTTGCACATATCATACATTGTCACCATTGTAGTTGTTATTTTTGTCCACTAGAGGTTACTGTTGATTTTGTTTAGTGCAAGATGGACGTACAGCCTGTAAATAATGTGCTGCTCTTTATTAAACAATGTGATTACTTTTTACCTTAAAACATTGCAATGTAAAATATCACACATGTATCTGTTTTGTTTTCCCAATGTTCTTGGTCAACAGACATACTGCAGTATTTTGTTGGTAAATGCAGTGAGCTGTCTTTTCTTAGCTGTTAATAATGTTGTGTACATGATATGTTTGTTTTCAGGAGGATTGTAATTTGGAGAATGTCTGGAATATGGGTGGTTTGAGTATATTAACCTCTGAACCGCTCATGCCACCCTATGTCTGCTTCCTTTGTGCCAGTAAAGGGCAACATGAGGTAACTACTTGACACATTTTGCTCAGTTTAATTGAAAATTGTGCATGATCACATGATCCATGTCACTAGTGACTGGCAAGGTTAAAAGGGGTTAAAAACACTGTAAATTCATCAGAAATTCAGAAATTCTAAATGTTTTTGTGATTTTTTTTTTTTTTTCAGATGCTGTATTGCCAAGTATGCTGTGAGCCTTTCCACCAGTTTTGCCTTGATCCAATGGAGCGCCCCTCTGAAGAAAACAAGGAAAACTGGTGCTGTCGCCGCTGCAAGTTTTGCCATGTGTGCGGCAGGAAAAACAAGCAGTCAAAGGTACAGCGGCTTCACTCCATTTTACTTCTTAGTGTTAATGCAGTTCAGTCTGTAAGCTTTACACTTTTCATGTCTCCCTCAGCCATTGTTGGAGTGCGAACGATGCCAGAACTGTTATCATGCTTCCTGTCTGGGACCCAACTATCCAAAACAAAACAAGAAGAGGAAATCTTGGGTAGGTTCACACTTCTTTAAAACTTGTTCAGTAGAACCATTTTGAGGTTGCAGTACATTGATTGCTGCACTGGCCCTAATACAGTGATTTGTGTGCAGGTTTGTATGACATGCATCAGGTGTAAAAGTTGTAGTGTCACACCGGGAAAGTGTTGGGACACTGACTGGAACCACGACAAAGGACTCTGTCCAGACTGTTCAAAACTGTATGAGCTAGGTGAGGATTTAACCTTCAGTACATTTGGTCATCTTACAGCTCTTTTATAATGTACCAACATCATTGATCTCTGTTGAGGCTTAACTTTTCTTGTCTTCTCTGCTCATAAGGTAACTACTGTCCAATCTGCTTCAAGTGCTATGAAGATAATGACTATGACAGTCAGATGATGCAATGTGGCACCTGTAACCACTGGGTGCATGCCAAGTGTGAGGATCTAACAGGTGATTTTTATTCTTTATCTTTCTGAGGACGAAAGTAGTAAGTTGTAAATATTAACGGTGAAGCTGTGACAAACTTAATTATGAAATGTAAGTTCGCAGGTGTATTAAGGTTTGTGTGCACAGCTTTAAACAAAGGGAGTAAAAAAGTTATAGTGAGGTACCTATTTCCTGTTATTTTCTAAGTGTGAATACTAAGCCCTGCTTCTCACACATACCAGGTGCACATGAAACTCTTTTCACTGAACCTCTATTCCTGTAAACTAATTTCAGATGAGCTGTATGAGATCCTGTCCAGCCTGCCCGAGAGTGTAGTGTACTCTTGTCGGCCGTGCAGTGTGACCCAGCCCAGTGCCTGGAGAGAGCTGCTCTACATTGAGCTCAGGGCTGGGGTGGAAAAGGTGCTGGCCTGCTTGCTTTCCTCCACCCTCACCCAGCATCTTGTTACCTGCTCACAGGTAGGAGACTCCACTTTTTCCATGATGAATTAAATGTAAAATAATGTGACATGTAAGACAGTTACATGACGTGTTAATGTAAGAGAGCTTGCAAAACTTAAATTTCATTAGATACCTGTAGGAGAATGCGTTACTGCTCATTTATTTTAATCTTTCTTTTGTGTAAAAGTGATGTCAGGTTTCAAATTTGGTTTGGTTTCTGCTGCAGTGTGAGAAGTCGATTGATCCCGACAGTGGGATTGAAGGACAGCCAGCCTGTGACCTCCGAGCTGTAGGCAAGAAGTTTGACAAAGGCCTTTATACCACGTTGGTGAGTACACCCACACCAACACATCTCTCTGTGCATGCATGTGTTCATTTTATGGATATTAACTTTTGATTAATGATTGAGAGAGAAAACTGAAAATTCCATTGTATTTGGAACATAACACTGACATTTACCCTCAGCAAACTGAGTTGTCCCACTTTAGGTTAAAAGGACACATTACAAAACATTTAAACACAGAAAACTCCTTCATGTTGTTTATCATTTCTGCTCACTTTGATGACAACTTTTTGTTCCTCAGATTTGTTTAATTTTCTTAAATGGATAATAAGAGTTGCACTGATTAGTTGAGAGAAAAGTAATCATCAGCTATTTTGATAATTGATTGTGGCTTCTCTTTGCCTTTAATAAATTAGATGAGCTTTTGAGTTTTGGACAGTTGGTTGGACAAAAGTAGCAGTTTGAAAACGGTCTCTGGGAATTTTAATGAGCATTTTTACACATTTTTTGACATTTCATATATGAAATGATTAATTGAGTTGTTGTCAAAATGATAGAAAGAATAATTGATGATGAAATAATTGTTAGTTGCATCTAGATAAATAATGGCATATGTTTTTATCCTATGCATGTCATCATGAGACCTTCTGATATGTAAAAACTCTGGACACAAGAAGAAACCAGCTCAGACTATAAATTAGCTGACAACCAAAGATCAACAATAACGCTTACATCTTAGATTTAGGCCAGTCGAAGAATAGGTGCCAGACCCTTCTCCACTGTAACATGTTGTATTGTAGAACGGTGTTCATATGCTATATGTTTAGAATGCCCCTAATAGTGTTTCTGCATCAAGGTATTAGGGCTGCAACTAACGACTATTTTGATAGTGGACTAGTCATCAACTTCTGCAACGACTAGTCAACTAGTCAGATTATGAATTGCACAAAAAACAGTGGCTCTTATTTATCATATTTATTTAAGTGGCAGCAGCTATAAAATAAACGTTCTTTTCTTTAACAAAAGTGCATTTTGTGCATAACATAAAGTTTGTTAAACACACATTCTCTGGTCTAAAGAATCAGAAGTTGCAAGATGCAACGTAATGAAGCAACAGGCCAATCATAGTTTTTTCTTACTGAGGAAAGTCAACATCTCCAAGTGGTCTCGAGTGAGGCTTGCTCTCTTCTGAGAGCAGATATTTGCAGCTGCACAAGAGATTCGCTCTGCTGGGGTGGATGTTGCAGGAATGCACAGAAGAGACCTTGCTAGCTTAGACAGAGCCGGAAGACAACCCTCATTTTCCTTCCACCATCTGAGAGGCATCTGGATGGCAGTGTATATTCAGGGTTGAACTGGTGAATCATTTGTTGAAATCCTTCCTTGTTAACCATGGAAAGTAGCCTCATGTCTTTGACCAACATGTTTAGGATTGACTCAGCAAGAGCAGTTGTTTGTTGCAGAGTACACGTCTGCTTTTCTGCAAAAAGCCATCTATAGTTCCTGTACTCTTCTTTACACTGCATACATTTCACTATGAAATTGTCAGACAAAATGACAATGTTACTCTTTAAACTGACACCAAAATGATATAGACTATTGTTTCCTTGCTTAATGCCAAGACAACTCTGTCTGCACATACAGTAATAGGCTAGCTACTAGCATAGGGGCTAACTATCTTTCCAAGGTGCACCTGAGTCTTCTAAAATGTGTTTCCTCTTCAAATGCTCATGCATTGCTGAGGTGGCCCCGTGGTGCGCGAGTTTCATCTAACAAATTTTGCAAGTGACTGTTTGCATGCCATGTCATTAACGACTAGTCGACTACTAAATTAGTCATTGACTAATTCAGTCATTGACTAATTTAGTAGTCCACTATTTGTTGACTAGTCGTTGCACCCCTACAAGGTATTATAGAGCTTATAATCATGCCTTTACAGTGGTTGCAGAAACTAAGATGTACAGCCTAGTTGATATAATGAATGAATGAATTAAAATGTTGTTTTACAGAAAATGTTCCATGAAGATGTGGTTCAGGTGGTGCGAAAGAGGCTTGAGCAAGAGGAGGATCTTCCAGAGGATAAGAGACCCACTGCCCTGGCTCGCTCTTACTACTTAAAGGTGCTGTATAAACAAAAAAAAAGCAGCAATCAGATTACTGAGAATTGTCTGTAAACCTTTTTTCCTGCTGTGAAAGTGATGCTATATAGTAGTTTGTAAGAATGCAGTTGAGTTTGTAAGTGACTGATATGATTTCTCGCTTTAGCTCCTCGAGGAGGTATTTAATTGGTTCAACAGCCAAGACCCAAAGGTGTGGAACCCTTGTACCAAAGACTTGCCCATGTGAGTAATGGTTTCCATTTACTTTGTACACAAATGGTAATGAACTTATTGTTAATAATTTTATTATTTTAATTTTATAATATTACTCTGTTCTTGTATGGCTTATGTTGTAAGCTCTAATACTAGGGTTACTCCTTCATCATAATTATCAATTTGGTGTCGTGTGTAACTACTTGTGTACATGGATGAAAGCTGAAAGCACGGTACTGTTTTTAAAGAAATATTGATTCGCTTTTAAACTCTTGAACTTTCTTAAATAGGGGGATGCTGTCCAATGCTGTTCATCCACCAACAATGGAGCATGTTTATGCCCAGTGGCAGGAGAGAGAGGAGCTCTTGTCCATGGCTCCGCTGGGGCTCCTGCAGGAGGACAATGGACAAAGCTTCGATTTAAAGGAAGAGGAGGCAGTTTCTCCGATGTCTGGGGAGCTAACAAGCCGAAACCACTTCAAAACCAGCAGGGCTGTCAGGCTCAAATTCAAAGGTAATGCTGTCAGGGGAGATAATAAAAAATGTTGTTTAAAAAAATAAAAGAAGAAAAAAAACCACATATATATGTATATGTATGTGTATATATATATATATATATATATATATATATATATATATATATATATATATATATATATATATATATATATATATATATATATATAGCATTGTTTAAGTCTTTTATCTATGTTTGTATATAGGGAAAAGGGGACGGCTGTCAAAAGCTGATTTTGACACTGGATGGTCTAAGGATGATGAGAGACAGTGCTCTTTGTGCCAAAAATATGGAGATCTTAAACCTAATGTAAGTAGTGCATTAAACAATAAATTCTGAATACCTAACTTGGAGGTTGAACTGATTGTAAATACTGTGCATATGGCAATGATTGTTCCTCACAAATTTCTTTATGTTGTTGGTCCATAGGAAGCAGGCAGGTTGCTGTTCTTGGGCCAGAATGAATGGGCACATGTCAACTGCTGTCTGTGGTCAGCTGAGGTGTTTGAGGAAGATAATGGCTCTCTACTACATGTACACAGTGCCGTTACCAGGGGCCGCCTGATGGTTAGTCGTTAATCTATCTATAAATTGATTTCTCTGTCAGTTTAATACTGTGTAGTCCCACACAATCTCACTAATGTCAAAATAAATAGATATTGATTTTTTGAAACAAATAGGAATAGATCGTAAACAAATACACATTCTTGTAATTGATTGCTATTCCTCTTTTACTGACTCTTCCCATTTCATCCTTTGCCCACATCAATCCCTAACCCCCTCTTAGCGGTGTGAACGCTGCAACCAGACGGGTGCCACAGTGGGCTGCTGCCTGACATCTTGTCAAAGCAACTATCACTTCATGTGTGCCCGCTCCCGTCACTGTGTCTTCCAGGATGATAAGAAGGTGTACTGCTACAAACACCGGCATCTCATCAGTGGCACTGTAAGTTCTGCTCATTCTTAATGTCTCTTACTTTGTCAGTTTAAAGGTTTGAAATTCTGGGATTTATCTGACTTGTCCTTTATTCTACAGATGGTAACTGGTCAAGAATTCGAAGTAAATCGCAGAGTGTACGTGGATTTTGAGGGCATTAGCCTCCGCAGAAAGTTCTTGACTGGACTGGAACCACAATTAATCAACGTGATGATCGGTAAGCTGCCTCTTCTTTTAGTTAGTTTCCTAATCACTCGGTAGCATTTACTGAAATGAGTGTATGATTTACTAATAACTGTTATCCACATTGTCACTACGCAGGTTCCTTACAGATAGACAGACTGGGTGTGTTGACGGAACTTTCAGCCAGCAAAGGAAAACTGTATCCTGTGGGTTTTCAGTAAGTTGCATTTATCTTTTCAAACATGTTAAATAGATAAATTATGTTTGCAACATAAATAAAGGACTTTTAAACTTTGTTTTACCTTCCTAAGGTGCTCTCGTTGGTACTGGAGTACAGTAAATCCATTGCGCCGTTGCAAATACACATGTACAGTCCGGGAGGTCCGACCTGTTCTCCCTGAAAAGCCTGTGGAGGAGATGCCTAACCAAGGAGACAATCACACGATTGCTCACAGCCCCTGTCCACTCCCTGGTGGGTGTTTTACTCCTGAAAATCTGCAGTACAACAGAACCTGAGTTAATATAAATTGATTGACACTAATAGTTTCATAAACTGTTTTTATAAATCTTTAGAGTCTGAAGCCCAAGAGACTGATATACCAGAACCTCAACCCCCAGTGGATGAATCCTTTGTCCCTGGACCTCCCCTCAAGTCGGATCACGGTGTAAGGCCAAAGATTCCCAGCTATCCTCAAGCCAGACGACCAGCTGGAGGGATGTCCCGACCTCTGCCATCCCCAGGTAAAATATATAATAGTCATAACATTTTGGGGATTTTGGGTACAATTATTTAACTTCACTAAACAAAAATATGTTGATCAGATGAAAAGCACAAAAGTCTAAAGCTGTGGATTCATTTTGATTTCTTCTTAGGGCTAGGCCAGCTGAAACCCCACCACATATTAACCATAAGCGATCTGGAGGAGACTCGAAGAGTTCGTCGCCACAACCCACAATCACAGACAACAGGCCCCCGCAGTCACATGCCCCCCCCTCCTCTGGGCCCTCTGACTGGACCAATCACCCTCCGTGCTGGAAAATCCTCCGTTCCAACTTCCCCCCTGTTCCCACTCGGTGCTTCAGACAACCTGATAAATTCCACATCATCCCGCCTAGTTGGAGGCAGAAGTGCTTCCTCAGTCCGATGCCCTGGGAACACCATGACCCATTGTACTTCATCTTTCTTTCCTCAGTCTACCTGGCAAGATAGTGCAGGCACCTTTCCCTCTCCAAGTCTGTCTTTCTCTCCATCTGTACATCTACCCAGACCTCGCTTGTCATTTGATCTCAGCCAGTCAGACTCAGTCGAGGTGCCGCATAACTTCTTAGCTTCACCAGAACCTGAGGATGTCTCTCCAGCAAATGGTACATCACCACAGGGGGATTTAGACCAACAGAAGGGTGAGGAAGAATTTCCCTACAGTTCATTTCACAAGGATCCCAACTTGAGTCTTGGCCAAGAGATGAGAGCAGAGCTGGAGATTGAAGAGACACTCCTGAATGAAGGTGTGGCTATGAACTGTGAGGGGCAGATAGTGGTGGAAGGTGACGATCAGGAGGAATTTTGGGGAAGAACCCAAGAGGTAAACAAGAGGAAGACCCTTGTTGCCAACCTGCCACGGTCTGCAGCCTCAGCCAGGGATGACTTAGGCAATACCTCATCTGATGATGATATGGAGCACTATTTTGACTTCTCACGGACAATAGTTAGCTGTCCCTCATCAAAAGATCGTTCCAAGTCTCCCTCCTCCCCTTCCTCGCGGCCTATGGCTCAGCTTGATGGTGTAGACGACGGCACAGAGAGTGATGCAAGTATAGCAAACAACGATGGTCAGAAAGTTGAGGGTTCTCGTCGAGGTCAGATGCAAGCCAAAAACCTAAACAATAAAAATGTCACTGAATCAGAAACTGCAAACAACTCCGAGGCGGTTCAGAGTCCATTACCCGAAACATCATCCAAGGATAAGCACACAGATTCATCATCAGTCACCATCTCAGCTGCCAGCAGAAGAGCTACAGATAGTTCAACTCCTGATCCGCCTAAATCCTATGATGCCAATCCATTGAAGACGGACAATATGGGATCCATTTCTTCACACATTTCCAGAAACTCTCCACTCAAAGAGCAAAGCTCTGACACTCCTTTGTTAAATCAGGAGACCGTGCTTCCTACTCCAGTTCATGATACTCTGCCTAATTTACTCACAAAGGTGCCTGAGATCTCTTATTCAGAGGACTTACTCCAGAGTTCCAGTTTAGGTTTTGCCTCTGGGACACCTCTTGTTCTTGAGAGATGTGACCCAAGTCCACATTTATCTGAAATGGTTCCTTTGCTCGAAGGCACACAGTCTGAAGCCAGTAAACCCCTGAACTCAGAGCCTGACAGCAGCCATTTTGTATCATCAACTGAGGGGTCTGCCGTTTTGATGAACCATTTAACAGCTGATGCAATGGATCCCTCATTAGCTAATTCTGCTAATAACAGTCAGGGTACTCTGCTGGATCTTCTTCAGCCCTCCCCTTTAATTCCTGCAGGTGTGCAGAACTCCTCTCAAGGCCTTGTAGACTCCCTGCAGATGTATTCCTGTCTACCAGGTTTCAGTCAGCCTCCCCTAACAAGTATCACACTTCAGCCAGTAACCTCCACGCAAGACACAACAACCTTTTCATCCATGGAGCCTTTGGCTACAAAACTAACCACACTCAGTCCTGTTGAAGATGTGACGCAAACACTGTTAAATGTGGCCACTCAAAGCGATCAAGCATTATCAGTTACGTCAGGCACTTGTCCCCCAGCAGGAACTAGTAGAACAGTCACTCTACCCATCTACTCCACACAAACACAGCCAGCGGGTTCAACAGCTGTCACCATTGTTTCTTCCTCTGCACCAGTATCATCTCTTTCTGGACTGACAACGCAGTGTTCAGCTCCTCCAACACTAGTCCACACAACCTCAGCCCCCATGATCGTAAATGGTTACAGCTCTTCATCTGTGCAGAAGGAAGCTGCACCTGGCCACACAATCTCCATCAACTTTTCTACACCCCGGCCAGCTTTAGAACCACAACACCCAGTGGTTCCCCAGGCTTTACCTGGACATGCCATTCTGACTGTGAAGGAGGTTGGAGGTCCAAATGTGGATCCAACACCACATGTCCTGCTGGTGAACCGTCTCGGGCAGATCTTTGTGAAGAACCCAGAAAGTAACACTTTTCAGCTGCCCACTCCCACCTCCCCCTCTTACAACTGTGTCACTCAGATTGCTAGCCTTTTGCAAAGCAATGCACTGTCAGCCACTCTAGCAGCAGCTGGTAATATGACTCCTCCACCCGCCGTGGCCAACATAGCAACAGTAGCTCCTCCAGCAGTTACACCCGCAGCTCAGAATACTACCACAATTACACAGCTGCTCACTCACAATAACAACGGGGCAGTGGCATCAGTTAATGTGAAGAAGCCAAGGAAGACTGCAAAAACATCAAAAAATGAAACTGTCCCAGAGTCGAAAAAATCTAAGAAAAAGAAGGAATCAAGTGCATCCAAAAAATCCAAGTCCTCCAAGGCCTCAGGGCAGCCTGCTCCATCAGCTGAGAATCCTCCCATGACTCCTGCTGAAAGTGCACAAGCAATTATCAACCAAGCCATGGCAAGTAACTACACCCCCAAGTGGAGTGGGCTTCGAACACTAAGCCCTTCCTCACTGGTTTTGCCACCTGGCCTACTAATTGAACCAGAACCCCCAGCATTGCCTCGCTCTCCATCACCAACACCAGCTCCGGCTCCGGCTCTGGCTCCAACCCCGGCTCCGGCCCCGGCTCTGGCTCCAGCTCCTGCACCCCGCCCTCGCTCCCACGTCCGGATGAAGAGAGTGTCTTCACTTTCAGACCGTATCGTCACCAAGAAGTGTAAAGTTGACTTCATACAACCGGAGCCCATGATCGAGGAGGAGAAGGTTCGCAGGCCTACCTTTGCAAGCATCTCCAGCAGGGCGTCTGGAGTACGCATAAAGACCCCAACAGTGAAAGGAGTGCTGAACCTGGACGAGTTAAAGGAGGAGCATATAAGCGATACTGATAGCTCAGGGTAAGAATTTATTTGTCTTAAATAGAGCTGCAACTTCTTGTTATTTTTCTATATATAAAGCAGCATTATGTGGAAAATGGCATTTTGTCTGATTTGGGTTGGAAACAGTAAAATGCATTAACATTGAGTGCATTTGGAAACAAATGGAAGAAAATGTATTTTATGTTTTAAAAAAATCTGAGTTTTGAACAATGTTTGTTTCTTACCTCCCTCAGATCAGAGCCTTGGGATTATATGTCTCGGGGCGAACAAGGCAAACCTCATGCTTGGGAACCAGTGGGACACAGCACCCTGACTGACTGGAAGAAATACTCAGGTATTCTTGATTTTAAACTGCTAAATTAAATCATAACTGTGAATTGAAAAGTATTTGAGCTCAACAAGTTGTGTTTCGTTAGGCGCTGATTCCACTTCAGATGATGAACCACCACCATCTGATGAGGATGAGGAATGTCCAACAAACAGAGAACAGCCACACTTGAAATTCGAGATAGCCAGCGATGATGGTTTCAGTGTTGAGGCAGACAGTATTGAGGGTAAGGCTGAATCTTCATCAGAAATATTTCTCACAAATGCCCTTAAATAATCTGACAGTCTCAGAAAAAAATCAAGTTCTCAAAACAGTGGAATTAATTTTATGCTATTGTAAATTTGTCACCACTTTTGTTCAGTGCATTCTTTTTATGACTCCTAATTTTCAATTCCCCCTTCAGTGGCTTGGAAAGCAGTGATAGATGGGGTGCAGGAGGCACGAGCTATAGCAAGGTTGAGACCTCTGACCTTTCAGAGGATCACCGGTGCCCGTATGCTGGGTCTGGTCCATGATGCTGTTGTGTTCTTGTTGGAGCAACTTGAAGGTGCCCATCGCTGTCAAAGGCATGCCTTCCGTTTCTTCAAGCAGTTCAGCCAGGAGGATGATCTTCCTGTCAATCCCAGTGGCTGTGCGCGCTCTGAGCTGTACCTTCGGTATGTAGACCAATAACTGTTAAACTAATGAATCTTAAATACATTAAGTTGTTCTGGTAAACAGTATTATCCTTAAATAGCACACAGAAAAGGCATTATCTAAGGTTTTTCAAAATGTGGGTGGAAAAGTACAGAGGATAGAGGATTACAAATGATAAATTGTGATTTTTTTTTGATTTTTTTTTACTAATATTTGACTTTTGTTCTTCACTTTTTAAGTTGATTAATGTGTCCATACCTATCTAGACCTGATACCATTTTCTCTTTTTCCCTAACAGGAAGTCCACATTTGACATCTTTAATTTCCTGGCTTCTCAGCATAGACAGCTTCCTGACATTGGACCTTATGATGATGAGGAAGATGAGGTTCTTTTGAAGTCCACAAGGTCAGGCTTCACACAGTTGTAGATGTTGCTGGGTTAAGTGGAGTCTTAATACTTCAAAAAGCACTTCTCATTATTCACAACCTACTTCTGAGTCATTTTGTTTCTGCAATTTTGGTATAGAAACACAAGTGGTAAACTTACAAGTGAAAGGTTGAAAGTTGATTATATAGTTTATATTTAGATAATTAAACCATTAAGGACATTATGTTTTAAAAAAAAAAAAAACGTTACATTATAATCTTTTCTGGATGTTTTTGATGAATCATTGTCTGCTCTCTCTCTCTCTCTCTCAGACGGGCCACTAGTTTGGAGTTGCCCATGGCCATGCGCTTCAGACATCTGGAAAGGACTTCCAAGGAGGCTGTGGGCGTGTACAGGTCAGCACGTAACTACATTTGCAAATTCTGTGTAATGCTTAAAAATCAGCACAGCCATGTCTGGTTTGTAACTTCTTCATTGGGCACAAATAAATTATAAAAGCCCTTTTTAAATTTTCTAAAGTGACTCAAACAAGAAATTGCAGTCATGTCAGTCAGAGGGTTTTAATCAAGAGAGGGGGGAAAGCTGTACATTTCAAACTGCTGCAATGAAATTTTTTTTTCAGTTTTAACGATCACTGTTTTAGCTCATCTTGCCTGCTTAAGAATGGAGGAAAGCAATTGTCAGACTGACATAGTGTGTAAGAGATTTGTGGCAATTTATGTCAAAATCTCAACTCCATGATTATCTTGTTTAGATAATGCCGCTGGAATCTCTGAATGACTACAGTGTTCTGTTGTTGAGACGGTGCGATTAACTTACAACAGCTGTTTCCCAGATGTGTTTCCATTGCTTCATGATTGCAGAAAATGGACAAAACAACTTTAAAGTTTACTGTGTTTCCCATTCTGGTGGTTTTAGTTGGACAGAAACATTTTTGACCAGTATCCAATAATGTGAAACTTTTTTTTTCCCCACTGTTTATCAGATATGATGTATTTGTTGATGTGGTAGCCTTCTGTTTTGGATTTTATTAATACAATTATGGACTCCTTTTTATTTTCCCGCTGTTGTTTGCTAGAATGAGTTGAGTTAATAATCACAGGATCACTGTTGGCCTCTTGAGCATACAGAAAAACAAGCATGTCTGGGTTAAACAGTACAGACTTTTGGTGACTCTGTTGCAGGTCTGCCATCCACGGGCGTGGTCTTTTCTGCAAGAGGAACATTGAAGCAGGGGAGATGGTTATTGAGTATGCAGGCATCGTCATTCGCGCAGTGCTCACTGATAAAAGGGAGAAGTACTATGACGGCAAGGTAGGTTGGGTTTCTGTTTCTGTGATGGTTTTCCTTCTGATGTAGGTCAGTAATTGAGGGCTAAAGTTGACTAAGGTCAAAGGATATATCAATTGGTTTCATTTTTTGTCTTTGCAGGGTATTGGCTGTTACATGTTCCGCATTGATGACTTTGATGTGGTGGATGCAACCATGCACGGCAACGCAGCAAGATTCATCAACCACTCCTGTGAACCCAACTGCTACTCGCGAGTGATCAACGTGGAGGGCCGGAAGCACATCGTTATCTTTGCTCTTCGGAAGATCTACAGAGGGGAGGAGCTTACTTACGACTACAAGTTCCCCATTGAAGATGCCAGCAACAAACTCAATTGTAACTGTGGGGCCCGGCGCTGCCGCCGTTTCCTCAACTGAGGCATCCCTCGTATGAAAAGGAGAGGATCCTGTTTACTAGTAGGCCTTAACTTAAGGTGGCACTGGATTGGGCCTGGGGAGGACATGGGCAAGTCCGCACAGCAGGGGAATTAGCCACTATGAGACCGGTCAGGAATATTTGGCGGTTCAGGAGTGATATGTGTGGACATTTTATCGATTTGGAGTAGAAGAAGAAGAACCTGCACAGAAAATGCATTCTTTCTGAAAAGTTTCTTGCCTGATATAAGTTCACAAGGTATTTCTGCCTGTGAAGAGCTCAGATGTACAGCTGCCACAGCGGTTCATTTTGAGGAAGTGGTTTATGTGTACAAGACAACAGACTTTTAAACCGGATGTTCAAAATGTAGGGGTTTCCTTGATCAGTATGGATAACACCAACAGAATTTCTTCACACGTCAAGCCTTATCTGTTTGAATCATGTTTGTGGGGTGGGTGGTATATCTGTCTATAGTACACTTGTAATCATGCTCCATCCTCCAGTGATGGGTACATTATAGCCCCATCTGTGTAGTGGTGCAGTCAGTTCTTGAGCCATACATTTACCCAAACCTTTCTTTGTGTGTTTTATCTTACATTTAACACTTCACACGTTGTTGATATTTGTTCTTTTTAGACTTTTTTCTTTTTGTGAACAACAAAACAACCATGGTGCTAAGCTTTCAAAGGTCTTTAAAGTCATTAGTTGGACTAAGGTGTCCTGCAAATCAGGAATTGTTTAGCTGTTGATTCACCCTGCTGAGACCATTTCTCTTAAATTTATGCACTCAAGCAGTACTCTTATCGTCATTGGAAAGTTTCACACTTCAGATCATACATCTGCTGTTTTTCACCTGCTCTTTCCGTTTTGAGTTTAAAGTAGGTTATTGCCATCTAACGGCTTCAGTCAGTGTCATATTTATAAAGACAGAAACGTGTCTTTTAAGACATGTTTTTTTTCTTTTTCTTGATGTACAGTGTATGTAGCAAACACTACCCAAGCCAAAAGTGAAGAGTTGTGGTGAATATCAGTTTTTTAAATATATATTTTAGTACTCTCATGGCAGATGCTCAGTACCTATTGCAATAAGACGTTGCTGCCCTACAGCTGCACATAAATAACCATCAAACATACAAACTATTGTCATCTTTGTGAAACTCATTACAGTTTATCTCTTAATCAGGGAGAGCACTGGTATAAAGCATAGCCACTGAGTGTGTTTGTATTCAGCTCATGCACCAGGCTTGTTGAGACTTTGTAGACGTTGCTGTTGCAGAAAACATTGAGTCTCAATTGGAGCTGAGAATGCACTCAGCACCTTAAAATAATGTTTAATGTTGTTCTTAGTCGATGTTCTGCGCTGTCATTGATGAGGCTTATCTAATTCACACACTGTTCAAATTGGTAGTTCTATTTATTCGTGTTTAGATTTCTATTTTTAATGGTAAAAGGTTGTGCTTTGTATAAACGGTGGCAGTCTAGTGTATTAGGAGACCTCCCCCATATGTACCTTTTTTTTGTTTTGTTTACGAATGATGTCCTTTTTGTTTCGGTAATTTACTTGAATTTTATTTTGGGGCAGTTGTGTCATGCATTTAAGCCTTTATGACAGAAATTGTTCTAAAGCAGGTATTTTTAAAGAATCATTTTTATTTTATTTTTTGTTATGGTAGATTTACTGACGTCTTAGAATCAGCCACAGGAGTAAAGTGAGCACTGTTTGCCTCCCCAGGCCCATGATCATTTGTCCCTCCCCCCCCAACCTTTTTCTTTTCAGACTGATTAGAGCAAATTTCCATCATGTTTTGTCCTGATTTTATTCCCCCTTTCCTTCTTGCATGTCCAATCACTGGGATGGAGCCCAGATTAACTTGTGTCAATCACCTGTCTGACAACAAGAGCAGAGTCACTCCCAACTCCTTGCAAGGATTCTACCTCAGCTGTTTACACAGATGTTTGGGAATACTGATGCAAAAAGAGAGGATGATAATTTAAGTGTAGGTTGGTTTTAATGTCCTGCAGAGCTAGTGTGTGTGCGTGTGTGTGTGTGAGTCATGTTGGGTGTGTATGTTAGTAATGAAGGATGCAAAGCACTAGTCAAAACCTTAAGTTATCATGACCATCTCTCCCAGAATCTGTTAAGAAAGCTGTATGTTATATATACACATATATAAAAATAAATATATATATATATAAATATATAGTAGGGTTATTTTAAAGTAAGTGTAAAAGACATACAAATGAGAAAATATGTGATCTTTAAATTTACGTCTTTGTTACCATGTACAAATAAACCTTGAGTTTGTAAATATTTGTATACATATTTCTAAACCTGTTTAATTTTTCTATGCACTTTTTTTATTTATAATGTTATTTGCTTAATAAAGATGTTAAGATGTTTGAGCAAATCTTTTTTTTTATTATGAATCATAAAATAAACTGGTGATATGATACGATAATTAACTGCAATGCAAGAAACAAAACATTTGTTGAATGACTGTCGGTTTATTAGCTGTAACACATCAAAAACAATGAGGCGAGAACAGATTTAAACTGTGGGATATTTAACTGCAGTCAAGCTACCCTCCACTCCGAAATGCCCGGTCAACCTAGCCGCCAGTTAATTTGCAGTGCCTGTATACAGACGATATTACGGTAATGCAGTGCCAGAACAGAATTCAAAATAAAAGCAGACACTTATGAAGGCAGTCTGCAATTTCACACAAATACAATCAATCAACCAGTCTGTTAATTGATTGATGAATTATTTAAACGATTAGTTAATTACTTAATTGAGCATTTAAGGAATTCATTCATTGATTTTTTATTTATTGTTTAATTCATATTACCATCCTTATTCTGATCACACTGAAGCCTTAGAAGATGGGGGCCATGACATTTCATCTGTTTGTACAATTAGTCCAATGTAAAAATAAACACAATAGCTGGAGTTTCTGATGGGAATTTCAAAATAAAAGCCCACTTAATAGTCAAATATTTTCAATTTTTCAAATTCAGATCCACATTAAGAGGAAACTGCCAGTTTCCACAGACTCATTTCATTTCAGACTGATAGAACTCAACCTCAAAGACTCACTCATAATCCCAGGAAGTTCTGATGTGGATTTTCGAAATAAAAGCCCTGTCAAATGTGTCACTTTTGCTAATATTTCCCTTTGATTTCAGATTTACTTTAAAAGAAAACTACCTGTTTCCACAGACTAATTTCACTTCAGATTGATAGAACTCATTGTCAGAGTTGCACTCAGATAATTCCAGGAGGATCTGATTTGGATTTTCAAAATGAAAGCATTCTGAAAATTGAGATTGTTGATAATATTTCCCTTTGATTTCAGATTTACTTTAAAAGAACACTACCTGTTTCCACAGACTCATTTCACATCAGACTGATAGTACTCAATGTCAGAGCTGCACTCAGATAATTCCAGGAAGATCTGATTTAGATTTAGTTGGAGAAGAAGAGGAGCAGTTCATTGAAGAAACATGAGAAAATATCAGCTTGATATGAAAGCACAGGACAGTTCCGCTTGTTCTGTCAGCGTGATGTATGATGTTCACCTCCAGACCTGCCATGATGAGCCCCGGAAAGGCTCCAGTTAGCTTCCGTTCACTGCTGCTCCTTGTCGGGCGGTGCTAAACATACAGTATACTGCATACAGCATCGCAGAGGCGCATCACTGGACAATGGACTGCGGGGGGATGATGCCGACACTGATATCTTTTCTCAGTTTGTTGCTGTTCGCCGAAATCCTCATGGGTGAGTGTGAATTAGTGAACTGGCACTGTAGAAGTAGTGGTGGTGTAGTAGTGTAGAACATTTGATACGATATGGAGCAGCAACATTTATTTATTTATTTTATCTGTAACCTGAAACTGAAAGTGAATATCTGGGTTATTTCACGGCATCATCGTGGAGCTTTTGGATAAACTGATATTGCTCACAGTGTTTTGATATTTTAATACGGGGACCTGGAGGGGACGTGGATGTGTTTTTTTTTTTTTTTCATCGAGATCATCTCATAATTTTGATTAATTAATTAATTAAAGTTAATAAAGTGTCTCCTTCTTCTTCTTCTTGGATCATTGTGTAATGGTATGAAGTACATCTAACAGGTATTTTGATGATCCACATGATAGATAGATAGATAGATAGATAGATAGATAGATAGATAGATAGATAGATAGATAGATAGTGTCTAGATGTAAGTTTTATTAGCTATTATGCTAGCCATGATGATGGAGGAGTTGTCAAGGTAATAGTAGTTTGGTTATAATTGATTTATTAAATACGTTTTCAGCAGTGACAACTGTCAGTCAGTACAAATGACTGACAATGGATGCAGGTGCATATAGTATCGTATCCATGTGAAAGTTGTGACAGAAAACCCAAATACCTTCAATTTTCCACGACATTCTCACACTGTCCACATTCTCGCGGGATTCACAGCGACACTAAACCCATTTGTTGTGTTCTGTTATTATATACAACATGGCGACTATCATGTACGATATGACGCTGCTACTGAGAACTATGTCTATGTATATCCCATCACTGTTGAGTTAACACCACAATGTTCACTTCATTCAGTGATTCGAGCCAGAGCGCCAGTGCATTTTGCGAGTGTGATTTGCTATCTCGCCAGTGTTTTAAAGACAAAATAACGAACAAAATAATCAGACGGATCAACTGACAAGAAGAATAAGCATTAGTTCCAGCCCGAAACAGCCCAGTTTTAGGAACTGGTGCACCACTTAATTGAAAAGCACTCTGAATGAATTGTGACCTTGTTGAGTGCGGCCTAAAGCACCGCCTCGCCCGAGTCCGTTGATGCAGCAAAGGATCAGTCAGAGAATTGAGGAAAAGAATAAGCATTTATTACACAGTCTGCAGAGAGTGGAGATCAGTTCAGTATAGCATCAATAGCAAATATCAGAACAGATCTAACTCGTGTCTAGGGGTTTCAGTGTTATAAGCCTGTGTTTCGCTACGCCTACTGATGCACAGCGTGTGATCAACGCTAGGATTGGCTCTCCGTCCGCATGCATAGCCTGTGATGACTCCCATGTCTTGACGGGAACGTCCTTGAGCATCTCCCCTATCTTACATGTTTGCACAAATAGAGTTATTTTGTCACAGTATGTAGTTATGGCTGGCTCCCATTATCTATCTGTGTCTGCCTGTGTGTGTGTGTAAAGTGTGACTATCTGTATGAGTCAGCCTGCACATGATCACATAGTTAAGCAAGTATAATAGTGTACGCACATCAGTAGTACTATTTGTATATTCACAACCTTCAGAGGTGTTCAAAGAATTGTTGTAAACAATGTGCTTGTTTCCACAGCGAAAGATTGTTTAATCTGCCCGAATCCGACAGTCAGGACAAAAGAAGGCGATGACGTTGTTCTTCAGTGTTACGCACAACCCATGGTGAACTTATCTTTCTACACCGTGGACGTGAAGAGAGCTGGTCACAAAGGTGTGGTGCATGCATATCGACATGGACACGACCATCATCGCGACCAGATGTATGAGTACATAAACAGGACGACCCTCATCCATGAGGACCTGGGCAGAGGGCTCGTGACGCTGCGGATCTCCTCAGTGAGGCAGTCTGACAGTGGCCCTTACAAGATCTATGTCCCAAAAACTGACTGCAGTTTCATTATGAATATAACTGTTGGTAAGCATGCCGAGTTTAATACTGCACAGATTAATGTATAAAACTAGACAATTCCCCGCCGGGGAATCGCGAGAGTGGGCTGTGCGCTTTGCCCCGGGTCGAAAAAACTATGAAAGCTACCAAAAAAGTTGAATCCCACATTGATAATTTGGACTTGTATCTACATTTTAAACTTCGAATGGTGTGTCCAGGTTAAAGTATGCCAGAGATGTCGATGTCTGAAAAACAAAGTTTCATTTTTTTTCACTCAGCCCCATTCACTGTCAATGGGAAATGAGGATTGTCAAAGGTATGATACTACAATGCAATGCTACAACGTGTTCATTTCACCACCTACCATTCATTCTCAGCGTCTTCATCTTTTCATTGTTAAAAACTAAAACTAAACTTGCAAATAATAATTCAACAGGCATACACCGATATCTTGTAACAGAGATGACATTTATTTCTCTCCAAAAAACAAGCACAGGAGGCCTTCTTCCTGGAGGTCTTCATCCTGAGTCTGAGAGTTGTTGTCTCTTCAGTGGAGAGTGAGACACGAATTAGTTCAAAATCATCGTGTGAACATTTGAAGAGAAAACAGTATTACTTCCCTTATTTTTGCTGCAGTCCTCTGGAGGTCTTCTTCCTGGATCACTTTTGTTAGATTTAAAGGACATTAATTAGTTACAGGTTCGAAAGACTGATGTAAACATTTTAAGTGAAAGTTGAGAATTAAAGGAAACATTACTTCCCTTATTGTTGCTGCAGTCCTCTGGAGGTCTTCTTCCTGTAGTCTGTATACATTTTGCCAGATTGAAAAGACATAAATTAGTTACAGGTTCAAAAGACTGATGGAAACATTTGAAGTGAAAGTTGAGAATTAAAGGAAACATTACTTCCCTTATTGTTGCTGCAGTCCTCTGGAGGTCTTCTTCCTGTAGTCTGTATACATTTTGCCAGATTTAAAAGACATAAATTAGTTACAGGTTCAAAAGACTGATGGAAACATTTGAAGTGAAAGTTGAGAATTAAAGGAAACATTACTTCCCTTATTGTTGCTGCAGTCCTCTGGAGGTCTTCTTCCTGTAGTCTGTATACATTTTGCCAGATTTAAAAGACATAAATTAGTTACAGGTTCAAAAGACTGATGGAAACATTTGAAGTGAAAGTTGAGAATTAAAGGAAACATTACTTCCCTTATTGTTGCTGCAGTCCTCTGGAGGTCCTCTTCTTGTAGTCTGTATAAATTTTACCAGATTTAAAAGGCATAAATTAGTTACAGGTTCAAAAGACTGATGTAAACAATTTAAGTGAAAGCTGAGAATTTAATGAAATATTACTTCCCTTATTTTCTTCTGGGTTGTTGTCTTTGCTGGAGAGAGGGTCCTTCTCACTGGATCATCCTAGAAAGACAATGACATCATCGAGTTAAATCACTCAATGCAAGTCAATCACTTATAAAACAAAAAGAGACATACTTACTTTGTTATGCACCTGGTTTGACATGCAGCTTGGTCTGCATCTCTCTGACACTCCTACACTACATTAGCTAAGATTAGCGTAGCTAATGTGGTGACAACAACCCAGCAGAAAAAAACAAAAAAACAAAAAAAAAACACAATAAAAAAAAAACCATTACATTACATGAATAATAAAAAAAAAAACACGATTCATTAAACATACATCCTTAAATTACATAATTACATGATCAATTATGTAAGCTTAGCTTAGCCAATGTAATTCTTACATGAGCTTAGCTATTACATTGCAGCTTACATCATATCTTACACATGCCATTCTCATCTAAATAGATGAGAACATCATGAGTTAAGATTTTACAATGTCAATAAATACATGATAAATATATTAAAAAAATGTTTAAAGGCATTTACAAAATTATTAACTACAAAACATTTAACATTTAACACACTCGCTCTCATCATCTCAAGAGATAATAAGAACATGAAAAAAGTTGCTGACCCCATTCTAAAATTAACAAATACATACATACACATTTACATTATACAATTAAACTATTTCCAGCCAAGACATGCCACTGCAACCACATACATATGAAAAACAATTACATAAGACTAAAACACACTAAAAGACTAAACAAGACCAAATAGTGAAATAAATGACATCAATCACTAGTGAGCAAATCTCCGAGTGCAAATGAAGCAAGCCCCCTGGTACCTGCCTAACTCCAAACTAAACCTAACTATCTTCTGAGACGTGCTGGGCTCGAGGCTTCTTTAAAGCAAAACTTCAGTAAACCTCAGCCAAATGACCAAGGCCCTGAAATGCTCGCCCCCACCAGAGAAACATGTCTCCACCCAGGATTGCCTCGAAAATAAAAAAGGCAAAATAACAAATAGTACACCGATGGAAGGACAGATTGCTCTGCCCAGCTGGCACACTCCCTAACTAACCAGGGAGATCAACCACAAACTGAAATCAGAAACACTCGGCTGCTATACTCACCCGGAGAGGACCACAGCTCCTGGTACACTGTAAAAACGTGGCACAACAGGTCTTGGACATAACAGCTGGAGATAAGTCATTACTCAGTCAAAATACAATAAACTGGACTGTGGTAACTGTAATATGTTTGGAGAACACCTGATTGAAGACATTTATCAGGATGTGAAATGTAAATGTGATCAATCAGTGTGTTCTTTTCGGTTGTCGAATTTGCTACTAATTGAGTGTAACCTCTGGACTGAAACAAATCTTTGATACTTTTTTTTCCCTTGGAAAGGTGGTCCTCATTAAAATCGCCACAAACAATGATGGGCTGGTGATTTAACATGTCCAATGAGTCCAAGAGGTTTTTCAAGTTTTGGAGAAAGATTCCCAGTTGAAAACTTGGCGGTTTGTACACAGTCGCTATTAGCACTTTGACTGGAGCCTCAATTTTAAGGACAACAAACTCCAAATCAGTGACCTGTTGCATGTACCTGCGAGGCTCTGCTTGCACAGTGTCTCTACAGTACATCGCAACTCCACCTCCCTCTTTTTTGGCCATGTTCACACAGCTGTTGTAAGACAGCTGTCTGCTACGTGTGAACATGGTGTACCCCTCCAATTGAAAAATTTCAGCTACAGAGGACCCTGACAAATGTGTCTCTGTAAGGCAAAGCACATCTGCTTGTTGGAGCTCGTGATGTGCTTTCAGGTCCACCATGTGACATGGCAGACCCTGCGTGTTGTGGTGGACAATTGTCAAAACCTTTGGCGTTTGTTGTATAGATTTCAAAAACGTTAACAATGGTCTACAGCTCTGGAAAGATGCATGAGGCATACTTTCCAGGGCTGTCTTGATCTTGGGGTCAGCATAAATTTTTTTCTCATCAAAGTCAAGGATGGTGAGACCTTGAAGCGAGGTTGTGCGGCTGAGCGCAACGTACGCCATACCAGGTTCAAAAACACGCTTCAGACACACAACCGCCGACGGCATGGTCATTCCTTGAACTTTGTGGGCCGTGCAAGCAAAACCTAATTTCATGGGGAACTGCCGGCGAACAACCCCTTTCTTGTTACTTAGGTTCTCCTCAGATCTTTCGATGTACACGGAGTCATCTGAGGGACCCAAGATTTTTTTGCGGTATCTCTGTCCTGCTGTAGGATTGTCCAGCAGGAGTCCAATCATCTTCACGCCTTCCGGTTCTCTAATTACAATGTTAGAAATGGTTCCAAATGTACCGTTAACAAGGCCGTCTTCCACATCTAAATTTCGGATCAACATAACGCGTACTCCTTGAGCAGCCATTATGTTGTCGGGCAAATCTCGCTTGTGTCCTTTAATTTCCCCAGACACAAACGTCATGCAGCCAGTTCTGGGGTCTTTACGAAAATCACGAGCTGCAACGGCAATCGCATCCTTGTAGGAAGCAGTTACGATGTCGGCGTTGTGACGGTCTACTTCTTTGTTTGTGGCGTAGATGTGTAGACTCAGGGCTGGGCAATGCTGATTATCAGCCACTGCCTGTGTAAGCAAGAGCCTGTCTTCATCTAACAAAGAATCTTCCTTTTGCTTCACCCTGAGACGGTTCAAGAGTTCAGCAAAAGCTCGATCTTCTTTCTGTCGCATGATCTCTGTCAGGGTGACCATTTTGAAGTTATCCTTCCAGAGATCAAACTCAGTCTCCTCGTACACACACAGTGGCTTGGCTTTACCAAGGGGCGGCAGCTGATAAAAGTCACCTACAGCAAGGACAGACATGCCTCCAAATGGCTTCCGATTACCCCTGATCTGCTGAAATCGCCAATGCACGTAGGCAAATAGCTCTTTAGAGACCATGGATACCTCATCGATGATGAGAATCTCAGCGTTCGCCAGTGTTGCTCTGACTTCGTCGAGTGCATTCCCAAGACCTTGATAAGGTGGCTTCAAGGACCTTGGTAATTTGAGAATGGAGTGCAACGTGTTGCCTGATATGTTAAATGCTGCTGTACCTGTGAACGCGGTCAGCAGCACTGCGGGTTGGGACATGTCTGCGTGGTCCCGAAATCTCGGGAGCTCGCGCAGAATTCTCGTTGCCTCGTGGTGAATGCACTTAATCACATGCGATTTGCCACATCCAGCCCCTCCCGACAGGAAGTAATAAAATGGTTCTGGATTGTGGCCCCAGACTAGTTCAAAGCACCACTGTCGAACAGTGTAGAAAACGGAAGCCTGAGTTTCGTTCAGACTTTGGTACATTTTCCTAACAAAGTCTGGACTCAACTCTGGAGCATCTATTCTAGGCATAGAGCTCCTCTTATCCGTCTTAGTGCCGAATTCTGGGACATCTTCACCGTTTTGCTCCTGATCGCGAGGTTCACATTCAGCCAGGCACTCCAGCCGGTCAACTTCAACTTCCGGCGCAAAAGAGTTCCAAGCATTCACGAGAGGACCGCACACCTGAAGCTGTTGAAACGCAGCTTCCATGTTTTTTCCTTGGCCCTCATAACGTTTTTTGTTGTGCCTCACTATTTCCTCTACTCTCATACCCCACTTGTCGCTACACTTATAAAACTCTTCATAAGTGGGGTACGCTTCATCTCTCAGATCGGCGTCGGATCGATGTGGGAGATAAAGTTTCAGCAATCTTCTATAAAATTTCTCTGGAGTTTTTTCCTCAGAGAAGCGAGTAAATCTAATGATTGCTGGTTTTCCTACGGTTCTCTTTAGAATAAATCCTTCATCGTTCAACAATGGAAGGGCATTCGGGCTTTCCGTTTGCCGGCCGTAGACTACCCTGTAGTCTGACGCGAACTCGGCCAGGCACATACGTTCAAACTCTCGAGTGAGAGGTCTGTTGACGTATTTTTCAGGCAACCCCGACATCCATACATCCACTGATCCGGGTTCCATTCTTTCCAGTCTACTCATAGGGTGACTCATTTTCAGACCTTCCTCGTCAGTCTGAATAAACACCACGGATCGGGAGCACTTCTTGAGGCGTAAGCTGCAGGTACGGGCTACAGCCTCTTGAGCGCTGACCTCTCTGTGTTTAGAGTAGGCCTGCATAATTTGTTTCATTTCGTCGCGCTTGTTAACATCAGATGTCTTTACATCCTTGATGACGTTCTTAAGGAATTCCGTCATCTCGTGCTCCGCTTTCGCTACATATGACATCATGTACATGATGCAGCTGTAATCGTCTATGACGTACTGGATGTCCATGTTTGCGTTCCACGCTCTAAGCAAATCAGGATTGTAGGCATTAACCCAACAATCATTTGGATGGCGCCTCAGCATCACAACATGGGTGTCTGCCAGGCGCTGCGCGGCGGCAAAGTATTGCTCGTAAGTTAAGCTGCACTGGCAAAGCAAGTCTGTCAAACTGCTGAACGAAGCGCCTGGATCCATAAGCAGATCTCTAACTGGTTGGAGCGTTTGTTTAGCCAATTTTTGCATTTCTGCGAGGGCCCTTTTCTGCTCCTCTATTTGCGCTTCAAAGTCTGCATCATCTTGATCCTCTTTTTGGTAGCAATTAATAGTGGGGGGCCTGGTGATGAATGTTTTATCCATCGGTAGTTTTGGAAAGCCGAACCTGCAGGCTACATTTCCCTTCTTACAGGACTTTGAATGTTTCCTGCTGTGCACCTGAACCTCTGACACTATTTTGTGGAGTTCCGGATCTGTGTCAGGGTCGGGCATTTTGCAACTTATGTATCTATCTATAAATTCCATGATGTGACTATCGGGGTCCTCTTCAAATTTAGGTGAATCTTTTATCCAAATGAGCATGTGGATGTGCGGGCTTCCCCTGGCTTGGAACTCAACGTGATAAAAATAATCTTCCACTTCACCAATCGGCTGTGAAGGGGAGAGGATGAGATTCGTCATGAGTGCCTCTACTCTCTTTTCAAACATGCGCATTACTGTGATGGGGTTACTTCTCAGAATGTCACATTTTGATTTCCAATCCAAATCTGAAAACAGCCCCTGTTCACCTTGCTGAGCTTTGATGGCCTCTATGAACTCAGGCCATCTCATCTCAGCAGCGGAAAATGTGGCAAAAAATGTTGGTTTTCCAATTTGACGAACCATGGCGTGCACATCTTTAAGCGTTTTATTCCAATAGGCTGGAGTGCCTCTGAGAGGCTGCATGAACCTGGTCGCATCTTGGCTCATGATGAGCCGTTCTACCTCATCCTTGTCCTGGAGCATGACATTGTTAATCCTTCTGCCGTCTTTGGTTTTCGACTTTCCTTTGCGCATTTGTATAGACATACTATTTGTCGCGAGGTGAGTCTCTGTAACAAACTGCGCAAAGAAAAGATAACTCTGGTCACTTGCAAAACGCGTATCTGCAGCAAAGAGCCTAGAATTAAAGTAGAGGCTCGGGGACAGGGAGACGGTTCTAGCTTCATCTAATGTGTTCTCTCCTGTCGGAAATTGTACAGGAAAAGCCATGGCCTCTAACTTTGGTATGGTGAAAAAACCAACCGGTTTGTTGCCTTGCGCGGGTGCAACACTAAATACTCCGTCGCCATATGAAAGGATTTCCTGTGCAATGTCGGGGGGCTGCATGCAAGTGTCCAGGGAGAGGCCTGGTCTCAGCTCCTCCTGTTCTTCCTCATCTGCCTCTAACTGTCCCGGCTCGTTCTGACTTTTAAAAATTTCCTCTAAATCGACATCCCGATCTTCTTCTGGGATGCTGGGCTCCTCTTCCTGTCTGGGTTCCCCTTCTTCGATGGGCTCCTCTTCTTCGAGCAGACAGTCAAAAGTTGCAGTCTCATCGATAAACACGTCTTTATATTCTGAATGTGTCTCTTTCAATTTCGCAAGGCCAGCTAGCACATTCTTCATATTAACGTTGTAAAAGTGCTGGTAACCTTTGTATTTAATGTGCCTTTTCAATTTCACTTGAAGCAGCTGCGCTTCTGCTCTGGGCCTTGGGAGACTGTTGACGGTCGCTTCCACCTCTGATGGAACGCACACAACAGCTCCGTGGACTGCTCTCTGTTGGCCTTTTGGCAGAGCAACAATTTTTGCAAATGGCAAGATTTTTGCAATCAGCTGCCTCTCAAGCACATTAAGTGCAGCCAATTCTGGGGGGATGGGCGCCAACTCCAAATTGTTTACGACTGCCATGGGTGGTATGCATCCTCTGCTAAGGTGGCTGTCGCAGGTGTAGCATATCCACTCATGCAGTCTTTCTTGTGGCACAGAGCAAGGGGTAGAGCAGTCACTGTCACAAAAGTGAACATAGTTTCCTGTCAAGCATGCTGCTGACACTTTTGCGTGTTTACAATATTTTTGTCTTTTGCATTCTTTGACCTGATTAGGAAACATGGTTCTGTTACAAACGGTACAAATGTATGTGGGTCCATGTCTAATGGACTCACGAAAGACAGCTATGGCTGCTTCCATCACCGGATCAATCAGGGGCTTGGGGCGGTGTGGCACAATTTGTCTGTATTTTCTCCTGATTCTAAGCGCTCTCTGCATCTTGTAAAATGTGCTAAAGGCAGCATTTGTGGCCAATTTGGTTCCTCTCCGCTGGTTACAACGTTGATTAAAACGACGTCTAAATTCCGGATCACTGTGATATCTGAGATTGAAATCTTGCTTTTTCTTTTGGCTATAGCTTTGATCCGTGTTGTATCTCTGAGACATGACAAATTTTTGTCTGCTCTGAAACACTGTATCTGACTGATATCTATCTCTACAGTGTTTGTTTTGTCTGGTGCGGAACGTGGCATCCTCCTTGTATTTCTTTGTAATGTAAGTCTTCCGTTGTCTCCTGAAAGTAGCATTTTCCCTGTATCTTCTGATGAGTTCTTCCTTCTTCTTATCTTGAACATTTTCATAGTAACATTTGAAGGAAAGTAATCGCTGATTCTGATGGAGACTGTCTTGGGCATATCTTCTTCTTTGTGCTTGGAGTTTCTTTCTTCTAAATTCTGGACAGCTGCTGTACTTTTTCCTTTCATATTCCATTTTTTTCCTTTTTTCTTCACCAGACAGTAATGTGTGTTTTTTGCTGGCATGACGCATCGCTCTTCGTCGCTGTTGCTTTGGCAACTTTTTGAAATGTTTTGCTGCTGCTGGTGGTGGTGCAGGAGCCGTCTTGAGGACGCGCTCTGCTGCTGGTGGTGGTGCAGGAGCCGTCTTGAGGACGCGCTCTGCTGCTGGTGGTGGTGCAGGAGCCGTCTTGAGGACGCGCTCTGCTGCTGGTGGTGGTGCAGGAGCCGTCTTGAGGACGCGCTCTGCTGCTGGTGGTGGTGCAGGAGCCGTCTTGAGGACGCGCTCTGCTGCTGGTGGTGGTGCAGGAGCCGTCTTGAGGACGCGCTCTGCTGCTGGTGGTGGTGCAGGAGCCGTCTTGAGGACGCGCTCTGCTGCTGCTGGTACAGGAGCCGTCTTGAGGACGCGCTCTGCTGCTGCTGGGCGTGGGAGAGCTGTCCTGGATACACTGTGTGCCAGAGATGCCTGAGGGCATTCTCTTGAACCAATGGCTTCGAATGACACCGGCACAAACTCATAACTGTCAGAATGGCCGCGATTTGCAAACAGTCTGTGCAGGTGTTCAGCCAAGTCACTGATCTCCGAGAAGGTCTTCATAATTGCAGTGCCGTGGGGGTGAGGTAAGCCCATCACATTTCTTGAGTGTGAATCAAACACACCATACCTGCCCGAACGGTCACGGAAAACTGCAATACACTCTGGACTTACTATGACTAAAGCCAGATTAACGTCACCTGACAGACACTCTAATTGTGTGGCAAGGGGCAGATACCAAGCCTGGCTTCCACTGGCTTTCACAAGTCCACACCTGATTTCAGGCATGTGGACATTACACATATCTGTGTCAGTCAGGACTTGTTTGGGCAGTTCTTCCACAGCGAGATGGTCACTGTGGAATCTTTTTTCCCGGATCAGCTGTTGTTTTACACCTACATAAAGTCAATCTCCCTTTGCCAGCACTCTATCAAGGGCAGCAGTGTTAAACTGACAGCCCTCGTTAAGATAAGCCAGAAAAGTCAGGGACATACAGGTACACTGGTGGTTCCTGGAGAACTTCCTGTACCTCATGTCACTCTGACTATGACTAGCCCTAATACTAGCACTAATTGGCACCTGAAATATAAGATAAATTATAATCATTATCATAAAGGACTACTTATTAGCATAACCGTGAGCATAGTAAGGCTGACAATCTTACACATTACTTGACTTGAACACATCAACACAGATTATTCCATTTTTCAAATTTAAATGTTTTGAGACCATTGTCAACCTTTGTCATCTTGACCAAAGTCTGAAGGAGGCTTTAAAAGGACCTTTAAATCTCACACATCCCTTGCTACTACTTGTACTTGTGTCACACCTTTTACACATGAAAACATTAATATTCAAATTTATAATACAATGGCAGTGTATTAAAACATGTCGCTTACACTTTCATCACTTACATCACCACACTTTCCCTTGAACAAACACTTGTTCACGCCCACAATAAACCTGAATGTAAATGTCTTTACCTCTTTGGAAGGCGAATGAGAGGTGGAGAGCCCATCATCGATGATCCAGGGCCAGCAGGTCGATGAAGGTGTCCAGGCAGTCTGTGATAAGTCATAACACCAGTTAATATTTGGACATGAGGCAACACAATGCAGCAAGTTGATACAAGTTTTCCAAATGTATTTCAATTACTCACTGACATTTGTGAACTGCAGAGAAAGATATGGGTATCAGAGATGTTAAATGAACCAGTTCAATGCAGTTACAGCTGATTTTACAATAAGCGTTCTGTGTGTGTCAGTTGTGGAAGTAATACCTTAGCTGGGCGAGGAGAGTGATAGGCTGCAGCTTTAATGGTCTGGGACAGTCCAGCCGGTGAAGGGGTCTTCAGCCTGGCCATCTGAAAACAAATACCAACAATTCAGTAAAATGAAGACTTTGATGACATTATGAACTTTATTCAATAGAAATAATCTTTACCTTCGCAACCGGTGAACAGCAGGGGGTCGCCGGATCACCCAAACTACAGGACAACCTGACTGGAGGGGATCCAACCAGCTGCTGACACATGAGAACAAATATGTTAAACTTCACGCGTCTCAGTGAACACAATGTGTATTCTGAGTGAGATTGTGTCTTGTGTCAGAGAGTAACATACGTTGGTCACTGAAGTTTGGGTGCGGGGGGGTGTTCCATCCGTGGTCCTGGACCGAGGAACCGGGCTGGAGGGGCCGTCGTCCTCCAGTCTCCGTGACAGCCTGGCTGGAGGGGATCCAACCTGCTGTTGACAGATGAGAACAAATATGTTAAAATTCAGAAAGAGTGGACAATGTAGTTATGTCTCCATGAAGACACCATTTCAACTGTAAACATTGACTATGTGCGTCAGTTGTGTAACATACGTTGTTCACAGGAGACTGGTGGCGGGGGGGGCGTCTCTCCGTGGTCCTATGATGCCTGGCTGCCACTGGGGAGGCCACCTGCACCGTCAAATAAAACATAGAACCAGTAACTGAAGGGACCAAGGATAAACGTTATAATACAGCTGAGAAGCGATGTCACACAATTTACCTTCTTGCGCGCTGGAGGAGATGGGACGTCCACCACGTCAGACAGCTGAGAAGGAGACACTTCCTCCATAGCACAAAGGGTCGTGCTACTGAACCACCGTGGGTTCAGTGGAAGGAAGGACTCCTTCTCCTGTGGAAGACAAAACACCACAAAGACAAATGAATATTTGTCAGGTCAAATACACAAAGTTTAAATACTAACCAGTTAACTTGTTGTGAAAAAAACAACAAAAAAAAGAAAAATAACTCACCTGCTGCTGAGCCACGCTGGCCGGACCAGGAACCTGCGGCTGGGAAAGCACATCACATATTTGATTAAATAGGTGCTTTTTAGTTATGACTGTGAACCAAAATGTACACAAACACATGTAAAGACACATAATATAATAATAAATAAAAAAGAAAAACCCTACTAACCTTGCTGCTCTGACCAACGACCTTCCACTGGAAGGGGTCAGGAGACAGAGGAGCACGTACCTCTCCCTTCACAACCAGCTTAGGAGAAACCTTCCTAAGCGGCTGTGAAGGAGTAGGAGACACCGGGGGAGGTGGAGGTGGTGGTGGTGTCTCGAGGAACTGCTCCGTGGAGGCCCACAGCAGCTGGGTGAGAATCCCCATCCCCTCACGGTCGCTCAGGTGAACCTGCAGACATGACAATACAAATCCATTTACAGACAGTTTAACTTCAAAAAGGTAGCTCGTGTCGACTGTTTCATATCGACACACAAGAAATTATAGCAAATTAGACCTTTCCTATCACACAGATACTCTACTTACGCCGTCTCTGCTCCACAGATCCAAGCACGTACGGGGGAAGTACTCCTCCGCAGAGAAGTACCTCAAACCTAAAAACATTAAAAAAAAGTCATTACGATATTCACACATGTATGACTAAGTTCATCACAGACATTTTTAAGTACATTTCTTTTACTTGGGTCAATTGACAAGATATTTTTTGTTACCTACCCATACGAGCTGTCACGCGATGGTACGCATGGCGAAGGGCCCTCTGGTGCTCCTCATCCTCGTTCAGGCGGGGAGGAAAGTCCACCACAAAGACCTGTAGGAAACAAAATTTTAGAAAACACCAACTGACAGTTTCATTCAAAATCACACACACCATATTTAGTACACATTTTTGAAAGCTCATACAGTTAATCTTATTAAAGTAGTCAATGTACTACTAGTGTTGTTTAACTACTAAGAATACAAGACAAGCGAGACATGAAATAAATGCTTACCTCCGGCCAGCGGCTCCTCACAGCAGTGAGGAATCGGGCGTAGTCAAAATTTTAGAACACACCAACTGACAGTTTCATTCAAAAATCACACACACACCATATTTAGTACACATTTTTGAAAGCTCATACAATTAATCTTATTAAAAGTAGCTAATGTACTACTAGTGTTGTTTAACTACTAAGAATACAGGACAAGCAAGACATGAAATAAAAGCCTACCTTCGACCAGCGGCTCCTCACAGCGGTGAGGAATCGGGCGTAGTCGACGGCTGCCTCGTCGACGGTCCTGCTCGCGGTCAGGTTGTTGCTAGGAGCAAGAACACAAACAGCATCAGGGTCTTGAGGAACCTTAGCGTGTAGGACCTCAGTGCGCAGCTGAGAAGCATGGGCCCCAGGGGTCGACATGATACCAAAAGAAAACTTTCCTTCTGGCATCTTGGCGAAGCGGTCCACGATGGCCCGGAGATGGGAGTCCCCAACAATCAGAACAAACTGCAACAAAAAAGAAAATTTCATTAGCATGAAAATCATTAATCCCTCTCAAGATCAATTACTTCCTTCATAAACTGGACAATAATAGCACCTGCTTGCCAGGAGACTCCGGTGGGATGACCAACTTGTGGCTCCGTCCAGTGAGCTTCGAAGTTGGCCACGTCTTCACCCGATGGCGGTAACCGGTACCGCGGCCTGTTTGGTAAAGTACAAAACAGATAAAAGGTTAAACTGATGAAGGAAAGGCTACTAGGAAATATCAACAATCACTTGTTTATACCAGTAAAAAAGTACAGGAAAACCTGTTTAAAAAGTTCAATATTGATGATGAATTAATTTATTGATCACTTAGGGATAAAAACAAGTAGATACTTACGTGCACGAACTTGCACATCCTCCGGGCTCCAGAAAGGCTTGGCTGGGGGTGAAGATCCAACTGCCTGATGACAGATTAAAGACAAAAAAATATATAAATTAACGATAATCATAACAACAAGCATAAGATAAAGACATACAAGTTAAAACAAAATATAATAAAACATGTCTCATTGTGTGTGTGTGTGAGGTAGGAACATACGTTGCCGACTGGAGCTCGGGAGCAGGGGGGGTGGGTCTCCCTGGTCCTCTTGGTCCTTGACCCTCTGGAAGGCTCCTCTCCAGCCAGGGGGGACACCGTCTGATGAAACGTTAACATCAAAAGACATGGCAGACATTCAGAACTCAGCAGTTCAGGAGAAAGCAATAGATGCAACATTTCTACAGCCATTTTCATGCAGACAGTTGTCACTGCGACACAGAGGCTTATCTACTGTGTAAGTACCTCCGGGGGGGTGGGGGAAGACCTCAGCTCCTCCAGGTTGAGCTTCCTCCAGCGCTGCTTCAACACCACAGACCGCCTCGACTTCCTTGGCATCCTGCTGATGGAAGATAAAAACAAGAGAAAAACAACAAGAGAAATGCTTGTAAAACTGACCTAAACCTAAACCACCTAATGTAACGTAAACTAATCTAAGACAACCTAATATAATCTTATATATAAAATGATATTTGATAAATAGATGAAGATGTGGTGATTGTGTGTGTGTAGGTGATGTGGTGATACTGCTCTGTGAAGGTTGAGGGCAATGGATCAACGATGACGGTCACTCTCAGCTGTCACTCTCAGCAAAGGAACCCTTTAATCTTGTCAAAGAAAATAGGCAATAAAAGGATCAATGTCTCTCAGATGTTACGAGTCAGTGTTAGCAACAAATTAATATCATAACAGACACAAGTTAAACATCTGTACTTGTCATAATTTGTGTGTTTTTGGGCACAGTATTTCTTCAAATAATTCTATGTTATAGTATTTTAATTATCATTTATAGTAATTATTATATCAATTTTATACTACACAGTATCAAATCGTTTATTCCTAAGAACAAAGAATTACTATGACATGATGAATATAACACACAAGATAAAAATAACTAACCCTAACAACAAATGTACGGGATTTTATCAACATCTGAATGCACATTTATTACCAAAAGCAAAAATAGTCATGTATGAAAATGCTTCCTTTTCTATTTAATCAAGGTAGATTGTAAAAGTGTATGGTACATCTAAAGTATGATATTTATCTAACTACATAGAAAAGCATTTAATCACATCTTATCACAAACAGGAGAAATGTGTTTTTCAGTAGACAGAAGGGAGTATTAAATACTAGTCACAATCTACACAATTAGATATGAAATACAGCTTTTAGCTTGAGTTAATATTCTTGTATGAAAACAGAAAAAACAAACAAAAAAAAATCCCAAATTAATGAGTGTAATATCTCCAAGTACAAATCTGACCCGTGTTAAGGACCTAGACATGACAGTACAATTCGCACCCGGAGAGAAAAATGGCTACCGTTCGCGCCGTGAGAGAACAAAAGGCGAAGGTTCGCGCAGTTAGCATCTAGCTAATGGCTATCCTTCGCGCTGTTAAGGCATATAACAAAGACTACTGCTCTCTATGCTTGAGTCTGACAAATACAGCATGTTACACCTGTTTCCATTTCCATTTTCGTGGGAAATTATCCTAAAACGCCCATCATCATGTGTCGTTTCCCTGCGAGAAACACACATCCACCAGCTTATTCCTCCGCCTGCCACAGACTTACCACAAGCCGGCTAAGATAACACCCTCCACATCAGATCTGACCGTAGAGGTGGAGATGTGGAGGGTGAAGCTGGCGTGTCTCTCCTACTTCACCCTTCATTGACCAAAAAACACTGTTCAGAGACGCAACCGCTGTGCATGTAGAGCCCGCGCGTCACGCACAGGCAACAAACACAGAGTGCACAGCAGCTTTTAGATCGGGAAATGACATGAGACGGACCTCTCTAGTAGATAAGTCATGGAAACTCAGAAGTGTTCGAGTTTTCCTGTCATTCAAAGCAGCAGAAACAGTCTGTGGCAGAACGTCTTTGAGTTCATTTGCTGTGCATGACAGTGGACGCACTGCCCATCTGCACATCGCAGTCATCATCATCGTGAGTGTAATCGAGTCAAACTCATCGATAAATTGCTGCATCACCTTTGAGGCCATCCCTCTGTCTATTCTTTTCAGATGCTGCGAAGACAGTGCCTGTGTCAGTGGCGCTGCTGTCCTTGCTGCTGCTGTTGCTGTTTCTATCCTGGTGAAACAAGGAAAGATCCGTAAGTTACAAGCCTCTACTCTACAGCATTTCATCAGTGGTAAAAGTACATTTACTCAGATGCTTCACATGAAGGCCCACTGCGTAGTAGTAAAGGGGGATCTATTGGCAGAAATGGGATATTAGATTAAAATTCATGTTTTCAGTTTAATTATAATCCCGTAGACCACAGAGCAGTCCAGACAGGACAAACCAAAACACTGCCTCAAGAGAGGAACTTTCTCAGAGGGTGAGTCAGGGGAATTTATCTGCAACTTCCCCTCAAGATGCCTTTTAAATCCTGTTTGATCCTGTTTTGTGCAGCTTCCTCTTTTAACTTGTCAAGTATACCAAAAGAAGAATTGAAAAAAGCTTAGACAACCGCTCAGACTCAGACTTAGGGGTGACACACAGTGCATTGATCTTCAGAATCAAGTGGAGAGCTAGGAGACAAGAAAACTGCTTAATGTTGTACGTCATAGAGATAATACTGTTATATCATGTAGACACGCACGAGAGATACAGACTGGGAATATTGTCCTGGTGTATATGTGGCTGGTTGTCTACTCAGGAGATGATGACATTTGATGCACGAGTATTAATTTAATCACTTCAGGTAGAATTTTACATGAAGGTGCAATATGTAAGAGTTGGCTATCTGACTAATTCATATTCCGAGCAAAAAAAGGGTGCAGCCTATCACCGCTAACTGCTGCTAACTGTAGCTGGCATTAGTTAATAAGTTAACAGTTAACCATTCAGCTAGCGGTTGTATGACTCTGCCCGGATTGAGGCCTCAGAGCACCAGGGAGGGGTTGGTGTTGTTTAGTATCGGACGATCACATCTTTAGGTACAAACTGCCTCAGTGCTAGCTGGTTAACAAGCTAACCTCAATTCCTTGCAACACAATACATGGACGTCTTCAATATAATGTTGAATAAAAACTGTTATTTATTTATATTCTGGTTTTTTTTATGTTTTAAACTAAAATTCCTCCATAGTGCACCTTGAAGTAGGATTTTTAAAACTGGACTTGTATTTAAAGTATTTTCACGTCATGGTATTGGTGCTGCTGGCTTTTTAAAGACATTTGTGGACAGCAAATCAATATTTTGTTCATTGACTTCCAATGTCTAATCAAATCCAAAACTTAATTCATTCAAGCATGTGAAGAATGTTGGATCTGCTTTGAACATCTGATAATTTAACACTCATTTGCCATAATGTCACATCAGACAATATCGTTAATACTGCGATGATGATACCTAGAATGTCATTACACTGTCTACTGCCTATCTTCTTAGCCGTACACACCAAACTGTCTGAAGTTGTTGCTTAGTGATTGTCACAAACATGTTTCCATATTCTCACATAGATTTTCAAGAAGATGCTCAGGAGAAGGAGGGGGGAGAAGCAAAGAAGCCCTGAAGCAGTGAAATGACAGAAAGTGGCCTTAGAGGAGGTTGATGAGATGATTTAAAAAATGGGCTGTTTACAAAGGTTGCCTCAGGATGCACTTGTGTGTGACAAACCAGAGTAAAAGGGCATATATATAGTTTACACTTAGTCTGGAATTTATCCAATCATATTATTGTTAGTTCATGTGGTGAAGAAGTGGGATGGGACACACTCTGTGTTGGTAGTCAGTATTTCTAACATTAGTACACTACATACAGACTCATTCATTAAAAAAACACTATACCCATACACAGAATTACACCCAACAGAACACAGAACAACTACTGTTAATGACTACTTTTTAAAGATGATCAGGGATCCATAGTAGTATTATTAGGCTTGCTAACTGAGGTAATCATTGCTATCATACTGATTTTATATATATATATATATATATATATATATATATATATATATATATATATATATATATATATATATATATATATATAATTAACTTAACTTCTTAGTATTTATTGCACACCCACCAGTGAGGTGACATAAGGTATATAATACAATTAGGTAGTTGCTAGCTCTGAGAGTTTAAAATGGTTTCCTAATGCATGAGTCCACAACACTACTACTACTTTACTTGAAGCCTTTACTTGAATCAGCGCTAACACCAAAGAAATGAGTGTTCAAAGCTGTATGGGGAGGGTGAAGTAATGCTGAGGGATGGGCGAGTGTGTGTTGGAGGGAGGGATGCATGTGCTGATCTGGCATCTATCTCATTATCCTTCTGTACATTTTTGGTTGCCAATAAATAATGATGTAGAATAAATTCATTACAATAAGTTAATAAACATATTTATGAAATTTCAGTTGCCAGTGTGGTAATTGTTGTACAGCCTCTTTACCATTGTGTTTATCTGAGTTTGGTCCCCACCAGGGCATGCCAGTATTTTACTTGCATTTGCCCTCTATGTAACTATCTGCCATAACCTTTTTTCACTCCACTAACGCTGGACTAACTACCACCCAGGTTATGTACCAGTTATTTCTACCAGCCCAGCCAATATAGCTAAAGCTAAAAAACAGCCCTGGGGTAGAACCTTTCTGACTGCAGGATATCCAGAGATACCATATGAGCACAGTCATCTATTCTGAAACCAGAGCCAGTCCGAACAAGAAAAATATATTTAAAAAAAAACAAACAAAAAATAAAGAAACAAATATTCAAAAAGCTTTTATTATAGCAGATAAATCATGAAGAGTGCAATCATTTAAAATCCATCATGTTCCGGCTACTGGGTCTTTATCAAAGTAGCAAATAACAGAATGTAGAAATATATGTTATGTAATGTATATATGATATGATCCCCTAAAAGGCTGCATGCACGGGTGATATTTTTTTTGAATCCCTCCTCGGACACAAACCAAATGCCTTCTTCTCTCCCCTTAAAGACATTGCTGTTACCATGATAACCCAGATGGTGGCACTCTCGAACAAACAGAAGTGTTCTAAATCTCTTCCTAAGTTTTCACCTTTGCTTGCAAGACTACATTTGTTATTCCTTTTTTTCCCCTAACACTTTTGTCTGATTGTGTTTGTATTTTCCTGTACATGCACCTGTGTATTTCAGTGTGTTTAGACAAACAATAACCTCCCTCGGCGGAGGTGATAAACAAAAAACATGAGTAAACATATGCACATACACAGAAACAACATTCTGTTTCAGGCTTTGCAGGAAAAAAGTTCCACTACGTTTGAAAAGCTTATTACTTTTCTGTTGTTTAAGAAGCTGCGTGATTTAAGAAGAGAATCAGTTCTTGGAGAAAATGTAGGATGTTAGGTATTGATTTAGAAAATTTATTTGTGATTTTAAAAAATGCAGCGTATAGAATAAAGGAAGCAAGCAGATACTTCAGAGCGGTATCATCTGGATTATGATTCTACAGGCTGATTCTATAAGTCTACAGGCTTTTCCCTGCAATCCTGCGTTCAACGCGACTAGATCGGCAGAAATGTGGACTCACAAATAGTGGCCAAGACGGATTCAAATATGTCAAATATTGCCAAAGAGCTCTCTTGAACTTCATAACATTGCAGTGAGACAGCCTTTTTAAGCCCTCCAAGTGGACATTAGAATTGGGCCGATCGAGAAATATAACGTGAGAGCTGAAGGACGCACAGGAGTTCATTCCAAATCTTGATCTACTGCCCAGGAGTTGTCAATGAGTCATTTCAGATTTTTTTCTTTAAAGAGCTGCAGAAGACATCACACAGTTGTTTTCACCATCATAGTAGTTTTGAACTTTGCCTCATCGAACTGCTTTCCCTGCATTATCTTTTTGTAACTACTGATCAGTTTCGCACGCCACCATTACCACTGTGTTTGCAGATTCCTGTAAATAATATTTGCAGCACCGTCGGTCTTCTGGATGAATGCTACACGTCCATCTGACTCGGCCTGAGTTTGGCGAGAGCAGCGATGGCATCGTTGCGCTCCATAAGTCGGAACATCTTAGCCAGGTGTCCTACTGTCCACTCCGGGTGCCGGCTGGTGACCCCCTCCAGCACGGCTTTCAGGGGGCTCTTACTGTCCTTCATGGAGTAGCTGTAAGTAATCCAGGTGGAGGGGAAGGAGCAATGAGAGGCCAGATGTTTGGTGTTCTTTAGCCCGTGGATTTCCGGATCCAATAAAATCACCAGCTCCTCCAGAACATCCAGGTTGTCCAGCACTGTTTGTAAAGGTGCAGACAGGATGGCGGGACCTACAGAGGGAACACATTCTTTGTAACCAGAGCTCAATAAGCTGGTCCAAGAAATACAACAATGGGCCCAGCAGCCAGTCGACACTGTCTGAGTACCACAAGGTGAAAGTTATTTACATTACCAACTGACAGCACATCGAGATTAACCAACCCCTCCAAAACGGTTCCGGCATGAAAAAGGGGGTGTTGATAACACCGGACGTGGTTGAAAATAGAAGCTAAAATACCAACTCAGATGTTTGTTTGCACAAAGTTCATTTAGAGATGGCAGTATAGTTTCCACTCACTCAGCACGTCACTGTTATCAGGCGGAGTAGAGAGAGAAGAGAACCCAGCATTGGTGTACGATGATCTTCTGTCATAAGCCAACACTCTGCCTTGACCTGCGTTGAACCCCGGCCATGAGAGACACACACAATCCAAATTGGCTATGAGTTGTTGACTTCTTTCACCTTTGCACACACTCATATTTGTGTTTAAACCTTTGCTTTACAACAGGCAAACCTCTTCTCCGCCTTGTGTAGATTAGAACAGCAGACAGCACGACCAGTGCAATGGAAATCAGGATAACCAGTGGTACTGCCCCTGCAAAAGTAACAAAATGTCAAGGGTAAATTTATACTATGGAGAAATGTGTTCTAGTTCCATAATCAAGCAAAGGCGTGAGACTGAGATGGAAAAGAGAGCCAAGGAGGGCTTACAAAGATAACAACACAGTACTGATTAGCTTTATTTATAAAGCACCTTTCAAAACCAGAGTTACAAGGCACCTCACAGGCAGACATTTAAATACACGGGACAAACAGGCAGACAAACGACCCGTATATTGAGATGTTAAAATAACCACGATAAAAACAAGCTCAACAAATAGAATTTTTTTTAAAAAAGCACAGCAGTTAGGAGAAGGCCCTACGGCAAGAGAACGTTTTTAAGCGGTGATTTAAAAGTGGACACAGACATGGCTAATCTGAGATAGCAGAGTGAGTGGCCGGAGGTGCAGGAAGGGGCCTGTGGAGGGGGCCAGCATTATTAAGTGTATACTCACAGTGCAGAGGGTTAGGGTGTTCAGGGAGCAAAGATGTTTTAGAGGCTTTGTTTGTTGGGTTAGTGGATTCTCGGATTGCCTGAATCTGAAATGACAACAGAGCGAACTGACTATGGACAGCCATGCAGCAGAGGAATGCATCTTTGCTGGCATATTATTGCCAATTATTTTACCAAGAGGAACATGTATATTTGGGTTATTTGAGGAGCAACAGTGTGCAATATTCTGCATCTGTCTCTTAATTATTTTGTTTAAATTGTTTCTACTGCTCTTTTACTCATCTGTTGTTTTTTTTTTAAATTTCTAAATGATATTTTACTACAACTTTCAATTGATGCTCTCTGTGTTTGACATCCAATTTGCTACTGTAATATTACCTATGTCCCCACTGTGGGACTAATAAAGGATGGATCTTATGTCATCTAATTTTTATTGGGTTATATTTATAATCTGCTACCTTAAGGTTTTAAAAATAGACAAAGTCGGTGAGTCAAACCATGAAATTTGGGGAACTTTTGCAAGTGGGTTCATTTCCTCATAAGCACTGACGTATAGGCAGATTAATTTCCTGTGTTGAGCCACAGAAAGAATATCTACCATCGATATCAAGATAAGTTACCGTAGAAAATTCTGAGACACTCTGAGGTGTTGTTATTGTTGTTGCTGTCGTCGTCGCTGTTTCCTGACAAGAATGAGATCATGTTGAAAATCGTTAGTAGTAAATATATATATATATATATATATATATATATATATATATATATATATATATATATATATATATATATATATATATATATATAGTAAAACATAAAGCTCAAGACAGCTCAGTCTACTCACTTTGTATGGAACTTCGGTGGTATGGGTCCTACATAAACAAAGAAATGATGAATAAAAAAAGGAGGGGTAAAAGCTAGGCTTCCACTTCAGTATCACACACGGTTTACCTGAAATAAAACCATCCCAGACTTTTTGACGAGCCTTTTTTTTTTTCTTTCTAGTGAAAATGAGCTCACCTCGTGTCTCGGCACTGCGTGTCGGTGGTCGCGCTGCAGGGGCTGACGGTGCTGTGTCCGGTCGGACAGGAGCCACACGGCGCACACTTCGCCCACCTGCCCGGGTTGTACGTGTTGTCTTTGCACGCTCTGAATGGGGGCTCGTGTCGCCCCCCTTTGTCATCGAAGCCACAGTTAGGACTCACTTCATATCCTGAAGCAAAAGGGGGAAAAAAAACCCAACAACACAGGAATAAAACGTTGTGGCTTTATATATTATAACGATAATACGAATGTGAATGTAAATATGAATATGAGTGACCTACCTGCCTTAAGGCCACATGGCACACACTGCGAGTTTCGCCAGAAAGTGGTCAGATCGGGGCAGTTTCGAGAGTAGCCCATCATTGCTAAAACTGCGCTCCTTTGCAAAAGTTGCGGGTACCTTACTCTGCACCATGAAGCTCCACCGACTCCGCCCTCCCCTCACGCATCTGAACACCCTCAAATTTAAAGAGCTCATACCTCCCCAGGCGTCAAAAAATAACCTCTCGCATGTTTAGTTTTGAGTATATTTTTTCGTGTTTATTCCATTCGCGCGGGGGCTGAAAGTCAAATAAAGAGTTAAGTTAATAAATAAATAAATACATACATACATACATACATACATACATACATACATACATACATACATACATACATACATGCATAAATAAACACCTCCGTTCCAGTAGTTTTCTACTGCTGTTGTTGTTGTGTTCCATTTTTTGCGTGTGTGTTACTTCCCGAATCCTGCGTCGACCACGAAGTCCCCCACCGGTGCTGTTTGTCACTGTGATTAGAAAAGTGACACATGAGAAGCTCATACTTGAAACAGAAAATTTTCCTTTTATGGTTGTGTTTCGACAGCCATAAAAGGAAAATTATAAGAAGAAGAAGAAGAAGAAGAAGAAGAAGAAGAAGAAGAAGAAGAAGAAGAAGAAAAGAAAGAAAGACAGAAAGAAAAGAAACCTTCCACGTGTCATCAATCCCACGGTCTCAGGTGGGTGGGGAGGCAGAGTCATTTATGGTAGAATTTCTCTAGAAAGCAAGGCGGATGAGAACCAGACAGACTTGAAGAGCGTGGCCGGGAGCGGGCTATAAACACAGCAAACTGCGAGACTAATGAGGGGCCAAGGTGGGCAGGTGTGCTGGGAAGGTCAAATGACAACATCAGTGATGCAGTCCAGCAAAAATCTGCCACTGACTTACAGCCACTGAGAAATGTTTGAGGAAGAACTGAACTGCCAGGATAGTAACAACAACAACAACAACAACAACAACAACAACAACAACAATAATGATGATGATAATAATAATAATAATAATAATAATAATAATAATAATAATAATAATAATAATAATAATAATTAAAGCTGCGAGCAGCGTTGGTCGGGCCCTCGCAGTCCACGCACCTCGGGGCATGCTGCCGTCAGGGCTTCCGCACGCAACGCCTCGAAGAAGCCGTTTCTTTATAATTTGGTGGCCTGCTCCCGCTGGCATTAAGTAATGCACGCTGAAGACAGAAAAAAGAGTGTGTACTGCTGCATGATTCCCCAGACAAAGACTGAGTTGATGGTCCGCTTCTGGAGCTGGCTGACGAAAATGTCCACATGAGGCATAATGCAAAGAAATAGTTTCGGGAAGAAGCTGAAAGTATCATCGTCCAGTAGCTGAAGAGAATTTTTTCTCCAGTTCTTCCAGCTGCTCTACACTGTAGCGATGATGTCAGGCACTCTAGCTCACGCAATACACACCCATTATAAAATCACAAGATAGCCTAAAAAATCCTTGAAACTAAAACTGTGATGGTTTGGAAACCGTTAAAGATTGTTAGAAACTGAATACATGCCCAATAGTTCAAGGTCTTCTGACTCTTTAAAAATGTGGAATAGTATCTGTAGCTCAAAGCAAGAAGCACAACAAGAGGTTGAAAGGCGATGAGTTTTGAAGAGGATTTTAAGATTTTCCCATTTACTTTCCATTCAAACTAATTAGACTGCGACCAAATCGCCACCTATTGGCCGATCTGCACCAAATTTTACACAAAGCCTCATCAGTCCATTGCACACAATTTTCAACATTTACATGATAATCAGAAAGTATTTTGTTAAGATGTACATGATTGTCTGCTTTCTAGACAATTTGCAGGAATTTGTTGTTTTATATTTTGGCTGTTTTATGGACTGTCAAAATTCTTTTAATAACTTTTTGTCGGGAGGGTCCATAGATGCTTCACGCAAAATTTAGTGCAAAGTGGTCAAATTGCCTAGGAGGAGTTCGAAAAAGTAGGTTTTGCATTTGTCCCAATTTTGCGAACAAAAAGTTAGCTCAAAAGTGGGCGTGGCCTAAAACAAATAATTCAGCTGAATGCAGGGAATAAGTAGATATAAGGTTTAACAATGTGTGACACATTATGTGTGAGTTATGGGCCAAAAACGCTTTCACATAAAAAATAGCGCCACCTGCTGGTCATTTTTGGTGTGTAAGTTGCAGGGGCTAGTCTATACCAAACCTATGAATTTCATTTCCACAAGTGTTATGGTGTGGGCACAGGGCCAAATATAAAATTAAACTGGCACCAGAGCGCCACCTAGTGGCCGATTGATAAGCATTTTGTGAGATATGCTCAAGAGGCCAGTGGCAATAAGTATTCCAAGTTTGGTGTCAATCCGCCAAACCGATGTGGAGATATAAACTATTTGAATTTAAAGAGCGCCACCTTGTGGTCATCACCTAGACTTTTGGACACATGCTCATTTAGTCAGGTAGAAGTATAAACTTAAGTTTCATGTCATTTGGACACACCGTTGTGGAGATATCCAACACTTCCTGTTTGGCAGGAAATCCACAGGAAGTTGTTATTTAATAACGTGAGTATTGTTTGGCCTATCAAAATTCTTTTAATAACTTTTTGTCAGAAGGGTCCACAGATGCTGTGTGCCAAGTTTCGTGCAAATCGGTGAAACCGCCTGGGACGAGTTCGAAAAAGTAGGTTTTCGACATTTTGCGACGTAGCGAAAAAAACGGTAGGCGGAAATGGGCGTGGCCTATACCACGAGACTCAGCCCACTTCACTGAACGCGTGGATATAAGGTTTTTGAATGTGCGACAAAGTATATGGGAGTTAGTAGCCAAAACGCGCTGTGCTTAATAACAGCGCCACCTAGTGGTGGAAATTCAGGACGAAAATAGATTATAAAATTTTTCGCCGGGTGGGACTTATATTCCAAGTTTGGTGAGTTTTGGGGTATGTTCAGGTAGTCAAAAATGCAATCATTTCGTCCGAAGAAAAAAAAATAAAAAAAATAAAAAAAATAAAATAAAAAAATAAATAAAATAAAGAATCCCTTGAAATACAATAGGGTCCTCGCAGGGGTTCCCTGCTCGGGCCCTAATAATAATGATAACATTTGATTATGTTTTACCTGCATGTCTTGAATACCACATCAATTACACAGGGACTTGTTAAAGGAACAGTTCACACCAAGGCAGCGCATGAAGATGCATGAGCTGTTGGTAACCCTACCAAATGATGCTACGTTTGTTTGTTTGTTTGTTTGTTTGTTTGTTTATATTTACATGCACCTCATGTTGATACTGTTAATATCTATTTTAGCTCATCAAGTCTATTTCATTCTGACTTCTGTTGCATCGGTGCACCTAACATAACATAACAGCCTGTGTTGTCTTTCAACAATCCAGCCCAACCTGCCCGACTGCCCCGTGTAGGAAGACAGTCAGGCCCAGAGTCATGCTAATCCAGCTCGGTTAAAGGTCTGTTCCAAGGAAAATGAGATATACACAACGGACCGGCAAAACAAACATGGAACCAAAGACTGTTGTGCCCGTATCTTTACAGAGAACTGGCTCGACCATTACACCTCGGACAGAGCCGCTGCACTCAAGGGGCCAACATGCAACATCACAGCTGGGTGGGAGGTGGACTCTGTGGTTACAACACAGATACTTGGTGCTCACACAGTCAAAGCTGATAGACAGTGTCTCCCACTGTCTGTTACATGGTTCATGCTATAGCTTACACAAGACAGAACAACAACAAGAAAGAATAACAAAAGGAAAAAAATAAGCAAAATTCAAAGGTTTTTGCCATGATCCCTACATACTGACCATGAGTGCAGCAGACTTGTCAGATTGTGACCAACCACTAGGTCCTATTGTTACATTTCTTAACCTGTTGTAATAATGAACCACGCAGTCAAATATTTCCCTCTTCCCGTTCTGAGTCATCTCACAATTTCGGCGCCTTATGTCTGTCTCTGTAACAACAGTTTAAACTAAGCTATTGTCAGGGAACAGTAAAAGAAAAGAAAAAAAGAGGAAGAGATCATCATTATCTGTTCTTAGACATAACATCAACAAATGACCAACCCAGTCACAAAAAGTTAGGAAAGTCTGCAAATTTATTACATTTCATATTACATTTGATTTTATCATATTTGCGCTAACTGCAAACTGCAAACTGCAAACTGCACTAACTGTCTGAAGCAAACAACGATGGAGATGAAAGTGGTGTCCCTAATGATCACTTAGATACTTAAGGACTGGTGCTTCTTGGAGGTGGGGGTGAGCAGTGCTGTAGGTAGATAGTCGCTTATTTAGTCTCATAACCTTGTCATCAAAGACCAGTAATCTGGAAGTGAGACTCAGCAGAACCTTTCTCTGGAATCTCTCACAACATTTCTTCCCACAGTCACTGATAACTCACAGGATATGAACTCGCACAAAAAATAAACTGCAGGCGCAGAGAACACAACCATGCTGCAAGTTGTTGTTATTAATGACACAATGACATCATTACAAACTATTCACTGCCGTGAAAAAACGTTAGCATGTTAGCATGCTAAAGTGCTAAAGTAAGATAGTGAGCATGGTATAAACATGTACAGCCTCAGTGCAGAGTGTCACCAACATAGATGTGGGCTGTTAGTCTTGTGTGGACACAAGTTGTAATGAATAGTCTCGATTGAGTTCCTTTTGTGACATGTTATGTGTTCAACTGGGTTCAATAGCAAATTATGTTTTTAGGGTTAGTAGGTATACATCACCTTAGCAGCCTGACCTGTGTAGATGTTCTTCATGTGCAGAGCAGCTGTGTGTTCTCAACTCTGAAGGATACAGTTGGAGTACCGCTGAGGCAGCAGGATGTGGGGGCTAAGCTCCAGCTGGAGCGGATCTCTCCCTAAGCTTTCTCCTGTTGTGCTGGCCATTCTAATGTAGCTTTAAAAGTATACAGGCCACTAGACCATAGCTCTAAAGGGAAGCATTTAGTGTCTCGTCTCTGGTATGCATTGGCACCGCCCTCAGGTCAGTCAGATTTAATGTGGGTGTTCTTCTTTTCTCATAGAACCAGCTTTTGCAACCTGTGTGAACTATTTTTAAAAAAAAAAAAAATGTTCTCAGAGCTGTAACTCTTGTCTGTGGCCATGGCATTCCCTTTCTGGTTATTTGTGGCAAAGGATTCAAAGTACTTCCAACAAGCTTGAGTTTTCCTTAATAAATGATGTACTCGTCCTGCCGGGTGTAATATATCCTGTGTTACAGTCTTCTTTAATCTCCTTAGGTCTTAAATCAATGAAAGAACTTTTGAACCTGAATGATCATCCCCACGCTCTGCTGCTAGGGTCTATTACGTTTGCGTTCCTGTAATGTATCCTGGTGCGAGAAGAGACTACAACTTTGAGACCAGAGGATCCCCTGGATCCTGCGGAACAACAGTGAGCATAGGAGCCACGGCGCCTCCACGGACCACCCAGGATGGGACGAGGGGGCGGCGAACGTCCATGCCCTGTCAACCAAAATCTATCATGGTTGTCCATTCCACACCTTCGGGAGAGGACATTCAGTCTAAGAGCTTCGTAATAAATGTAAAGCGAGCATATTTCTTCTTTTGCAGAACTGTTTTGTAGTATTTTTAGTTGAACGTTGTACGCCCTTTTTCTCTCTGCCAAATGTGTTTGCGCAGCCTGCTAAGCAAATGAGGTCTACGAAGTGGAAACTGAAACTGAAAAACAACTCTTGACAGAAAGTGACATGCAAAAGTTAATACCTGACCTTGAAAAACTTTTAATGATAACACTGAACACTGTCACTGAACTTTAGAATACACACAGACTCAGCAAAGCTGTGCCCTGAAAGTTAGAATAACACCCTTGTCATCATTTCCTTTTCCAGGCAGACAATGACCCAACCTTTACTCCTCCGGACATCATGCCAGGGAGTTTTTCCCGGCTTGCAACAGCCAAGAAACGTCATAAGAGTACAACAGACATTACTTATCGGGGCCACATGTGCTTGCCTCCACCTTCCACCCTTGGTCAAACAGACAGAGAGCAAGCCTTTTTGCACCACTGCTCACTGAGAGAGACCAACAATGTTTCTCACTACCCCCGCCATGCGCTCAGCGTGCCCAACATGGGCAGCACCAGCCCCCTTGGTGCCATTAACAACAGCCCTATGCACAACACCCCACTCTCACCTGCACACAGCAGCATGTCCAGCCCTGCTAGAGAGATGGAGAGGCTGGCTAAGGCTCGGAGTAAACTCCTCGAGAGCGAGTGCAACCAAACCCCCACCATTACTCCAGAAACCCGAGGGCAACTTCGGTATGTCTCCAAGGATGGGAAGTGTCGTGTCAATCTGTGTAACATTTCTGAGAGGGGCTGCTTCCTGTCTGATATCTTTACCTCTTTTGTGGACCTCCAGTACCGCTGGTTTCTATTTGTTTTCATGATGTGCTACATCACCACGTGGTTCCTGTTTGCTGGACTCTACTTCTTGAATGCTTCCCTCAGAGGTGACCTAGGACAAGATCCATCACAAGGGACCACTGCAGGCGAACATGTAGACCAAAGGCCCTGCTATGTAGGTGTAGATGGCCTCATCTCAGCTCTGCTCTTCTCGGTAGAGACACAGCGCACCATTGGTTATGGGTCATGGACTGTATCTCCTGTCTGCCATGAGGGTGTGCTGCTGGTAATGATGCAATGTATTGTTGGCTCCATGATCGATGCACTCATGGTGGGTTGCATGTTTGTCAAAATATCCCGACCTAAGAAGCGGGCTGAGGCTCTTCTCTTCAGTCGCACTTGCGTTATTGCCAACCGTGATGACCAACTGTGCTTGATGTTCCGTCTGGGGGACCTGAGAGAAAGTCACATGGTGGACGCCAAGGTCCACGCGAAATTAATCAAGTCCCGCCAAACAGCTGAGGGTGAGTTCCTTCCACTTGAGCAGACCGAGATTGATCTTGGTTATGAAACTGGGTCAGATCGACTCTTCTTAGTGGAGCCACAAGTCATTCAACACAATACTGACTGCAACAGTCCACTCTGGGAGCTGGGCCTGGAGCAGCTCAGACGGCAGTTTGAGATAATTGTCATCTTGGAAGGAATTGTTGAGGCCACAGGTGAGTAATCAATAGTGGTAGTCAAATAGAGACATACCCCAGTGACATACAGCCAAAGAAATGGTTGCGGTTTATCTTAATTGCTTGCATTGAAAAATGTGCATTAGAAATCCACTGGGACTTTCTTCAGCAGTTGTTTCACAGTGCATTGTAGGTCATTTTGAGGTCTGAGGTTCAGGCAGAGATTTTTTTTTTCTTGAGAAAGCATACGTATGTTGAAAATTTCAGCTGTAATTTACCACAAAGATGAAGTCACCGCCCAGAACAGCTGCAGACAAAAAGCTCAGACATCTTGGGAAAAACCTGGGCAAGTTAAACTGAACTGAGGCTGAAAGAATAAGATCTGCGGTCTACCAACACAACCAATATAGTCTGTTTTTCATGGATGAGAGAGAGTCTTATATTTAATGCTTTAACCAAGAGGGCAACTGTGGTTATGATGAATTATGTAAATGTATAAAAGTGGACGGCAGAAAATTCCTAAGGAAACCCCCTCCCCCCCTTTTTTTTACCAACAGGAAATTTAATCTCAATCTTTCATTCAGCTGGCAGTAATCCCCTTATCCTGTTTTGTTACTAACTGTAACAACAATGGTTCACAAAACATTATAAAAATCTCCTCCATGCATGTATTCAGGCACACAGAAAATTCTTTAATATGTGTCTGACATGGTTTTTGCACGACAAAAGTAATTACAGCATTTACATCCATAAAGTGGCATCTCTGCTTCAATCTACTGAAAAATCCTTGATTATATAAACAGAACAGAATTTTACGGATCATTTTTTGTTGTTTGAATTTTATAACTTTTAAGGAGAATGCTACATGTGGATAGAAATATAAATTATGTTATCTTTTGAGAATATTTCATGGTTAGTGTACATTAACTGTCATAATAAAGTAATGAATGTACATGTGTACACGTGTACATTTCTGATTTCTTCATGAAGTACTGCATGAATGAATTCATGCTTTTTATGCTTGACATCATGAATTCATGTATACCCATAAACATGAAGTGGTAACATTTCTCTTTCTCAAAGACACAAAAGCTGGTGGTATTTTCAGCCCTGAATTGTGTCTGCAACTATTCCTTTTTGGCTGCATATGGCAATTCACTGTTTGAGGCATCCTAGGTCAAGCTGCATATTTCTCTTGGCCTGAAAGCGAATAAGCACTTTCCCCCCCGAACTGCATTTCATAAAAACAAGACAGGAGTACATGTTAGAAAAAAAAACAAAACACAATTTTCTGGAAAAAGAAAATGACTTTTCAGGAAACAAATCTGTCCATTTCTTAAACACTTTTCTTAAACTTTAACATAAACTATGTGGCGTCTTTCTTACAATAATACAGTTCTCCTCAGTTATTTACATACTCTCTGGGAGCAAACACTTCACTAGAAAATGTCTTTCGGCTCTCAGTTGTGCATCTTTTCAAAAGGAGTCGACACTACCAGTTCACATGGAACTACTCAGTACCAAACTGAAAACACATGTGTGAAAGCTATGGGGGTGTCAGCAGGGTCTCTAGTTCTCAAAGCTAGACCACTGAAATCCAGCCAAAGCTAGCACAGTGAGAGGGAGAAGAAGAGGAGCTGCAACACCAATGGCTTTGTAGAAACTGGATCATCACTCATGTAACGGATGGACTTGATATCAGTGGGTTTTTCTTTTTATTGCCTGTGACGTTGATGAAGAAATATGGCCAAATGGAACAGTAGCCCTCTTTTTTTTTCTGGAAAGTATTTTTTGCAAGTTAACATTGAGTATGAATTGTAGAGTCTTGCTATCTTGGTGTTATCAGCTGAGTTGCCATCATGCGTTCTGTGTCAGCGGGAGTTTGCTGTAAAAGAACCTTTTCCGATGATTAATTTTGAATGAAAATGCCAAAAAGTCGCCTTGTGCACATTCTGTGTTTAGTGGTTGCTTAAGTGCTGTGTTTAAGTGTGTGGGTAGAAAGTTCATATTCTAAAAGGGAGATAGTATATGGTGTTTGACAGCAGTTAACCATCATAGAAAGTGTGTGTTGGTTTATACTGGTTTATACTTGTGTATGAAAACATAAAGAGTAAGTGTTGGAGATTTGACAAACTTTAGATGTCAAAATTTGTGAAAAAAAAAAAACTGTTTTGCTGCACTGCTTTTTTACTTTTAACTCACACTGTGTGGTGTGTGTGTGTGTGTGTGTGTGTGTGTGTGTGTTTGCAACATATCACCAGGAAAAAGCTTACTGATGGGGAATAAAAGGTTCCTCTACCCCTTCAAAAACATCTGTTGCCACTGCAGCCGCTCACAAACAAAATGTAACTGAGGAAGCAAATTTCAGGAAATGGGAGAGACACAAGTAATTCCATCTAAACTGTGTTGACACAGAATGCAGTCGTTTTTTTATCCTATTCCGGTAGACCTGGAGGCAATATTCCGGAAAGGAATAAAATAGAGTTTCAGATAAAAGATAGCAGTGGACAATGGAAGGATATGCACAACACCCATGGAAACATTTTGTGGCCTTGTGCTTGCTGAACTGCAGCCCTCTTATGATCAGTAAAATGTAGTTGTGCTCAGGAGTTGAAATAAAAACATAGAAAACAGCTGAGGAACATGTGTCTACTGAAAAGCCTACTGTGGACTCCCCCGTACACTCAAAGATATAATTTCCCTGAAGCAGTGACTTTAGAGCTACAATTTTTTTTTTTTTTTTTTTTTTTTTGTTGACACATGGACAAAAGTTGGAATGATTTGAATAACTGGACATGGCCAAATATCTTTCCTTGTAATACCAAGTATTTTAATTACACATGAAGAAGTTCACTGTAAAGTGTTTCAGTTAATGCAAAGTTTTTCATGTTGAGTCAATGTGAAAATAATAAATGACCTGAATTAAATGAATGCAGTTTTCATTAAACATAATGTGTTTGTAAAGCATTTAATCTTTTTTTTTTTTTTTTTTCCAAACTGGTCATTCTGTCAGCTGTAATAAATCCCACATCTAGTTGTTTAAATAATTCACAATAGCTCAGCGTGATTGAAAAACTGTGGATTAAATGTGAAAATTTACATCAAACATATGTATAAAATTCGATGGAAAATGCAAATGTGGATAAAATACTGTTTAGTCGGTTTGCTTTTATTCTCCTGACTGGTTGTTGGTCTGGTCCAGATTCAAACGCAGCGACTCCGTGTGGCAAACGATATGCACTGCAATTTTGACGCAGCGCCTGTTTGACACGTTTGACAGAATCTAACTTCCCTCCCATCATTATTTTTACACACAGGCATGATGTGCCAAGCCAAAACATCCTATATTGAAACAGAGATCGAGTGGGGCGCCCGCTTCGAGCCCTGCATGACTCTGGAGAGGGGCTCGTTCCGGGTCGACCTGCGCCGGTTCCACCGACTGCAGCGCCAGCCAGGTGCAGCAGTTCATGTCTCTTGCAGATCGTAAGCTCCAAGACTCCAGAGCCAGCAGGGACTGGGAGACCTGGGCAGAGGGGATGGCAGAGGCAGAGGAGGACAAAGACAAGAAACCGTCTCGTGGAGGGTTCACCATAGACAACATCCTGGAGGAGAGCGCGTCTGAGGGCAATGTAAGTGAACGAAGCGCAGAGTAAACAGCAGCCGAGACAAGACATTCTGTAGTCTATTTGGGTATGTGAAAGTACTCACAACAATGAATTCATAAACAAGGTGAACACAGATAGACTTTTTTCCCCCCTCAGAGGACACATTGACTCGACACAATAAGAGAAAAACAGGTGAAAAAAAATAAAATAAAATAAAGATGGCCGAATCGCCCTCTCCCTGGCATTGCACATACTGTTTACGATAACAATGCTAGCACATTTATCACCTCTAATTCTTCGCCATTTTTTAAACAAGTCCCGGATTTCAGACAGATGAAGACTTCACAGTTCTAACAATCAAAAGCAAGTCAGTTTTCACTGCTGAACTGGCAAGATTTAACATCTCCAGCTAGCTGTATACGCCAAGGCTAGCTCCATGAGTGGGTTCAAAATGCCATCTCCTACTGAATGTTTTTCATTTTTCCAGAAAGCTGTTTCTATAATTGGAATCATGTTTAAAGGAAATTTACTTACTGGGGCTGAAGCTGCATGGCCTGGGTGAAAAGTTAGCATCCTGGTGGCCTACAAATAAGAATAAAGAGTCAGAATTGCTCTTGTTGTGCAGCGTAGTGCTACACAGTCCTCATATTTTACTGTAGGTGAGGAAAAATGTAAGATCCCTCACCTTTAATTCAAATACAGGTTATTAACCCTGTTTAGCTGCTTGGATAAATATTACATCCTTGTTATGTTTATGCTATTTATATTATATTCAGTGTGTTTTCACTTTAAATGGCACTAGAGAAATGGTTGTAACAATGAGGGCTAACCAATGAGTTTGCCAAGCCGAGCATTATTTCAGGTGATATTGGAATGAAGCGCCAAGCTGCTAAAGTTAGCATCCAATACCAGCTTCAACACAGTCAAGAAATATAATCAATGGAGGTGTGGTGTCATGAGTCATGAATGGTGTTTATTTATTCATTTTTTGTTAATCCACCAATTAATGTAGTTAGTTAATAGTAATTACACACATTTTCTTTAGGTCGCTAAGATAAACACACTGTTAAACCCATTCCTTACACTTTTGCTTTCGTGTATTTTGGTTGTGGAAAGGCCCACAAAGTGTTTTTGTGTGCTCTCACCAAAATACCACAAACACTTTTTGAGCATGTGGAGGAATCTGAAACCTCCCACTGACAGACAGAAAGGTTGCTGAGCTATGACTGGACAACCACTTTTCCAGTGAGGGCTGACACCTATGTTAAATGTTGTTTGGCTGCTTTAGTTTCAGAGCTCTGGTATTTGTGCACAGTGAAACATGGCACAGAGCCATCATTAGTGGCTAACTGTGTCTGATGTGAGACAGATCCATCAAATCATCAAAGCTGCCGCCTCACTGACTAAATGGATCATCTGTCGAAGTGGATTATCACTGTCTGTGAGATGTCATGTATTATATATGTGTTGACATGAGGACCACGCTGTATGTTTTGACAGTGTTGCATGTGCTGCTAGGCCAGTAACCCAAGAAAAGAAAGAAAGAAAGAAAGAAAGAAAGAAAGAAAGAAAGAAAGAAAGAAAGAAAGAAAGAAATATTAAGCACAAAATGCAAAATACATTAGCATCTTATCTGCTTCACGTTGTCATCAATAAGGTATACAGCTCTATTGGCTGAAGTGGCAGTTATATTATTTTAGTGCACACACACACACACACACACACACACACACACACACACACACACACACACACACACACACACACACACACGAGCCATTCACTAGTCACTGTCTACATTGGCCAGCATATTACTTTACACTGTAAAAATTCCAGACACTGCTTCCAGTCAACTCACGGAAAAACAACGAAGCGTCGTGCTGTAAGTGATCGTACAAGATTAAACTCAGAAGTTTATGAGTCTATAGTTATTTTATGAGGATTGATAGGATTGTGTATAGTCACTGGCACATTTGGAAAGTATATAAAAGAAGTCAGAAATCACTGCATCTGTCTCAAAGATGTTCTGTTTGAAGTTAAGCTAAAGCTAATAGTTTTGAAAGTGATGACCGAAAGTGTTTAACTATATTAAATGATTATTAAATTACATTATTATAAAGTTTGGTCAGCTTCCCCCCCATTCCTCCAGCACTTCCTTTAACATTTAACAAATTACAAAAGAATGTCCAAGATGGCTGTAGTTATGTAAGCTTGTTTATTTGATGCATGAGTTGTCTCAAACATTGCATATAGTTATCTGTTAAAGCCTATAAATGAAAAATGAGCACAACATTTATTTCCATGCTGTTGATATTAATATAATGCTGTACAAATCAACAAAAGAGCTTTCAGTGTAAAAGGTCTGAGGGCTCCATCTGGGAAACAGTGGTTGCATATAGCAGACATACATACATACGATGACTTCACAGTTTTATAAATTTTGCGTGGTGCTTTTAGAGAGGTATGGCAGTTGCTGTAGATGTTACACGGTGTTTACTTTCTGGCAACATTTATTCAGTATAAGCATGCCGATGAACTTCAGACAGTGAGTTAGGCAGCCCGGCCTCAGTGACTTACAGTGCAATAAAATCCATTAATGGAGGAATAAAATATGTGAGAACACAAAGGAGTGTTGTTTGTCCCTTAGCTGCCTGCAAAAAGCTCTCTCTGAGCTTGGATCAAGTTAATGAGACGCCCATGACATTCGTTATTTTCAGTGTAAAGTAAATACAGTCCTCCTTCAACTTTTTTCGAGGTTACCATATCGGATTTGGCTGCCTTTTATCTCACAAGCAGTACCGAGACTCAAGGGTGCCTTTGTACAAACTGGAGAAAAACTCTCCCACTCGTCTGCTCCTGCTTTTGGTTTTGGAAAAAAAAACAAAAAAAAAAAAAAAACAGAGGATCACTCTGTAAAGGATGCCACAGATACACAGATAAAGAATTGTTTCCATCTCGATCAATAAATATAGACTGTTTATGTGCTCCAGCACTTAAAAAATCCACTTGTGTTCAGCTGCATCAACATCACATCACATCACATTTGTGAGCGCCGCTGCAGGAAAGAAGAAATAATTGTTACAGTGGTTGCCCTCATGAGGGCGCTATTAACCTAGGTCAAACTTACAAAGTTTACACAAGTGGTCCGATAATTGTGAAAGTGAGAGGGAAGATACCTGCGTCATTCGATGAGGATGAGCTGCTTTTGTGGCTTTAATGCACCTATATGACCAAATGTGCACATTTCTCATATTTCTTTAGAAATTAGTGCTGTTCCATAGTTTTTGAATGTGAACACAGAGCACTTGTAAGTTATACAGCAACATACAGCCCCAGCTTGTGCCTCTCGTGTATAAACGTGACTCCACAAGCCAGCTGTTTATCAAATACCATCTGCAATTTGCTCTTCGGAAAGAACAGGTGCTTTTCCTTTGTCACTCAATGATAACACGCGAGAGGCACAAACCAACGGCTGTGAGAACTTTGTGTGGACAGAGCTGTCCGAGGGCTGGCTCAGATGTGTGAGGTGTACAGGTAGGTGCTGTTGATGGTCCAGTTAGGGGGGAAGTCCTGCACTGGGTGGCTCTTAATGTGTCTCTGCATGGCGACCAGGCTGTTGCAGAACTCCAGGCACAGCGTGCACTGGTAAGGCGCTGCCCCGCTGTGAGTCCGCAGGTGCTTGATCATGGCCGAGTAGTCCCGGGAGCGCTGACCACAGAGACGACACTCGAAGGGTTTCTCTCCTTCAAGTAGAGAGAATAGGAAGGAAGACAAGGGAGGAGGAGGAGAAGGAGGTTCGAGAAAGGGTCACATACTTAAATCAACCAGATCTCTCTTCATACAGTCACATGTCTGTCCTGTATGTCAGCAAGAACATTCATTACTTTGATAAATCATAGGCATAGGAGGAAGCAGAGGACCATTCTGATAAACCGCCTGAGAACAACTCATAAACATAACGCTGGTAAAGTAGGTCATGGCTTGTGTGAAGCCAATGGTTGTTGTTTTCGAGAATTTGTCAGACGCATTAGAGGCTTTAAAAAGGGTTTCGTTCTCTAATATTTTTTGATTAACGTTAACGACGACAACCTTTTCTTGTTTTCAGTCAGCTTCAATCACATAATTGAGATTTGCATTTCTTGAAAGTCATTCTCAATCACAGATATGTGTTTTGGGTGTGCAGAAAGTTTCAGACGTGAGTGGAAATCTTGCTGAAACACATATAAGTCATTAAGGTCTAATTGGGGGGATTTATAGATTAATTAAAATAATTCATCGTCATTGAATAGGCGGCACTATTAAAGAGGTTCCCTCTCGAAACAAAAGCTACGAAAGAGGGTGGGACAGTACAGCATGCCTACATGTGTGTTAAGTCATCAGAGATAACATTAAATTTGAAAAGTTGGCCCACAGGAGAATAAATGTTTGAAAGCCTTGTTGCATTATATTCCAATGTATTTTATTATGTTACAATTTTGTGTTTTCCTTTAAATTGAACAAATATTTCTGCTAAGAATTGATGTGGGAAAAGGAACAAATTGTTGCATAAAAATTCACAAGAATGCAAGAAATAAAATGTGTGAGGCTCACAAGCCCCACAGGGACGCCCCCCAGGCTCCCTGCTTCATATTAGTCCTCCCCAGTGTTGAAAAACAAACATACACATTAAACACTAAATATAGACGTTAAAACTCAATTGTTAATTGTTTAATACAGCAGCTTTTGGAAATCTTTCAGTGAGAGAAAGTTTGAAAAGCTAAATAAGACTCAAGATTCATGATGAATTTATTTATCTAATTTATTTAATTTACTTATCATATTCATATTTAGTCTAAGTTTTAAATCACATGCAACATCTTAAAAATATAGTTTTAGGATGAGATATCATGTTAGACGGTGCCTTCTGTCTTAACAACTCTATTTTGAAGGTCTGTGTTTTGAAATTTACTCTGACTTTGCATGTTTTTAACCAATTTTCTACAAATTGTCTTGTATGATTTATGTTGCTGCCAATTATTTGTGTTTTTATGACACATGCTGTAACATCCAATCTGCAGAGACAACTGCTCGACAGGCCGTTCCAGTAAACATTTTGCTCCGTGTTACTGATGCATGGCAACACGGTCGTCATGGCACACTCTGCATTGCATTACTCTGCAGAAATAATGTAGCTTTACAAGCAGTTAAAGCTGTTTCTATCTCACGGAAGTTTCAAGTGTGCAGGTTTCCAGTTTCTGTAAGGTGAGGTTCATAGTATTACAATGAGTGTGCACCATCACCTGCCTGGAAGATGCTCATAAGACGAAAACACAACAGTCTGCTTTGGAAATGTTCGACAGTGATGCAAGCATGTGCTTCCTAGTAAATGGTAAAATGAAAATTAGTCATAATTCACTTCCTTTGTTATATAATGCTCACACCTGTCTGGCTTTTGAGACAAGTGCACCTCCAACCAATTCTGCTATTCACTTCTGTGACTTTTCCCCAGTTTAATGTTGCCTTTTTAAAAATGCTTTGTTCTTATCTGGCTCTTTTTTTACCTGATAGTCGAGTTTATCTGATTCACCATGTGACTGAATTTACGACGAAAGTATTCACATTTTTGACGATGAAAAACGCCTGATTATTTGGGGGGTTTTTTTGTGCTCTAAAACTACAATTATGAGCCACAATTGTGTCTCAGATCGTGTGACGTCCAACCAATCAATAAATGGCCACGTCTCAAACAGATGATAAAATACATAACGAAAATTCAAATTATTCATGACAAACTATGTACAAGCGGAGTGAATAGACTGCCGATGAAATGTTCTTCCTACCGGTGTGAACTCGGTGGTGCGTATCCAGTTGGTGTTTCAGACTGAACTTCTTGGGACAATGTTGGCACTGGTAGGGTTTTTCCCCGCGGTGTTCTTGTCGATGGGATTGTGGTTCATGCTGTGAAACGGCTCCTCTTCCACAGAACAGACACCTTGCACAAGTCTCACCTGCGCAGAAAAACAAGACGTGGAAAACAGGGGAAGGTGTGAATTTGCGGTGGGCAGAGGGGCCCGACTGCTCAGAACATCATTATTTTTTACAATTTAAACGTACCGCAGTTCAAATCATGTCACAACCAGAAGAATATAGAGCCCCACGTGTTCGTTCATTGTTCTCTGCCGGTTTTTCGCTCACGTTGTATCACATTTTTTTGGTATGTTTACTTTCATACTTAATTCCTTATAGACAAACACATTAAAGCAACCATGTGTAACTCTTCACCTCAAAGCAACAGCTTCAAAATCATGTTGATGGTACAAGTTTTCAACAACGTTATGACGTAATGAGTTTTGTTTGCAGTTTTCACCTACATTACATCGGACGAATTGTGACACACCTGGGATTTGTGTTTACGACAGAGGTGTCGCATTCAGAAACTTTGGGGATCGACGAATTGCAAAAGTTGATGATTCCTACATGATGCTGCTTTAAAGAGCCATGAGATCTACAGACCGCCTGCATTTACTTTCAGTGAATTACATTTAGAGCTGTCATAAGAAAAGCTGCCAGACTTTGCGCTTATACGGTATAACTTATATGTAAGCCATCGTCATGATGTCACAAAGTCTGTCATGAGAAGAGTACAGTAAAAGGTAGAATTGACAGGATACTTAAGTGTTGTGGAACGGTTTCTCTCCATTTGTAGGATTAAGATAATTTTGTTGAGCGGTCAACAGAACACCAACAGGCAAATTATCTGAAAAGTGATTAAAGGAGATGTATTATGCTAATTTTCAGGTCCATAAATCTATTTTGGTTAATACTAGAATAGGTTTACATGCTTTAATGCAGCACCGTGTCCCTCCTCTGCTCTGATTGGTCAGCTCACACATGCCTGAGCCAACACCACTCACTGTGTCTATGGACAGCTCTGTTCACGTTCTAAGCCCCCACTTAGCTTCACCTCTGCCGTGAATATATGTATTGGTGGGACCAGTTTTACTTTCAAGACCTTTGACATGCACAGGAACCTTTATGGCAGCCTGAGGGAAGGAAACAAAGCTTAAAGTGTCTCCTTTAATAATTAAATTCCTCTCTTTAATGTGACGCTTGTGTGGTTTTCAGATTTAGATCGGTAAAAGTTAAATATTTTTGGGTCTCAATTGTTGGACTGTTGTCTGTTAGATTAAAAAGGACATCTGTCACCATGATCTCTGCATTTTTCTTACCACTTCATATCAATCAGGAACTAATCAGCAGATCAATCGAGAATATCATACAGGGCAGTCACAACAAGGATTCTAACACTTGACACAACACCAGTAATCACAATTCACAGCACGCGCACATCAGATATACCTGACTTTATTCGCCTGTCTGAGGCACAAGTCTATTTTTGTTCTGCATCCTGTTTCTAAAACTCAGTTAAACTCTTTCTACAGGCTTACTTTCCTGTCACTTTGCACATGTCTCTTGTCTGCAGCTTCACATCTTGGTGATTCTTTTAAAAATTTGAAAGGTGTGATTTTGAGGTTAAGGTAGCACACGTGAAGCCTTTCAGTAGCGTGTGTTTTTTAGGGTTTCTGAAGTGAAAACCGTGTAGCCTCATAGTATAGACAGGATGCCGAAATAAGAGGTGTTTGAGGAGGGGGGCGGACTGTAGTAGGGGAAATCAAGAGAATGAGAATAAACCACAACAATTGAACACTCACCACTCTAAACACGACCTACTGAGACCGGTTGTCATTAGCGATGCTTCCTGTCCATTATTTTTCTTCACTCCTCACTTTAAAAGACCCTCTTACATACATGATGTCTTTATTTTCAGTGCCTTTATTTCAGTAAAAGGCAAGAGTAAGACACTGCGGTGTGTACTGTGCTGTTACACATTTTATTTAATTATGTACTAGAGAGAGAGAGAGAGAGAGAGACTTTCAATAGGTGTGTGAGTAGTATTATTCTGTACTGTACATGTAACAGTACATTGCCTAAGTTGTTACACTGCTTTCAATGAAGTCAGCAGTGTACTTTCATGAGAGGCTAATCTTTTAAAAACCAGAACTTCATGTTCCACTGGGCAGAGACATTAGACATCAGATAATCCGTGTTTATCAGCTTGATTGTAGAAGGTGAAATACCACACACACACACACTCACTGTGGTTTTATCTCAGTTTGTATTACTACAGTGGCTTACATTCATTCTACACATTTACATTATATTTTACATAATATGTAATAATGTTTTTTGGTTTTTTTTTTGGAAATAGGCCAAAAACCACCGTTACATGCAGAACATACTGTACTGCGTGAATCGAGCTGTATCTAGTAACCACACCACTGCTCCTGCTGCACCATGCTTTCAAAACCACAACTCTCTTAATCACTTTCCATTGCGTAGCTACGTAGCTGGAGCCTGCCGAGGTTAGGGGTCACGACAAGAACTCTCTTACTATCATGTGAAATTGATCAGTTCCACACAGGATATCCACTGCTACAGCCTTAATCTCACTGTATAGTAAAAAAACAAACAAAAAACAAATAGTTGCTGTAACCGTGTACAGTTTCTGCTTCATTTTTAAAGCCATCACTTTACCTGACGGTGTGGAGGCTGACTCCCGCAGCGCTAGATCACCAAGGAGGCCTCTGCCGCAGTGTTGGCAGCCTTTAACTCTTTCTGTGCTGGCTTTGGGTTCTTCATTGTAACTGGGGAAAAATACATTTTCTGATACAACTGTTGCAAAAAAACCAAACACAAATTGTACCTTTAACAGCAATGAATAATAATTTGTGCTCCGAAGAGGTACTATACTGGAGAAATATATAGCAAGTAAAAGTCTCACATGTCTGCATATATTATGTGTTATCACAGATTACATCCTGAACACCCTTTCCTTCCTCTTTATCCCCAACCGCAAGGTATTTACAGTGCTTGCTCAGCGTTAAAGCGCATTTAACTCCCATATAATGTGAGAGTTAAAGGAACGGGACAATGAAGAGTATCTTGTTTTCCTACACAGATACATTTAAACGTGTTTGAACAATTTTTTTTGCGGTACAGGCGAGGCCAGTCTAAACACTGAAACTGCATTTCAGTGGGTGGAAAATCTTGAATTCTGCAATGGAGGGGAGAAATGTAGGGGGCTCCCCTTTATGCACTCTTTGGTTAGACGGTGTGGAACACTGTACAATATGCATAGATAAGAAGAAAAAAAGAGGTAAATCACCCCAAAAAATAAAGTCTAAAGTCTTTTATCACAACAGTGGAATATTTATTCAGAATTAGAGCAAAGCATGATTTGTTGTTTTAATCTGATAATAGTTAAAACTTCAATATTTAAATTAACTGTGAAAATGATTGACTGGTGTGTTCTTTGCTCTGTTGTGATTGTTCTGAATCCTAGGACTGTGATTTGTCAGACAAAAAGAAAAACAGAAGAGTTTGACTGAGCAGGGCTGACAGGGAAGGGTTAACAGGTGAAACTGCTCTAGTTGGAAAGTGCAGGAGGCTCGATCACACGCATCTACCCAAGCAGCAGTGAGTCAGGTAGCTGTAGCTGTCGCAAGGGAACAACTGAGCAAATTAGGGGATTCTAAATGAGTCTGCGAGAGGAAAAACAGGGAGACAGTGACTGAAAAGAAAACAGAAGTTTCCAAAATCAGGTCCGAGGGGTTGACTTACCTCGGCTCGTTGGTTTGAGTGGCCCCGGTAAACGCTCTCTGGCTGGGTTTTTTTCTCTTTAGCAGGCCTTGCTTGATTATGCCTCCCATCCCCGCGGATCCAGCATACAGGTTTTGTGTGTGACGTGGATGAAAGCCTGAGTAGCCCATTACTGAGCTTTGCAAGTGGGAGCCAAATAGGGGGAACACGTGTGGAGAGGCGAGGGAAAACGGGTAGGCTACGGGCGACTGGTTCGTGGGCTGGAGGGGGCAAGCTGCAACTAAGTTTGAATAGTCCGCCGCTATCCGCCTCAGGGCGTTCACAGAGTTCCACATTTGTGGAGGGAAAGTCCAGGGAGAGGAGAAAGAGGAGCTGCTGTTGGCAGGCCTGGTGATAACACTTTCTCTGTTGTAGGGTGGTGTCGCCGCAGGGAGCAGCCGGGCCTTCTTTCTCGGGGACGGCGGACTATTGTGGGTCTTAGCAGGATCAGAGGGTGAAACGTTTTCCGAGACAATGCTATCATTTGCCTCATCCACTAAGGGAGAAGTCTCTCTGAACTTCACCTCTCGAATAGGACTTCCTTTTTGCCTCTGGCCTATCTGCTCTGCACTATCTTTTTCTTCTTTGACCCCCGTCATTTCTCTTCTCGCGTCCTCTTCTCCGGCTCCGCTCCGGAGGTTGTCCAGCTGCCTCCGGCACTGGTCCTCCAGCAACTGCATCTCTAACAGCTGGGCAGCTTTCAGCAGCAGGTGCAGGTCGTCCACCGACACCTCCAGAGTCTGTGTGTACGTGAACTCCAGAACTTGCTGGAAGGTGCGGGGTGAGAAGTACTCTAGCGTGCACTGGACCGGGCTGTCTATATCTCCTAGAGCTAGCTGCTCTGCTAGTCTTCTGCTAGCACAAGCCAGTACCAGCCGATGAGCTCTGAAAGTTTGGCTCTTTACTGAGATTATGGCATCACAGAGTGACCCTGAACGACGTAAGGCATCTGCCTGCTCCAGGAAGTTGAAGTACTGGGTGTTGTTGATTCGGACCATTTCTGAAGTTTGTAGAAATGAAAAGCCTGAGAAGAGAAAGTCAGACGAACGAAGAAAAAAAGAAAGAGAGATCCCATCAGGTCGTTACCTGACATGTGACATTTCTAGAAATGCTAAACAGTAAGTAGGAAAAACACTGTGCAAATCAACAACAGGGATCAGTTTCTGATTAACAGATAATATGTCCTGTGTGGTTTTTGTACAGTTTTTTTTCCACCCTTTCCAGACAGCATTACCTGTACCGAGAGTTGAGGGGGCCGAATGTATCCGAGGCGATTTCATCGTTTGTTTATATTGTGTCGAGTGCGTGTGCCTTATGAAAATATTTTCGTTTTAAAGCAGTCGTATTCATAGCTTCACAAAAGTCCCATGCATTGCTTTTTTTGTAGACTCTCAAATACACAAAAACACTTTTCCTCAATCACAACTGTGCCCGATATCGTGTCTGAATGTCTGCTCGATGTGTGGAAATGTGCTCAGTTTTGTGAAAGCTTTGATATTCGTCGCTCTCATACACACTCTAAAGCCACAAAGCCCTACCAGTATATGAAACCATGACTAATGACTGTACACACGAGTAAACAGGAGTAAAGTTCGAACATCGACAACAATAAGACTGTATCTGGACACAATAAACATCAAATGCAAGAGTGCGCAGAGGTGGAATATGTAAGTATGTACGAGTGTTACAGACATATTTGGAATTTCACAACTAAAATTGAAAATACATGGATGAAAACGCTGCGGCTGTCTGTCGAAACTACCGGATGCCTGAGACGTTGTCATCTTCACACAGTCTGAAGTCTATAATGAAGTTTTATGATTATACAGTGTGTGGTTGGTTTCTGCAGCAGAGGTCACAAGTACTGCAATTTTTTTTTTTTTTTTTTTGCACAATCGCAACCCCATTCGGTCCTCTGATGGTGACTGTAAATGGAAAGTAAATGTGAAACGAGATGACATTTAGTTGTCTTGTTACTGGAATTTGCTTTAAATGTGCACGCTTATTTGCACGCTCCCCACACCTCCCTCTCTCTGTGTGTTGCCAAGTAAATGTGTTCAGCTCAGTCATATTAACGGAAAGGTGTAGAAACTCAAAATAATTGTATCCATCGATTTTAGGCGTAAAAGCGTAGAATGAAAGCCGCAGCAGAGCAGCTCAGGAATCAGAAGGTCACTTACACTTTGAAGGGTCAGACAGCAAGCTGAAGGTCTCTTTCTGATTTCTTTAAAATCGCATTGCATTACATCCGCATTACAAAATGTGTAATGTTGAGCACACGATGCTGAGAGCATGCAAGGAAATGATCATGCAAATCATGCATGCATAAGTACAGTGAGGCCTATCGTTCATGTACGTTGACCATTTTTGTCACTAGAACAATTTCCGCAGTCAAAAACCATGAGCTGCCTGATTAAAATGATTACATATATATAAAAAACTATTTATTATGCTTTATCACACAATTTATGCCAGTGTCACAAATGCAGGGAGTATAAAAAAGTCCTCTTAAAATGAGTTCTGTGCAATATACAATAATGCATTGTGCATGGTATGCGTTTTTCAATTGTATAACAAAATAACTATAATAATAATAGTTATTATAATTATTTTTATTGAGCTGTTATTAATATATAGTTGGTGTAATCGTGTGACAGTAGTAATGTCCCTATGGCCATAGTCATTTTAGCGGGTGGATTCATGTAGCGCTCTGCAATGCATTTTATAAGAGATGAATTCAAAGTTAATTTAACAACATGATAAAATGAAACTACGTAGTTCTGGAGAAGAAATTCAAACTCAGAATTTTAATATTTGCATATTAATGGCGTAATAATACAAACTCAGAAATATGTATCTTTTCCGTAATAAAATAAACGAGCTGTTCTCAGAGGAAAATTAGGTCACCAGAATACTGGTTGAAGCTAGAGAGATGGCAGGGTCCGCCACGCATACATAAAGAAAAACAGTATGAAGCTGTGTTGTCCTTTAAGGTCAGTTTTTTGTTTGTTTGTTTATTCAGTCATGAAAACAAAGAGAGTTTATTTAGTTTGTTTGCGCATAAAAGAAAATGAATAGATGAAGATCTTTCACCTTTGATTGGACTTTCTCTCAAAACTGCGTGGTGCACCTTTAATTTCTCAGTAAGAAGATTTTGCAGAATCGTGAAAGGTTGTGCGACGTGTTGTTGTTTTATATACAAGCCTTTGTCATGGGATTGTTATCTATTCACTTATAGAGACTGTTCAGAAATGATGCCGTCTGTCACTGGTGAGTGGAGCCAATCCATGACCTTTAGTTGATGACTGTTTGTTAGATCGTACTTTCGGTATTGCTACTCACATTAATGTGAGGCACCTGTCATGTCTGCTGTATAGTTTTGTAGCATACAGGGGTGCTCTCCTTAAACTGCTGGCCTACGAATCAATACTTCTATCGCCTTGTGTTCTGCACTATTACACTGTAAGTCCCAAGCCTGTCCTTATCTTTTATATTTTTAGAAAATATTTCTTTTTGTAACACACTGGCTTGTGCAACAATCAAATTCCCCCAGATGCCGCTCAAATCTACAATGCACTCTTGCAGAGATGTGACATAGTTAGCAGGTCTTTGAGCTCCTTGCAGTCGCGGTGCTATCTCAATACTTACACTGGGGGAAAACCATGCATGCGTATGTCAGACTTACACATCCTTTGACAGGACATGAACTTACAGCCTGCCTCCCCACAGCTGACATGTAAAGGATTGGAGTCACAAGAGAGAAGCCTGCACTTAAAGTCCCCATGGGCAACAGAGGATCAATAGCAGCACGCTAGTTGGGTTGGTTCACAGTCGTTTGACAGAAAACACAGCTAAAAAGACCAAAGATGAGCAATGTAAAGGGTATCTGTTCGTGGTTTCAAGTCTCGGAAACTTAAGAAGCAGCAGGCTGTGTGAGCGAGACACTTACCTGGTGTTCACTGAATATTCTCCCTGGAGAATGATGAGCTACCTCGCGTCATGACTGTGAGGTGTCTTGTGAAGTGACATGTCTGTCTGGGTACAGGTTTTGGTGAGGGACACGGTGGTTTCCTCTTTTGTCTTCACAGTCCCTCCTCTGCAGCTCAGCCCTCATTGGTCCATTGATTATGGTTCTAAAAGTTTTGTTTTTTGTGATAAAATAGTGACTTTTCTACTTCACGGAGAGCAGTTATTGTTTCAGTATTTTTGTTTTGTTTATTTATTTTTTTGCTTAAAGCATTGAGGCTGTTTGATGCTATTTAACAGCCTCCTACTGTTGAACGCGCAGTGCAGGTAACTAAGATTGTATGTTGCATTAAAAATCACATGCTAAACAGAAAATACATATACACAGAAACGCATTTTCTGAAACCAAGAGAGGTTCACTTTGACCAAATGAAGTATTTGTGCATACAGTACTTGTGTGGGTGTGTTTGTGTGTGTGATTGAGAAAGAGAGGGAGAGAAACGGGGACAGTGGTTAGAGGGATGTATGCGTGCCACACTGATGCTGTGTACTTGTACATGATTTCCTCCCCTCCAGCATCACTTACTGGTCACTACATTAATAGGCTGTTCCGTGCTGAAACAAAAACCACCTCAAAGACTGATCTGTGACAGGAAGCATACAAACAAAAGGATGGTGGTACCGATATGTAGGGCTGGGCTTCACTGAAACCCGCTCCCTTGAAATAGAAATATCTGCTTCGCCCTTTCGATATGTCAGACCTCAGTGTGAAAAGACGTAAAAAGAAAAAAAAAAAAAAAATAGGCCAACTGTAGAGCGCTGGTCAGTTTAGCCGACCCCGATGGTTGAGTACATTGTGATTCCTTTGTCTGCCGTGAAAGCTTTTTCCAGCCACTCGATGATTCATTATCAAGCAGTGAGAACTACATATTTTTAAACTAGCTGTAGAACTACTGATGCACTCTGAAACTCTGCCTTATGTTCACAGTTTTCTGGGGGGGGCGGGGGCGGAAACAGGTGAACTTTAGCATGTTTAATGTTGTACAGTTTTTGCATCAAACAAACAGCAAATTACATGAATACACTGTGAATTTTAAAAGTCGACTCTAAAATAGTCCGGAAACCGATTACCTCACAGTTATATCTAAGTCGTATGAGCTAAACAGTTTTAACAACTTATTACTGTTAGTCTACTCGTCCCACTTTGCCTGATTTTACAGTGTATGTCAAAACTAATACAGGTTTAAAGTTGAATAAACCTGCCACAGTTCACCTGTTTCCTCACTTCTCTTATGTCAAATGCTCTATTGCACCATACGCCGATAGAGAGCCGAACTCTCGTCTCTTCCACCTAATTTTGAAAAAAATAGGTACAGTGTACTAAGTGTACAAAAGACAATGGTGAGTGACAAATACATTTCTGATGCTTATTGAATTACACCATGAATCACAGAAATGATGTTTATCAATTTTAAAGACAATTTTTGTTTGGAACCAGTCAGTTTTCTCAAAATACGTCCCTAACAATGACATTGCCATCACCTGAAAATCACAATCTGTTGACTGTGCGTCTTTCTTGTTATGTAGTTTCATAGTGGCATATTTAAGTGCTTTATGGCAAATTGCAACTTTCTGAAGTTGAAAAATTATCTTTTAAATTGACAAACATCCTGGTCTCTGGGTTTTTTTTTGTTGTTGTTTTTTGTTCATGCTATTACATTCTATCTTTATTTGCTATATTTCCCCGTTCTTATAAATGCATAATTTGCTGTGTACTGCCAGCCCTACAACTGAACTGTGGTTCACTACAGTATGTTCAAGTCAGGTCTGAAGCACCACCACCAGGAAATGAACCATGTCTCTCAGGTCGGTTTATTGGTGGACAACTTAACCCCTGTGCACCAGAAAAATCTATGTTTACTCTCAAGGAAAAATATTGTTTGTAATATGCAATTCTCAAAAATGTTATTCATAAAACATGGTTTGATATAATATGTAAATACTGATACAAAAAAGTAGAACTTAGAAGTGTTTAATCCAGCTGACAGGTAAAATTAATAAGTACATGAACATGAAGGAGTGTTTGGCAGCTATAGAGCCAGATATTCATCCCAGGAGTTGGTGGAGACCAAAACGGAGCAGAAAGGAGATTGAATGTTGGACTAATATTCATCATGTTGCCAGACACACAACTCCAAGTCAGTTTTATTTTTGCTGTGTGTGCAAGCTTTGCAAATGTTACCCAGAGTCTGTGTAATGCAGGTTGTTGTCAAGTTCTTCTGCGACTATGAAACAACGAGGGGGAAAGGCAGTGTACAAACCCCATAGGATAGGGAAAAACAATCAAACAAAACATGGGAAGAGCCTATAAAGAGAGATAGTGTTCAGCACATTATACAAGCTGTGAGTGTCGAGAGAAAAAACAATGTTTAAAACTGAAAGAAAAACTAAACAACAAGCAGAGTTCGCCAAAACTACTCTCTGCACTTTCCTTTTCAACAGCTGGAATAGATTGTTGCTGGTAAATTGCAGTCAGAGAGCAGATGGCAGTGTTTTCTGATGCAATGAAATCTGATTAATACGAGAGAGTTTAAGCCCATCTCATATCACATGGCAAAAGCCCTTTGAAGTCACATCTGGCATGAATTGGGGCACAGCAGACGGAAGATAGGGTAGTGTTTCTGCTGAAAAATGTCATATTTCATTGTTAAAATACATTTTTTATTTATTATTGATTTATTTCAGTTGATGCTTTTGAATTCCCCATTTGATTTAAACTGTCAATTAAATTGAATATTAACCTTGTCTTTGATATTAGACTCAAGTTAAACAATAAATAATAACTCTGTATTGTATACAGCAGTCAGATGTGGTTTGGTTATTTAAATTATGTCTATTTGGGTCACTGGATAATTTACCAGCAGTTCTCTGGAGGGACTGTATGTGAAAAATTATTGGTACGACAAACACATCTCATATCTTAACGACTGAATAGGTCGATTATCAACATCTCCCAAAATTATACGAGTCGGGTTCCCAAAACAACATGATGGTTCCAGCATAACAGTGACACACCTACCAGACCTTTGTTGTACACTTGTTGTCTGGTTTGGCCAGGCACTAAAATGCTTCGTGAGGTTTAGCAAAACATTGTGATTTGAAGCACTGCTTTATGTCTATTTGGCTACAAATCATTATAATTTCACAGCTGCCTGACTGATAAGCAACTGTAAAGACAATGGATAGACGTCCGACCATATTTCGAGGTCAAACAACAGGTTTGATTACTAATTAACTTCCATTATAGACAACAGCTAATGTTAGCATTCAACCATATTCCAGCTAAAATGACAGTTTTATACAATACTCTTTTGATATGATGCCATTAGGAAAGGAAAAATTAATTCAGAAATATCAACACATCTTGGAGACATTTGTCTAAACCTGCAACCTGTAAAAACACATGCAATCAAACAGTACTGTTAAATAGGAATTTGTTGAATGCTAACATCAGCTAATGAGTTATGAAATATGTTGTTTTACCTTGAAATATGGGTGAATGTGCGTCTAGATTTCCATAATCTATCATATTTGCAGTTGCTGATCAACTGGAGATCTGTAAAATGACATTTTTTTTGGAATATTTACCTTTATGTAACTTGCAACCTGGAACATGGCAGCATGATATTATCCCACCATCCAAGTTTTCCCATCCTGCTTCTCCTCACTTCCTCTTCACATCATGATGGTCACGAAGTGTCCACGTCTGTAGCATCATGCCTGCCAGGCTCACTTGTTCTGGTACAGAGCTCCTGTGCTAGCCGTCTGAACAACTCCCTATCCAGTCCGTGCAGGGTCAGGAAACTGCATGGCTAACTGGGCTAACTTACAAGACTGGAAACCCAAAGTGTTACAAATAAAGAATAAGACTCAACAATAGACTATTTTCCAAGTTTTACCTTCAAACTAACCAGCAGTATATAACTTATCAACTTAACCCCAACTTTTAAAGTGATACACACATCAGTGAGTATTCTTTTAGCACTTTGTTGTGCTTAAACTTTTTTGTGTTTTACTAAGAGTTTAAATGGAGGACTTTTGTTTTCACACTGTGGTATTGCTACTTTTACAAGGTAAAAGTTGTCAGTAGATTTTCCACCACTGTTTGACACCTATATAGTCATAGGACATTAATATAGTGTTAAACACAATGTGGTTTCCCATGTAATTGCTATGATCAAAGGTTGGTCATTTTGCTGCATTAGCAGGGAGGCAACAGTGACATTCTTCGCTTAAAGTGATCTTTGGTGAACGTGTCAGTTTCTTTTCCCACGAGCTATACAAACGTCTTTTAATGTACAGCTGACCATCCATGATCTGTGTGTGTGGTGTGTGCGGGCGGGTACGTGCTGAGGTTGAAACTGACATTTAGGGCTACTTCGTCTGTGCAAACAGTTATCGTCAATTATTGCTCACACCACTGGACAGTCTGATGTCATCTGTTCTTCTCAGAGAACTTAACATTATACCAGCACTTAAATGTCATCGTATGCTACATGGGAAGGAGACAACCCAATGTGATGCACAGGGCTTCACCTTCCAGTAATATCAAGACTGTCAGTCCCCCCACAACACACTCCTCACCACCTGCTATCCCCCTGATTGTCAGTTTTGCAAACACCCTCCGACACCCTACCCAGCATCAGTGCTGACTCACTGAGGTGTCTAACTGTGTGGGGTATTTGAGGTGTGTGCTCGTCAATGCACATTCTACATTAGTGTGACCTTCAGCGCCCACACATCTCGAATGATGTTCGCAATGATCTTTTAATTCTTTAGGCAAGCACACACATGTGATGAGACCTTTGATCCACCTACGAGGGAGTTTAATTCCTGCATACTAAGGGGTTTCATATTGTTGTTTTGTTGAATGAATCAAAGTGTTACCGAACTAAACAAAATGCACACTCAGATTGCGAAGTGATAGAAGTCTGGGTTAATATGAGTCGTCTTACGTTACCACAGTGGCGATATGTGAGCAGTCGACTTCAGAGGAACCGCTAACAAAATGACTGATGCGCGCTGGAGGCATCAATGACAAACTGTCACTGTACAGCCACAGAGCCTTTTCACAGTAATCTGGGTTAGGACTACCCGTTAGGGTTGTGGTTTGGAAGTAAACCTGTGCAGAGTGAGGGGCTGGGGCTCGACACTTCTTTGTAATTTGTGGGTGAAGGAAGTGTGAAGCCTGCCCACGCAAATGATTGTGAATTGATGCTTGGGAACCATGTCAAGATGTTTTTATCAGTTTGTTTTAGAGAGGGTCTGATGAATAATAATTATCAGTGCTCATCACAACATCAAATACAGGATTTGATTAGAGCAGTCATTTGTTTAGTTGATACAATCATTACTCATCGCCCTACAAGTTGAAAGGTAAACATTAATCAGTTACGAACAATGTTACAATGATTCAGAGATCATCATGGGTAATTAGGAGTGCTGCACTGTCTCTGGTGGTGGTCGGTTTTCTCTCCATCAGTGCCTAACAGACCTAATAGATGCAACTATGCAGCTATTTCAGTGAACTTCCAGAAACAGTCCACGGGTCTGGCATCACACTCCTACAACACCGCTGAACTGCTGAAGCAGCGATATCACCTTTATTGTTCTTTCTTTTCAAAGCCTTGTGCCTACATTTCCCACAATGCAGCTTATCCACTGAGTTACATCACTAGAGGCAAAATTTATCAGATTGAATGCAGCTTCCCCTGGAGCCACAAAAGGCTTTATACTGAGTTTTTTGCATATGCAGGAATACTCCCCAAGACCTGTGAACACACTTTGATGTGCAAAATTGGTGGCCGTATCCTGTAATTCATTGAGCTGTGTACTGTGCGTCTTCAGTTTCTTTGAGGTTAATGAGGTGATTTGAATCGCATGTTGCTTTTCCTGACAAAGGAAGTAACCTGCATATTTTGGCATCACACGCACTGTGGGTGAAGGAGTCACTGAAACTCCATACTGAGAACTGAGAGGAAACCTTATCTGACACTGTATGTAAATGTTGGTTAAGATTTTTATCTTGTAGAAAGTTTTACTATCAACTATATATTACGTCAATGTTTGACACCAGGATGAGCATGTTTTTTTTTTTTTTTTTTCACGGCTCGAGTCGGTAAACTTATGTGGCATCTGACTTGAGGAACCCAACTGTCAATTATGTTGTAATCTAGCAAAAAACTACTGTTTTTTTCTGAGTATACTTTAGGTTTCTTTTTCCAAAGAAATGCAACTGTGTGGATGCAGGAAAAGGTTAAAACAACTAATTTTCCAGTGTGAGTAAGGCAGAAGTTTTTTTCCCCTCTGTGGCTTTGACATCATAGGGCTCATTACACAGAATACATCATGGTCAATCTTCAGCTTTCTGCATGTGAGATGACTGAATTATGTTTCCCAGTGATGTCAGCATGGTGTCTCAGGGAGTGAAAATCTGCATGTGTAGAAGTGGTTCAAGAAAGCAAAGACAGAGTGTTTTATGGGTCATTCATTTTTATTACACTATTAATTAGCTTGACCAGTTTTAATTTCTCAGATTGCTTCGCAAGTACAGTTACACAACAGAGAACATTGTAGCCAAATTGAAATATCTGTCTGCTTATTTGTGGAGCATGTCTTTGGTCAAAGGTCTGAATGAAAATGAAGAACAGCTCTCTCGATGACGCTATCGACATCCCTAGAATCAATGCGGTATAATTGAAAATCAGGCAGACAGAATCAGTGTCTCACAAATACACAAATCGAGTCATTTGGTTCTACTTGTGCTTAGTGCCACTCCTTGTCAATTAGGCAGAGAGGCCTCGTGTCTACCTCTGTTTCACATTTCAGTAATAAACTTGTCAATGTTTGTCTCACACAAGCCTCTAAAATTACATTACAGGTGAAAAGCATGACCCTTGATCCAACTGATTATTACATATAAATAAAAAATACAGAATAATTACATCCAAAACACAGCATTGTAAAAGGCAATAATGCAGCAATTAAAATCTCAATAACATTGTTTATATTTTTCGTTGGGAAGTAAGGGGGACAGACCAACAAAGAAGTCTAGAATTTGACGGAGGACGTACGTACAAATGTGATTGGAGTAACTACAGTATACACCATTCTAAGTCTGCTAAATGCTGGTAGGAAACCTTCAGTGGTTTGGGAAAACACAGGCAAGCTTATTCTCATCTATTGTTTCAGTAGTATCATTACAAGATCAACTGACTTAAACTGTGAACATACAACGTTTTTCATTCACTAACGTAGCTGTACAAATTATACAAGGGCTATGACTTCTCTTCGCCCGTCATAACTCAACCGCAACCTGCAATTAACCTGCCTAACGAGAGAAACTGAAGATTAATCTTTAAATCGTAATTCAGATAGTCGAACAAAAAAAAGAAAGAAAAAGAAATTATAAACAAGGACCTTTTTTCTCTGAATGGACATTTTGCAGGTTTTTAGGGGAAAACTTCCACCAGTAAAGAAATAAATAAAATATGAACTGATTTTGGTATGACTTATCTATACTATAGCATATAGGTAAAGACCCATGATTAAAAAGCAACATCCCACTATGTGACCTTCCGCAACCGAGATGGCCTGATACAATTAAGTAATGGAAATCAACCCTGACAGTTAACAGCCAGAAAAAAAGGGGCAATCCCCTTTTTTTAACTACTTGTACGGGGCCATTAGGTTGATCATAAATATGACAAACTACAATGAGTCATTCGGTGACAGGCTTTTTATGAAGAGAGTAACTTAAATATAGCATAGAGTGCTAACATTCAACGTTGTTGAGTTCAAATTTGTCAAACTGGCAGATTTAAAGACATACAGCATGTTTTTTTTTTACTATTATCATGCCCAAGTGTGGTCTGTTTTTAATACACACGCACCGATACTTAACATAACTATAGCTGCGGCCTCCTCTGTAAAGTATAATACGCTTTAAGTTCCTCCACTCTGACACACACCTGCCAACTGTGAAAATGAACAGGCTGCTACAGGAAGTGATGAGAGGGGCATCAGGCGTGTAGTGTGCCTTGTCGGATGTGTCGAACACGTCACTACTTGGTCTACTAGGGGAATGATGGGGTTTCTACTGAAAAGAAGATGGAATCTCAACGTCTACCTTAAATACATTCAGAAAGAAGTTTACTGTGTCGTTGTCTTGTGCTGGTTTTTACAACAGTCCGTTTTCAATCAGCCATGTTAGGAAAAATGTTTCTCCCTCTCGTAACAGCACAACGTACTATTTTTATGTATTATTCCGTTTACATCAATGCAAATTAATCATAGAAATGTCTACATCTAGTAGTAGCATGTATTTCTTACGTTATTTACAGTGTCCAGTTTGAACGGTGACATTTCCGACTTTTTCAAAAGCAATGACGAGAACAACACAAAGAAGTACAGCAGCATCATACACCAAGTTGTCATGCTTTCATTAAAAAGGAACGGACTTCTGATTATTCTGTTTTTTTTTTTGTTTTTTAAATTTTTTTTACAGTTCTTCAGGTAGCAGTTCAAACAGAAATAAACTCATTCACCGACTAAATTAGCTCAGTGGAATATTTGGTATGCTTTCGCCAAATAATTTGATCCTCAGAAGTCAAAAACATGATTTTCTTTTCTTTACAGTAGTTCTGTATCAACTAGTGTGGTCTTTTTGGCCTTCCGTGTGTTAAATTAAAGTCTCACGCATTCAACGTAAACACCTCCGCATCCTCACTTAATGTCCGTGCTGTAATATTAGAGGTATTGCCCAATGTTACCGTAGCTCCTGGAGGTAAGTGTTTAGCTTTCGACAGTTAGCTCAATTGTCCTTTCATCACTGAGTGGGTTTTAAAATTGAGAATTGTTACACCATAACTAGGCTGTCACTCGCACTCATCTACACAGATACATTATATCTAACTGTGGTACAATTTTGAACAAAGAGACTACTACTGAAAAATAAATCCTATAAAGCGTTATGCACCGTTCAGCTTTCTAGTGGGGGGCGGTAGGTCAAGTCATGCCACTGGGATGGTTCTCCTGTCTATGACGTGAAGGTTTTTTTTCCTCAGGATCATGAAACGCTGTGGCAACGCTAATGGAAAGAACAATGCTCGGACTCTAAACCCAGAGGAGGAGTATTAGGTTACAATAGGTGATGTGAGCTCGTAATCATATCTCAATATTCACATTCTGGTAATGATGAATGGGTTGTCGTCGGTCATTTACAATGGGTTTGGGACGCACCCTGTACTTATTCAGTTACTTTATGTTTGCAACACATCTTAAATCCGTCATAGGGAGTGTAGCTGGGACACCACTGTTAGGAAGAGTGTGGGGAGGGGGGGGACAAAACAAGTGGTCAGGCATGACTTGTTGGCAGCCCCGGTACCTCAGTTCATCTGTTCAAAGAATTTGTAGGTGGGGTTTTCATAGCCGTGGTTCTGCATTTTGTTGAGCTGTCGTTCCTCTGGTGTCAGCATGGGGTCGACCTGCTGCGAGACAAAGAGCTTGGATTATTACACACTAAAGACAGGGTTCACGTGCAAGGACAGCGCCGTCATAACCGCCCATCCAATCATGACTTTGTTGAGGGTATAGGGTTTCCTTAGGAGGCGAGTTAGACACGTAACTAGAGAATTTTTTCTGTTTGGGGCGGTCTGTCGATCCAATAATCAGGGATAAATAATGCTTGAAACAAGATCAAACAAGCATGAAAGGCAGGAAAACATTCATGGCCATATGTCAGCTTGAAGTTAGAAGAAAAGATAGACTACATTCTGATGTTTTTGTTGTATCAGGGCCCAGCAGACTGTTAGCTTAGCTTAGCATAAAGACTTGAGACATGTGCGAACAGCTGGCATGGTTTGGTCTACAGGTAACAAAATCTGCCTCCCAGCACCATTCAAGCTAACTAACCTCTAATCTTATATCTTGTTTGCTTGCTCCTGATGCTGCTAGCTGGATATATGTTTTTAGCCTTGGGACAGAGTCAGGCTAGCCGTTTTCCCTATATTCCCAGTCTTTATGCTAAACCTCCGCTAACTAATTAGCTGTTGTTTATTTATTTATTTATTTTTACATATTTAGCACATACAAAGTGCACATCTTTTTTTTTTTTTTACATGCATCTCTTTTTTTCTTTTTCTATTAAACTGCTTTGGGTTGGGAGGGAGAGCCCTTTTTTAATGTATGTGAGTACATAAAAAAAATGACAACTAAACAACAACTAAATCTTGCACATATACACAGAATGCTGTTTCTTAGTTAAACAATGAAGTGCAATACCACTGCTGTGGTCCTTTAAGACAAGACTGGCTAAAACAAAAGGCCCGTGTGGGGTCGTACCTCTACGATTCCATGGCTGATAGTGCCGTACGGCTTCCTGCGCACCAGCAGCAGGCTGATTACCATCACCATGGCGATGGCCACAGCCACCACCAGCAGCCCCACCATGGCGCCGCGGTTAAACGTCTCCAGTGCATCAGGTTGCTGTGGACAGAATTGTGCGGTGAGACGCTAGACGGGGTGGACACTTTGGGGCACAATGAAACAGGCCATCTGAATTTGAAAGAATTTCTTACCAGCTCATCTCTCTCGATCTCAGGAAGCTTGTTGACGACCTGCTTGAGCTCCACGGAGGTGTTGATCTATGAGAACGGACGGAGAGTGTGACAGGGAACTAGAGGGACACAGGGTCTGAAGTATGACCAGCCTTATTACACGATCGTCATTTTACCTTTTCCTCGTATTCATAAGTTGGGCCTCTCTCAGATGTAGTATAATCATATTCATCAACTGCGGGCACTAAAGATGGAGACACGGAATTAAACATGAAGCTGCGGGCAAAAACAGGCAAAACAAAACTCTGAAATCATCGTAAACATGAAAACGGCAGCTCACCTTTCTTATTAGACTGCAGCTCTTTTGGCAAAAAAGAGGGAAAAGTGTCATTAACAGCAGCCACTTACACAATCAGGACAGGCTTATGGATGCTGAATGTGTGTGCGTGTGTGTGTTTGAGTAGGATGTGGATGTATACCAATGCGGGGAGGATAAGGCCTGTTCTGGAAGGCTCGCTCCTCTTCCTCTTCATCATCCTTTTCCTCCTCGCTCTCTGCCGGCAGGAGCTCCTCAGTGGTGCGGGTCTCAGAGAAGGAGGTGGTCATGAGCTCGCTGATGTCTCCCCTCTCTGCCTTGACAAGCTCCTCTGCAGGTGACAAACAAAATAAATAATAATAATAATAATAAAAAAAGAGGTCAGCATGAGCGGTCTGCGGATTTGACAGCTGATAATACGATGAGTGACAGCAGCTGAGCTTACGGATATCACTGTGCAGCTCTTCGGCCAGGGAAGGATCCTTGTAAAGCAGTGCGAGACTCTGGTTCATCCTCTCCTCGATTACATGGAGATGTGTGTACACCTGCAAATCACAAACATCCATTTCTAGCCACGCCAGGCTCCAAAAAACACAGTAAATAAAACATCTGAAGGCCTTCTTCACTGGAGTCATCTTCGCAAAACACATCAGCCTTCAAGCGCACATAGTCTGCCCTAAAAAACTACCGTTACCCAAGTTATACTCACTCTATGTGCACATGGTTACGTATATGCACTGTGTTTTTCTATTTTCTGCTACCCTTTACTTCCACTACATTTTAGAGGATAATATTGCACTTTTTTTTATGCTACGACATTTATTTGATAACTTTAGTTACTAGTTTCTTCCTGCATTGGAGTCGAAGTCATGCATTTTATTGGCGTTTGGATGAAAACAACACTCACTCCAACAATCAGAAAAATTCTTATCGTCAGATCTGATAGTCAGCCTGACCAATGATAGAATACAGTATATACATTCATGTAAAGATGCGTTTAATTCACTTGTTGACTCTTGATACTCTAACCCTAACCCTAACCCTAACCCTAACCCAATACATTTATTACCAGATAACTTTATATACTTTTTTTTTAACCAATGTGTGACTTTTGGATGTTTTTAACAACACTATATAATTGTGTTTTCATCTATCTGTTGCCTTACTTCTCCACATTTTTCTATAATTTGCTCACACTGCTCATTACTGTTTACAATGCATATATTGTATGTGACAAATATTCTGTTTTAACGTATGTATTGTGATATTGGGCTGTGATAAAGATTGACCGAAGAAAAACCTCAAGAATCCAGGTTATTATTGTCTGATTATTCCAAGATGTGACCCGAGTATGACGGTATCCATAATGACACTCTCCGATCACGAGAATCAAAGACCTCATGTTCGGAGAATCAGGTCACATTTGGGCCTCATACATGACAAAAATAAGATGTATCCAATATCTTCGTATAATAAATATCCTGTATTAAATCCATATTTGACCTTATATTGGGCATATCAACTCAACTATCCAATCATAACGTCTTGAGTTCTGGTCTTTTTTGCAGTTCAAACAATGTCGAACAGAGTGTGTGTTGAAGTGGTCTTGGTCGCGAGAAGAGAAGCGGTGAATTGGTTCCTTAAATGAATGAAAAATGAAAGTCCAGATAGATATTTTTCATGGATTCATGTGTCGAAAGGCAGCTTTTGAAGTCTGCAGAGCCCGGCTTTGATCTCTGTGTAATGAAAAGAAGATTGGGAGCTGCTTCACCTCTGTGAGTTCAGTCCCAGCTCTTCAGCACACAATGTTCCGTACGTTTCTCGGTCAGCAGAAAAAGGAGCCCTCGCGTATCAAAAGCACAGGCGTGCGCGGAAAGCATTTCGAGTAGCAGAAATCTCACACACCTGGAATTTCATCTGCTCAGCCTTCTGCGGGTCGACAGCCACGATGTGCTGGTAATGCCTGAGTGTGTGTCTGCGGTCCTTCTGCTCTGCGGCCATGTACCGCTTCAGAGCCTGCAGCACGCGCTCCGGCTGGAAGAGGAAGTTAAAGAGAGAGGCCGGAGTCGGTGAGATAAAAGACGTTTGAACTTCCTTTTTATGTCGCTTCCCCCCCCTCTCCTCTGCGCTCCGTGATGGACTTACCTGAGGGGGATCGGACTGCACTGCAGTCAGGTAGTTCTCCAGGGCCAGGCGGCGGTTGTTGTTGAGAATGGCCTCCACTCTGGCGAGATGGGTCTCCACCAGCCTCTGCCTCTCTCCTGCAACCTGCTCCTCCAGCGTCTGCAGCACGGATTGGAAGTGCTGGACGTGGAGAGACGAGGGACGAGTGAAGATGGTGCAACATCGCCGCGGGAGAATGCAAACTACAGAATTAAAGCCAAGGCTGACAAACGTCTGCTTACCTCATTCAGGGCCTGTCGCTCTGACCTTGGCAGATTCTTTGACTGGTTGTCTGCCTCTGCCCATTCCTTCATGATCTAAGGAAATAAAGAGACATGATTACAGTTTATCCTACACGATATAAAACAGGGTCCACCTGTGCAACCTGTCTGAACTGCACACTGACAGAGGCATCAACATGATATGACTGTGCAATTTCTTAAAACTATAGAATATGTGTATATTTGTTTTTACATATCAACTGGTGCGCTGTCATCCAAAATTCCTACATTGTTTGGCTTTTAAAAACTGGGACGTTTGACTTCAAACAAAGGTTTGACATTTTAGTATATTTCAGTTATTTGCTGTTATGCTGAAAGCTAGATGAAACGTTTGATACGGTCCCACTCAGCTCAGATCAACAATTGCCTGGCGCCGTCTGAAGGGACCACAATCTGCTCTTCGTCACTTCTGAATCTCATAATCAACATGCTATATCTGTACAAAATGTGAACAATAAAAATAGAGATTGCATGTTGAGACTTTAAAGGCCCTTTAAAGGATAGGCTGTGGACATTAGCAGTAGCTGTTAACACTGTGATACGGTGCGCTAGATGATTGTTGTGCAATTCAAATAAGCATGAAATGAAATGAACTGAAATGCAAAGAACGCTTCGTGAAGCGACTCTCTGGGGTCTCTGTTGGTCGAAGGGCCACATCACAGTGACGACAGCACAGATATAAATAATAATAAAATAATAATAATAAAATAATAAAAAATAATAATAATAAAAAAGCAGTTATGAGCAATGTATGGTATAAAAAGAAAGCCCAAGACATTGTCTGGCTAGTTTTGAAAGAACATTAAACATATCGTGACTGTGAATCTGTAACAACATGGTGACCATCGAAACTGTTGAGCAAGAAGGTTTGATGGCAGTGATGAAAACACAGTAATTGTGGTGTGTGAAACCACAGCCGAAGCTCAGAGAGGGGCTGTTTTTTCTTTTACAGAAGCTGTTTTTTCAGATTGTGAACAAAGATACAAACACACAGAGTAAGAGACAGATGTGATGTGTGATAAACTCATGTATGAAACATGGCCTCCACAACCACTGCAAAGTACACTGCTAGATTATTAGAAATAACTTAAAGCCCTTGAAATAAGCACTGAAATTATATTCTGTTTGAATTATGGCGCGGGTTAATTATATGTGTGAATATAAACAATCATACTGACACCATTTGAGGTGTGTCAGTTCACTTCTTTCAGGGCAAGTGTGAAATTTCTATCTGATTCCTGCTTCCCTGAATGCAGGTAAAACATGCAGAGGCCGGCGCCCCTGTTGTTCTGAGAATTAGACTCAGGAGCCTCATCCCGCATTAATGAAACAACTGTCCGACCCGACAGCCAAAAAACTATTAGCCTGTTCTGAACCCTGTGAAAGTCACCTCATTGATGCTCTTCATTCTGCGCTCCTCCAGGTCCGTTTTGGCACGCAGGAAGTTGGCATGCTCGGTGTCATCCACCGGCTTCTCAAAATAAACATCGACGCCATCTGTGGGCCGAGGCGTAGTCACTGGATGGGAAGAGACAGAAAACAGAGGTTATTACCGTCGCAGGAGCCAGAGAGCAATTATACCCTAATTAAATGTACAGCCCTGGTCAAAGTGTGTCTCAGGGTGTGCATGGAGGAAATAGGAAGACAGACGGAAGGTCTTTTTACACATCGACTGGGGGAATGTGAAGAAAATTTTAAAAAGGACCATGGACAACTGCATCTGCTTCGTTCTGGAGAGAATTTAGGTGGAAAGTGATGATAATTCTTGATGAACTACCAGAGAAAAGAACATCATTTTGTGTAACACACACATTTAATCATTACTATCGATTACATTACACACGAATACTACTTGAGTAAAGGTCCTAAAGTATCTGATTATAAATGTACTCTATTAAAAGTACAAGCATGTTTACATGTGTATGATTATCAGTACCTAGGTTTGTTTTATCCTAATGCCAATGAAATGAATTAACTTGAAAATGTGCCACCCTGTCTCTGAAGAAGCATGTAATCAGCAAAGTAACTAGTAACTAAAGTTATGAAGTAAATGCAGTCGAGTAACAAGTATGATTTTTGACTATTCATAACCCCAAAATGTAGTGGAGTGGAAGTACAAAGTATCAGAAAATCTTGAAAAAAAAATACTCAAGTAAAGTACAAATGCCTCCAAACTGTAATTAAGCATAGTACTTGAGTATATGTCCTTAGTTACAATCCATCGCTGCTAGAAACTAAATATATCAAATAAATGTAGAGGAGTGGAAACAGCAGAATGGATTAACTCAATTATCTTAAGTTCCTCCGAACTGTACGATAGTGAAATACTCAAGTAAACTGTAGTTAGTTACATTCCATCACTGGTTATTCTAAATTTTGACACTGAGATTTGACACCGCGACCCCATAAAAGGGATAAAGTGGTTACAGACAGTGGATGGATGGATTTCTATCTGTTCCAAATACTGGTCATCACTCTCCTAACCTACTAATGATCCCGCAGACAGAGAGCTCCCTCATGGTTTACCATCATGGTTTTGTTCTTAGTTAAATTAAGTAAAGTGGTCGACTGTTCTGTTTTTGTGTGCACACCAGAATAAACTCTGCTGAGGCCTGGAGGTTACTGTGAACACAAGATACAGCCCCCATATAGGAATAGGCACTTCTGACATCATGTCAGACGAATGCATATACAAGGTGCATGGGCGGGTGCGAACATTAAGTGTGAAGGCACTTATTTCACATCATAGAAGGACACTCACAGCTGTCTCCCTTGATCAGAGGTGTAGAGGTGGTGGGCTTGTGGCTCTTCGGGTAGTAGAGGGAGTCCAGGTAGTCTGACGTCTGGTAGGGACCTGAGTCAATCGGGTACTCGTACTCATCTGGATCTTTCACAGCTATGGCCTCCTCTTCCTCCTCTTCTTCCGCCTCCTCCTCATCAACTTCCTCCTCTTCTTCCTCCTCCTCCTCGTCCTCTTCCTCCACCACCTCGTCATCCTCCTCCTCCATGTCGGCCTCTTCCAAGTCGGTGTCAGGGGAGGGGCTTGGCGTGGGGGCCGTCACTTTGGTTCTGTGGAAAAGCGGTAAAGGTCATTGCTCTGATGTCTACGTAGCATGCAACGTACTGTCCTCCAACGTCTGGCCAAGCTGAAGCATCTTACACAGAATTAAGTTTTCCACTGGTCTGCGATGAGAGCGTCTGAGGGCCGGCGGGGACGTCTCTCTCCTCCGTCTCGCCTTTCCCGCTGGAGCCCCCCCTGCCCGGGCAGCACACATACTCGACACCTCGGAAATGGTCTCCACATGGCAACAGCATCCCATAGCTGTGGAGCTCCAGATTTTCCGCAGCACATTCCTGCGAGGGAGGTAATCAGAGCCGCAAAGTTTAAAAACACATTGCTAATCAGGTTGCAATTTAATATTCTTGTGTAAAAATTTGCACAAAATACTGTAAATTCTAAATATAACTTGAGAGCTTCCACTTGACTTTTTGAATAATGAGTGACTGCTGATATGAAGGAGTGATGAACTTTAGCTTGAACTTTCAACACCTTTTTATTATGGAAGTAACACCTTAGGTACTGAGAAAGTGTGATGTGCGCACAGAGCACCAGTGTGCAGACCTGTCCGACCCAACCTGGTATTTTCTGTTAGTCCTGGCAACAAAAGCGGTTTGAAATTCACATCGGAAAGTTTATTGGGCGCATGATAAGTTAAACATTTACAAAGTGTATCAGCGGAAAGTTCCATAAAAGAGGGAAAAAAAAAATCAACCTTCTGCTTTTCCGTGCCTGTAAGCCTGTGTTTCCTTAATCGCTGGGCTTCATTAAACAATATTAAAAGGTCTGAAAATTGTACCTACGCCATGTATCTGCCCTTCTTACCTCCTTAGCAATGTTGTGCCAGTACACGTAGCTCTCACAAGCATCCATCTGCTCCTGGTGGAGGAAACGGCATCGGTCGGGCACCAGCAGGGCCTCGCTCACGTACTCGCCCTCTGCAGCAGGACGGAACAAGAGGCGTCATTTTGAGAGTCAAACTTGTGAACTCAGTGCTGCGTTTGAACCTTGAGATTAAATGTGAATGTGCTTTTAATAAGGAAGAAAAGAGAATAAAAGCTGCACCGTACATAAAACACATGAAACTAGAGGGGTTGGAATGCGGGTGGGCTGCATGTATTAAGACTGACGGAAAACATAAATGTGTAATGTGCGAGCACTTTGTGCAGACAAACTGCAGCTACTGTCAAGGACATCGAAATACACAAGAAACCATACATGAAATGGAAAGGAGGCTTTATAGTACGCAAATAAAACAGTACATGTAGTAATCATTCCAGACCTGTTCTTCATACACTGCTGTTATTACACACTGTTCTTTCGCAACTCATACACCCACACAACAGACAGTACAGTAGAAATCCAACAAGCTCGAGCCAGTTCTTCTTCAGCGGCGTGCAAAATAATAATGCTCCATGACTCAAAAGGTGAGTCACTGCTCATTACTCATTCATTCATTCATTCACTGTTAGCCTATCTGCCCCCCTAGTGGCCTACAGCAGACATGGCCTCTCTGTAACGCTGCAGAGGCGTTCACGCTGCCCTGAGCCTGTTAGACTGCACATCCCGCATTTGTATCCGAGCCCGTCTGCAGGTTTAACAGCGACACAAGTAGAAAGCTGCAAAAAGAGTTTTGCACATTAAATCTAGACTAATCATCAGTACACTTCAACTATGTTAATCACGAGTTAAGTTAAAATTGCTATTTTTGATCAACTCTTTTTGCACCGAGTCTATTATGGCTGTAATTAAAAAGTAGAAAAGCACAGTCTGAAATGTATTTTTGAGTGCTTTTATGTGCTAAAGTGGAACAGCTTAACGTATACTTTGTACACTTGGAATTAAGTGCTGTATGTTGCTGTGTATGTACTAATATACGTACTTGATTAGTTCACTTATTTGTATTACAAGCACATGCAAATGTGTTGTGAATGTCTGGCAGATATACAAGTGACACATCATGAATAAATGTGGTAATGGCGTGCACAGTTATACTTTAATATATTTACTAAGAGAGGACACTTTGCAGTTCATTATCAATAGACTTCAGTTTTACTATGCTGTACTACTTTGAACATTACACACCTTACATTTTAAATCTCTGGTAAGTTTTCTATGCCTTAAAAATATATTGCTTGAACAAAAAAATAAGTAAATAAAAGTATGCAATCAATATGAAGATCTTGTTAGCTTATGCTTTTGTTAAGACATATTAATGTGTTTTCTGTTCTAAGACAGAATCATGGTTTATGTCACTGTTTAAAATGTTTACTTGTCCAAATACTGGAAAATAAAACAGACTATTTGACAGTTTTGTTTTTTATTCGTTTTAATCACTGAGTTGCAGAGATGCTGGTAGATAGATTTTGTCACCATTTTAGGAAACTTTCCTCCTGTTCTGCAGTTGCTCATTGTGTTAAGCTAAGCTAACTGGCTGCTAGCTGAAGCTTCATGTTTAACAGACAGTATTTAACAGAAATTAGACAATAGGATCGTATTAATCTTTTCATATTATTCTCAGCGAGAACGCAAGACATTTAGGGTGCACTTCATCCCACTGTCTCTCTCCCCACATTCCCCTCCACTCGATGGAGTATACAGTAAATCTAGAAACTACAACATGAAGGGACACCAGAAATATAAACCTGTGTGTTCTTGGTGGTGTAACTGACCTCATGGTCATGGTGTGTTTTTCTTACCTAGACAGCGGTAGGGCAGCACTATGAAGGGGTGTGTCTGGCAGCGGCCCCAGCCTTTCTTGCACCAGGCGTGGATGGTGACGGGTCTTTTCGACTCCTCTATGTGTGAGATCGGAAGTGCTGGGTACATCTGGACGTACGGGTACATGCAGAGACGACAGGGACACAGAAACAGGAAGATGGATGGGCAGAACAGAAGGGGATTGGAGACGAGAGGAGCGGCAGACGGGGGACGATTGGTCGGAGAGGGGGTCGGAGGATGGGTTAGGGTCGGGGAAGAGCACAGTCAGTCTGGAGAAGACTAACGAGGGGAAAGAGTCATGCAGCATATTCTCCAGCTACTTACACAGAGCCGTGTCAGACATTTGACACGGCGAACTGAAGGTTCATTCTTTCATTTCAATGAACATTCTTGTCTTTTAATGTTTCTACTTTCCCATCTGATTACTTGAATTGAAAATCTTGGCCGGCAATTTCAAGCACAAACACATAATGTGGACCGAAATGTAGCGTCTGAATTCACACTGAAGGGCTTTCTTCACAAATGTCAAAGCAAAAAAAAAAAGAAGGCTTTTGTATAACAGACATACTACTGTCAGCTAATCGCATTACAGTCTGTTCATGGCTCATGGCTGCTGCTGCTGCCGCTGCTCTCTGTGTCTAGTTTGACCTCCAGATGGCGCTTGGTTGCCTTTTACTTCACATGATTATTCCTGAAGGAGGAGTGTGTGGAGAGTATGTGTACCATTGATTACCTTACAGTAAATGTTATCAAGTACACATATCAGGTAACAACGAGGAGGAAAAGTGGATGGAGGCACAAATGAAATATGGCGATATTCCAGCAGGCCTCCATCGCGTCACTATATATGGTTAAATATATAGATGCATATAGGACAGGTGTTGGACAAACCAGATTAAAGACAAGAGTATCATACTTCATTAAATTAGCTCTGGACTGCATTGTCATTAAGCTTAATTCTTAATTTTAATAGATCCAGACTAGTGTTCATCATCTGTCTGTTAGGCTCGGGACCCTACCTCCTGACAGTAGGACAGGATTTCGCTGGGTTCTTTGAAGCAGCCCTGGCGGCCCTGGGGATCCGGCTCCCACTGGCCCGTCTGTAGGTTCATGTGCAGGAGCTGACGGCCGCAGAACATGGCGATCTGAGGCTCCGCCACCTGGGGGCCGGGCCCGTTCACCTCGGTCATGGACAGGGCCTAGGGGGAGAGAGAGAGAGAGAGAGAAAGAGAGAGAGAGACATGAGCGGTGAGGAGGAGTTGATACAAACACACTGGGACATCATTTTGCGTTTGAAGCCGAACCAGGGGCAGGTAGACCAGAGGTAATTCCTAAATGTACTCTCTGACATCAGACCGAGAGCGCAAGGCAGGGCGGTGGGCTGAGAGTTCGAGAAAGATTGAAAACAGAAGACTGTCGAGGAAGGGAAGAGGAAGCTAATGCACAGGAGATTCGAGTGCCAACTGTGAGCCTTGAGAGAATATCGGCGGTTGAAATAACCCGGAGAAGAGCCGATGAAAAGGCTGACTTATCGACTGGCGGCCTATGCTCCGTGCAGGCTGACAGCACTGACGGCTGACAACTGAAAGGACCGATGGTGGATGAGGAGAAAGGTGAACAGGAAAGATATGCAAGAGTATGTAAAAAAGACTGGCCCCCTCTTCCCCCACTCCAGCGGCCTTCTAGGATGTTGTTATTGATCTCGGGATATGTTGCCTCTGCCTTGGGGAGGGCCCAGGGGACCCCACAACAGAGGAACAAACAGCAGCTAGGGCTCGGAGTCAGGTGTTAATACAAGCTCATTGACCGATGGGCCACTTCACTACATTAACACACAGCACAGAGGCAGAGAGAGAGAGAGAGACACACACAGAGAGAGAGAGCCCAGGGAGGAATAAAGGAGGGGGGTTAGAAAGCTCTATAAACAGCACAGAGGAGGACTTCATCCACAGATTTTTTTTTCAGACAAACAAAAACAACGTGACCAAGTGCCAAAGTATTCCATGTTCCACTGGATGTCTGAGTCATCCCTGGTGCAACAGCGACTTGTTTACTCCGGCAGACTCGCTTTGTTCGAGCGAAAAGATGAGCATCTGAGAGCGTCACGCGACAGCAACATTCATGGTACAGAACGTGCAGTGATGTGCACCGGCCAGCCCCAAAACTCATCAAAAAGGCACCCCCGAACCCCCGGAGCCACCTACGTATGGCTCCTATCCTTTCATCTGCGCTGACAGCCAGAGAGACGGACCCACTGACGACAGACAAGACGAGCCACGCTGAGCCAATTAGGCGGAAGTTGCCCAAAGGGAAGGAACGGAGGAGAAGAAAAAAAAAACTGAGAGAGTGACGCCTGATCAAAGGGAAGCCCTGCTTCGGCCGACCAGAGCTGGAGTGTTTGAAGTCCCTAATTAAAATTCATACTGAATAAAATAAATATATAAAACCCCTTTGAGTAAACGTACAATAAATATAATAAGCCCCGAGCAGTCTGTGCATTATAATTATGTTAAGAGGAGTTTGTGTTTCTGCGTGTCCTAGCAGATTTCTTACAAATTACGCACGTACTTTTCATTACTGCTGACCATTCCCCAAAGCAGAGCTGTGTTTTTAAGATTTATGAATGCGTTTTTATGCCTTCATAGGCGGCAGCGTTTTCCAGATCATATCAATAATGTCTGAATATCAGCTAGCAGAGGCTTAAAACAGCAGCTTTAGAGAGGTGATCCTCGCAGTGAACTCTTGGAGACATGAGCTGCAGTCAAACTTCTCATGTGTACTTTTCTGATATACATGAAAAAAGTCTCCTTTTAACACAGTTTCTTTCGTAAATGTTTCAAAATTTATTTTTTACCCCCCTTCCTTGAGGTGCCTATCTTCTCACTGTTTCTCTCTGGCGTTTTTCTTTCCTAACAAAGTTGCTCTCCAACACGTTGCTGTTTTGCAGCAAGTTTCTGCTGTCATCACTTGCTGACATCTCTGCCATGATGTATAACTCATCTCAGGCAAAGTTTCAAGTCCCTGCAAGTTAATGATCGACCCGGCAGATAAATAGAGGCCATGGCTGCTCAGCAGGTATGGAAAACGTTTTCAAAAATAGAATGATGATGACCAAAAATAACTCCATTATGCTTTGATTTACCATTGATTTACAATCTGTGGTAAGTGGGGTTGCACAATGAATCAAAAATATTATCAAAATGCAAAGTGCATTATCCAATTTGCTGAGGCTGCTGGGGGGTAAAATGTGTGATAAAACAGCATTACACTAAAGAAACTGTAGTGCTGTAAAGACTGCTTAGACTACAGAGGTTGTTCTCCGGATGTAAGAAAACATGTTTGTTTTCTTTACAGATTCCAACAAATGTCACATCATCACGATTTTATTAGTGGAAAAATAACCCCTACTCTTGAGTCATATCGCAATAAGTAAGAAATGTTCCGCTCCTGAACTGAATGTCCGTGTTAGTTATTGACCGTGCTGAACCTGAGCTTTTTATTGGTTAAGTGTGTTGTTGGATAAGCACAAGGAAACCCTGCTGAAGCTGCTGAAACAGTCTGTCTAGTGCGGCTGCTGAGCTAATGTCTAAATAGATATATCTCTTTGACTCGGGGAAGGTCAGTGCCATGAAGAAAAAAAAAAAAGAAGGAAGAAAAAAAAAAAAACTTCCGGATATTTGAGAAGATAACCTGGCAGCTCCCCCTGGTCCGGCTCTCTCTTTCTGCCTGCTCTCCACTACTGCACTTGCAGAAAATCAATGCTGAGCGACTGCAACTGTATCGCCACGTTCCCCCCAATCAATAGTAGTCCATCAGGAGCCTGAGGCCCTGACCTCCAGCACAGCAAGGCCAAGCTGATCTGGGACCAGATTAGATCTCGCCTCAGTGATAACCCCTTACAGAGAAATACAGTTTTTACGATGTGCAGTCGGGTTGGTTTGCTCCTTCACGGCAGCACGACACCTGCATGATTTTGACCCAGTTTGGAGTGTGATTCCTCACATGGACTTCATATGAACATTCGTCAGAGGCTGACGTCAGAAGGATCCACGCTGCTCTGGTGTGTGGATGCCACTCTGTGTCTTTGTAGGCGTTTCATTGTACGCTCACAGCAATAACAGAAACGGTTGCCAGCATGCGTCAGTCCTTTTCATTCTTACCCCAAAAATGGTGAGAATCCTTTTTAGGAAGCATCGGTTGATGGATAGAAACGCATTCTGTGGTGTTTATTTACAAAGTGCGTTATGTCGACCTGTTTTTCATAAAAAAAATATAAACCGACTTGGCAAGTCAGTGGATGCAATACTCAGGAGTTGGGAAACATCTGGCAAGACCGTGCTTGAACTCAGGCATGACAATAGAAGCTGGATTTCAGTCAAGTGAATGTCGCTGTTGACTGTACTTGTTGCAAGAACGCACCGCCTCCTTTTGCTTCGTTTATTCGATCATGTTCAATCACAACATAAGTAACCGTATTACACTAAAATATATAGCTTTTACGATGAAGAGCCAATTGCATTATGCCTATTATTCTTAGGCCCCAGATCACATGTCAGTGCTATTTCTGTCAAATCAGCTTCAACATCCGACTTCAAGCCCAGCAAGGACACGACTGCTGCACAGCAAATATTTATGCGCCGCGTGCGGCTGTCTGTGCAACAGGACGGTGGAGAGGATCTGCCAAGCTGCTAATCAAATTGGTCGGTTGACCAGGAGCAGAATCTACCTGATAACAGCAGTCAATTAAAGGAAAGAAGGTCTGCAGAGGGCACAAGAGCGAGGAAAACAGAGCAGAGAGGATAATGTGTTTGCTGGGCTTGGAGTTGTTTACAATAACAAGACATGTCGGCACACACCTAAACTTCACCTCGAGGCCACCACGACGCACCTCAGGCCAAAAGCTTCTGCCTGTCCAAAACTCATGTTAAGTGGACGCTAATACACCGTGGTTGGGACAAATTATCGATGCAGCTATATGTGATGCAATTACTGATACACCGGTTCCAAATATTTTAGTCATAGTTCCTACTTCTTAACTCCTTTTGGTGTAAACCTCTGTAAACTTAATTTACACATGATAAAAAAGAATTTAGTGCAGTTTATGGCTGATTTAATATTGGAATGATGGCACACAAGAACATGGACAAGGAACAGTCAGTCTTCTTTACATTGTTTCATCCCATTTCCAGTCAAATCCTGTGAAACTGACACCACGGTGCAGTGAAAAAAATACATAATTACTGCATTTTGCCCTTTCTCGCGTATCATAAGATGACTGTCCTGCGATGTGCGGATTATCACAGAACTGCTGTATCGTGATATTATCGTTATCACGAGCAGCGTATTGTAATGTAAGGTCTATGATTCGCGCCCAATACAACACACATAAATAAAAAGGCTGAACACGGTAAACCTTTTTACCTGTAAGTATAGAATTATCATTCCACGACAGGTCATGTTTACAAAAGGAAAAAATTCAATGGTAAAACATGCTCCGTTCCCAATGCTCTGACGTCTTTCATAAACACATGGCTGTATTCGCTAGATACAGATTAAATAGACAATAGTCCTCTGTGGGGAAAAATTAGGCTCTCATTGACAGCTAAGAATAGCTTCTGCTACAGTGAATGAGACGCATTCTTATGCCTTGATTAAGCTGTTTTGCCCATGTTTTGTTCATACAATTTATAGCTGTGCCTCTCCTCGGACTAAAAAACATGTGGTCAAAGCTTTTCAGTGTCTCTGTGTTGCGCAATTTTCCAGTTTGACGCCAATTGGACTTGTTGTCCAGAGTGTTTAAAAAAAAAACAAACAAAAAAAAAACTGCTGCGGTGTGAGCACGGAGGTGAAAGTCTCTCTGAACATTCCCAGTCTCCATCAGGAGCTGAGGCCCATCACTGGTCCAGTTGGCTTCACAGTAAGACTTCACAATCTGTCAACAATTATGCTTCTTCTCCAGTAAAGGAAAGAGGCTGCAGATCTGCCGTCCACCAATGCCTCAGAGAGGAAATGCCGTAGTGTACTGAAGCATCTCTGTACAGTACACTGAGGGGGCAGGGAGGGGGGAAGGGGGGAGGGGGAGTAAGCTGGTGCCGCTCAACCATCCTGAGTCCCACATATCATGTCCTAGTGCTGATGAGGCTGAACAGGCAGACAGCCCAGAAGCCTGGCAGCTGCCCACTGCAGAGAGCGCTGCATCATTAATAACGACCTGGTGATATTAAGCATCGATTGGCTTTCTGCCTTCTTCACCAGGTTCTTTGCCTCCGTTTGCTCCCCTGACATCCCGTTTTTCTTTGCACTGCTAAGTTCTCCGTATCCGCTGCATGCGGACTGTGCTGCGTCTCTCCGCGATCACGCGCGCACCTCCAGAGTCACCATTACAGAGAGCACCACGAGGAAACTAAGTGATCCCACAGAGACAAGAGCACAATGTGCACTGGAGCAGAAGTTGTGGAACAGCTGATGCAGATATAATGATGGTTAATTATATTTTCACAGATATCCGTCTGGTAGAGGAAATTATGCTGCAGAGTGGAGCACTCGAAATAAGTGCCGGCAACAGATATGATCTTGCTGCATAAATACTTCTGTCAGTCGGGCTGAGTTTGGGCAGGGGCAGTACATTTACATGTTCAACCGGCAGCTTCAGCCCTGTCCTAATTAAATTTTTAGCACCTGTTCCACCCTTATGTTGCAGGATGACTTCATCCTCTGTAATGATGCAATCTCCCGGTCCTGGCAGGCAAGCCAGAGCAGAAGAGGCGGAGCCCACCCATCATTTGTTACCTTTTACAAGTAGCTGCCAGAGCGAACAGTGGAGAGCCAGGCCATAAAACGCATTAGATGCTGCAGGGAGCAACATGTCATGTTATGTATGAACAGTCACACAGGGGCTTTTGATTGCAGTTTTTTTTTTTTTTGTTTGTTTTTTTAGCATTTCATATTTCTCCATGGAAACTATTCTATAGTTGTGTATGTATGCGTTTGTATTTATAGGTATATCTGCGAATATGTTGTATGATGCCCTTTGGTACATATGTTGCTGCGCTCTATAAATAAACTTATAGGTGCAATATGTAGGAGATGTATGTAGCAGATGCCCACCTGTCAAATTCTGTAGCTGGCATTAGCTAGTTTGCTCAGTTAGCTTTTAACTGTCTAGCTAGCAGACTGGACAGGGAGCTTGGAGCACTTGGGGAGTGTTACTGTTCACACTACTAACACAGGCGCTGGATATGCAATGATAGGCCAGGGCTAGCAGGCTAGCATGCTAACTTCTGTAGATACCTAGTATAATATAGTTAATTTTCTGAAACTTACTTACATATTGCACCTTTAAACTTGCAAATACACTGCCTACAACGTAAACACAGGCTGTCTGGTCAGAGGTTTATTATATACAGCTTGCTTGACACCTGATGATCAACTCGAGACAACAGATCCCTGTGGAGCTAATACCCTCTTAGCAACAGGGATGTGGGATATCCCATCTAACCAAAGTAGACCAATGTAGTGACGATCTGATTGAACCATACATCACAAACACAAAACAACTTGTAAAATTTCATGATTTATCCCAATTTTGTCTATCATACTGAGGCTTGACGACATTTTAAATAACATATGCCAGATAATAGGAATTATTAAATTGCAGCAGGCACATTTCCTTTCTTCTGCATGGTGTATGGACAAGTTAGCATGCGACATAAAATAATCAGTTCATCACACATATCTTATGTCACCATCTTTAGGATACATCGCTCATGATTCATGTTCAGTCTGTAGAGCAGGCTGTTTGGGCAACAGTACAAATATCTTGCCAAAGTAACTGATGACAAGCGAGCAGGCTCGAGGTTCCTGTTGACGCTGCGTACGAGAAAGAACATCAGCGTATGTTTATTCACTAAGGCTCGGAGTTGTAATGTCGACGGTATGCTTATGAAAATCTATCATCCTTGTTTCATCACATCCATACTCATATTCTCTCTTTTCTGGTGGTGCAGATCACTTACCCTCGAAAACAGATAAAGACTGCAGGGTAAAAGGTGAGGACTTTGAAGAAGGCCAAGTCAGCCTTGGCTGATCTCAGCCACCCACTGTCCAACGGCTTCCATCTGGCCACAGATACATTTGGCCAAGATGCTGGACCAATAGACTTGAGAACTCATTTGTCCGTGCTGCCATTGGCCTTTTAAATGTCCTTCTTAATATGTTGTGATACGATTTAATGATTATGTTTTCTCTGTATTTATTGTTGTTTTTTTTTTCTTTTTGTGTTTTAGTTATCGTTGCGGGATTGTAATGTGATTACTGTTGGCTGTCCAACAAATTTCCCTTTTGGGATAATATAGATACCTTCAACCCTGAGCATGTACATGACCTCAAACATGTTTTTCCATTGTCTGTTTACATGTGTGTTTAACATTTTAAAAACCAGTTGGGCTTTCAATATTAAAAGGTGCAATATGTGATCATTTTTGTTTGAAAACATTAAATATTAACCAACATTGTTGACATAATATGAAGAAATCACGACGTCTGTGAATCCTGTTGCAGACATATCTACCAAATGTTGGCCTGCTAACCAGCTAGCCCCCGACTCCTGTGCTAGGACACAAACGCATGCCTGATAATACGTGCTCCCAGCCTGGACTGGCAGATGCATGGCTAAGAAAGATATCAAGCTAATGATAGCTACAGTTAGCAGCAGCACATTCTGGATATGCTTCCACCAATTTGTTTTGAATATTTCTCACATATTGCTCCTTTAAGAATTCAGTGCTCAGTGACACGATACACCTACACGATTATGCAGTTATTCTATCATTATATCAGTGGCATGAAATGATCTTGAATTTCTATTTTCTATTCTAGGACAATGTATGGTGGCTATCCCACAATACCACAAGGGTTGCAAGAGTTTACAGACATCAAGTCATTAAACACCCAAGAATTCCTATGAGGTTACGTTGGTGATTCATGCAATAAAGCTATCTGCAGCTAGCGCTATCCTGTGCAAACAACAAGCTTTGTCACGTCTGGTGTGAAAAGCCTGCATGGTTAAGTAGGACCGCTCTAACATTGCGGAGTGGCAAATTTCCATCACTCATGTAGAGAACACACCCACGTACAAATAGGTCTCGCCGATGCACAATCCATGCATGTTCGAAACACAAACACACACACACACACACAGGCGTTCCTGTCTTTGTGCCTCTCTGCAGCACAGATGGCTGAATGGTGGGAGTCTTTCCTGCTCTCGGGGGCCCCTCCCTCCACCTTCTCTCAAGGCTGAGCTCCATCCACCCCGAGCCAGCCACCCCATCCTCGATATCCCTCGCGTTGTTGTCTCCCTCTTCCTCCCTAACAGCTTTCACACAATACCCGACACTCTGCTGTTTGGCCTCCCTCCCTAGGCCAGTGCTAAATGGCCAGATAGATTCGGGGGCATTCATCATTGTAATCATGTCGGTTAATTATTCATAGGCTCCATCAGGCCTCTTCCTGGTGTGGCATGTACTTATTAGAGAGTAGCAACATTAGTCTGCCAGGCTCTCGTGATGCAGAGGGGACAAAAGGAGGATAGAGCAGGTTAGCGCTGCACGCTGACACTCATTATTATACATCTCTGACTAGCAGCTAATTGAAGCCATTAATTTTCGATTGAGCAGGGACTGATGGGCAGAGCGGAAAATGCTGCATTGTGTTTAATGTATTGTTCCATAGCTTCCTACTGTAAACCACATATAGGGTTACTTATTGAATATTAAACCCGATGCCTCGTTTCAATACGAGCTCGACAGCCATCATGGCAGAGGCTTTTGGCTGTGCATTTGCAAACGTCACGACCTTCTCTAAGTCGGGCTCTCTCATCAGTCCAGATTACAGCGGTCCAGCCTCCAGCTGGGCACACTGGGAGCAGATGGCCCCATAATCACCAGGGTTCATCTAGGTCTGCAACAGCAGCCAAAACCAGCTCCCAATATTTGATTTGATTTCAAGTATAGCTTAAAATACAGAGCATGTCAGATGGCATCACTGCGAGAGACTCCATAGATCTGGAGGGCGACCGTGCCAACCATTTCACGATTGTGGTAATTTCGGAGCATCAGTCAGAGCTGTGCCAACCGGGGTCTGTGTGTAGAAGACCAGAGTGGCATATCCTTTCTTAAGGTTTTAGCCTCTTCTGAAAAGAAGCTGACGGGGAATAGGAAATCGAGTGATTTCTCTCTTCCTGAAAGGTCACCGGCTCCTCCCGGGATCGCATAACCTTAGCTGCAAACAGATTTCCCTAATTTAGGATAGCACCATGAGACTCAAGCAGAGCTGCCACGCTTAGCAGATTAATCAAGTAGTCATTCGAAGAGAAAATGAATCGCCAGCTATTTTGAAAACCGATAATCATTTCAGTCATTTTTCAAGCAAAAAACGTCAAATATTTGCCTCTTCCAGCTTCTGATATGTGATTATTTGTTGTTTTTCTTTGTCATTTATGATAATAAATGAAAAGGCTCTGGGATTTATACTGAAGGTTGGCTGAAAGAAGCAATTTGAAGATGTACTTTTTCCTCATTCAGCATTTTATAGGCTTAATCAACTGATTAAGAAACTAAGGCAGATTAATCGAGAATGTAAGCAATAAGTTGCAGGCCTAGACTCAACAGAAGCGACAGGAAGAGAGTCTCCACCTCTCCCATGACTCCTTATCAATATCATGTTCACACATACCCTGCTTCTCTCTTTGTATTACACTCAATAATGCACACACCTGAATTTTTAACTTCCAGTGTGCTGGCAATATTGTTACAGCCATGTTTCCTGTCAGCTTTTCTTTGTTGTTCTTCTTTCTTTAAACATCCTGCCTTTCAGCAGCATCCGTGGTAAAAAAAAAAAACCTGTCCAACACAATCACGAGAACAAAACAGGAAACTCCCACGGACGTAAAACAGATTTCAACGTAGTGTTCCCAGTTCAATGGAAAGGCAGTATTAGGCAATATTCGGAATGAGACGAGTGATTGTGATACTTGAGCTGCACAGAGTAGGCTGAACATTGCCTCTCTGTTCCACCCCCATTTCAACAAATGCTTCATCTGACTCACGCACCACGATGACGTTCTCTGTCAAGAAAAGACAAAAACACAAAGCGCGGTTGGTCATTTTCACAATCCACTCCGCTCCTCGCCGCCGCCTCCTGCAGACGTGTGGGAAACAAACAGCTGCGTAATAACGTTTCACAAAACCAGCCGGAAAAACACACAGTCTGAAAACATCAGACTGCTGCTCGTTTCAGTTTCTTCTTCTGTGTTCAAACCGAGGTGATTTTTGGTCTCTCTGGTCGCGCTGTTGATGAATTCATCCTGTTATGCAACACTGCTCAACCTCCTTGACTGTTAAGCAACACAACATGGGAATGCCAACATCTTAATGCCAAACTCTGGGCGCCTGCAGATATGATTTCAGGCTGAAGAGCCACCTCTGGGGATTGAAGGAATCAAAAGCTTAGCGGAGATTTGAGTACCGCAGGTCCGTCTGAAACATCCTAATGTCAACACAATTGCCACTGAATCGGGGATTTTCTGCAGGCAGATTGTGATTGACACGACGCAAACAAGCTCTCCAAGTCTGTATTTGTATGGTTAATACATCCAAAACGGCTGGTGTCGTATCTGCCACTCCAAGGTTCAAATTTCTATCAGCTAGTGTGTTTTTTGTGCACCGTCACTACTAAGGATCATTTTCTGCAGGCTGCTGTTGCCTTTTCCTCCCACATAGGTCAAAACCTCTTGGGTATAATGAGTTGCACGGCTTATTTCAGTGAAATGAAATGAAAATGCGCAATTAAATCATAATCACTCTGAGACCACAATAAGTTACGGGCAGTACTCTATGTGTGTGTTATGAATAAAGCAATCCTTGTCCAAATTGAGCTTTAAAAACTGTCAATGCACCCTGAGAACGAATCCTGAATCCTGCAGGTTAGGGAGATTAGGAAGTAACAAGATTTTTCAATTTCAGACACGTACACAGGTGATGGCTTTGTATTACAGTGGGAGAGACGAGCCGAGCCGAGACTTGAAGTCTCAAGGCAACAACGTGATGTCCTTGAGCATGTTGTAAATAGATAAAGGCAATCTCAAGGCCTAAATGAGAGCATGTATAGGTTAAAAGACTGTAATAATTGATCCAGTTAAGGACAGACCGTCTCTCTATGGTCTCCGCCAACAAACAGCAGGCAGACGGCGTCAATAAGATCTGACACTTCCTCTCGCTTCCTTCACATCTCACACCCTGGGCCGCTGCTGCCTCTCCAGACCCTCGCGCTGCCTTTGTCTTCGCCAGTCGATCTGCCCTGAAGTCTTTTCTCTTTTGGATCCCCGTGTCATCGTTCTCCTCCCCAGCTCTGGTTTTCGCTTTCCTGTCACTTTGTGCACTTTTTGAATATTGCAGAGAGTTGGTACGGGAATCCTCAACGGATTTGTCTGCAGTGCTTTTGTTGAAGCAAACAGCATCCCGAACCGCTCGAAACTGAAAACAATGTAAAATTTTAAAATCATCTGTCAAATTAATATTCTCGACGGGAAATGACGAGCCCTTTGGGGGCAGGGATGCACTTCATCCACATGACGTATGATCTCTGGTGCTTTCTGCGCTTTAATAGCACAAATATGTAAATAGACAACTGATAAACTAATGACGTCCTCTGTCTTGTTTCTGCTGTCTTGTTTTTTTGTGACTGACACAAGATAAATAAAACCTCGCTGAACTGAATACGCACGTGCAGCGGCCGAGCGATGAATCAAGCAGTGGAGGGGGATGCGGGTTAAAAGATTCATATATCTCTTTCCTCCTGTCTCTTATTTATGCACATATACAATTCTGATCACATTGTGCCAGCCCTCCTGGGAGCTTGTCTAGCAGATGCATCTTATGGAAATGAGGCTTTTGAGGTTATATATGCATATGTTGGGAGAATATGAGGCAGGGGCTGAGTGCTGTGCGGTTGTGCATTATTACTATTATTATATTTTTGTTGAGGCGGGGGCGTAACCAGAAAGCTGAAAGCAATAATTGATGTTTTTATTAGTGGCGGATCTGTACCAGCTACATTACACACCACACTGAGTGTGTAAGGGGAGGTATATGACAGTTAACTTCACAACATGTTTAATTCAGAGCCATGTGGCGTCACCGCAGTGTGAGCAGGCTGCTCTTTAACTCCCAGTGAGAGGTCAGAGTGTACACCACCGCTGATAAAAGTGCCCAGCATGGACAGTTTCAGCCCAACAAGCTGCAAAGACATATTGTGGGGACGACCTCTTCCCAGGTTCCTCACCGTGCCCTGCACAGCATCTTTGGCCTACTGTTCATGTTAATGAGGTGCTGCGTTAATGAACGGCGGGATAAACAGCTAACGCTGGGAGGACCACTGGGGCCAGCCTGCCGCTCATACAGAGCAAACACAAAAACCTGAAGTTTGGCCACGGACACACTGGAGGAGACAGGAGACTGCCTGAGACAGTGCGCCGCACAGCTGGCGTCGCGCTCTCACATTTAACATCAGCTTCCGCTCGCTCGCCGTCCTCTTCATCCGCCTCACTTCCTCCCATCCAACCCGTAAATACACATTTTTTTTTCCTTTAAAGGCCCTCTCCTCCACGATCTCCCTCTCAGCATCACTTGGCCACCGAGGGGTGGTTGCCATGGTAACACCACCCACAGGAGCCAGCTACCTTCCCTGTTTCCGTAGCAACTGGTTCCCCACAGAATTTCAAGCGTGTCACTCAGTCTCTCTCTCTCTCTCTCTCTCTCTCTCTCTCTCACATGAAAGCGTCCCCACATGTTCGTTCGACTTTCTGTCCCCGGCAAGTTGCCGATCGCCGGCTTAATGGTTGGTTAGCTTTCCTCCGCACAGCCTGTTGGATGCAAGACACTACAGGTGAAAAGGGCAAGAAAAGCCCACTGAAAATAACTGAAATAGAAACTCATCTCCATGAAACTTCTCTGCTGATCGCTCCCATTAAATATGTGCCAATTTGCACAAATAAAATAAACACTTAAATGTGTATTTTGGACGTTTTCTTTTCACTAGTCTGAAAGAAGACATGTTATGAAAGCCAAATAGCCAAAAATCTCAAAGTTTGCTAAATCACTGATGCTTTATCGGGCCCTGCTGAGTTGGACAATCACTTAAACATGTCCCTCATTATACTGAAGACATTTTACAACAATTACATATAATAATTATCTGAATATGAAGAGCAATGGCAAAATAAAAAAAACAGAATGCCTGCAAAAAAATGCTTGTTGTTTTTTTACTATGTTTCTTAAGAATCAAATATCTTTAGCTTGCACTGCTGGTCAAGTCACGTCGATTTTATTCATGAAGCCTAAAAGCCTACAATCTTATTGCCTCAGTGGGCTTTACAGTCTGTAAGAAGAGCCTTGATTTGAGTAAGTTAAAACTCCCCAGGAACAAAGGGGAAGAGGTGGAAGAAGCCTGAGGAAGAGCCACAGAGAAGAATCCCTCTCCCAGGACGGACAGACATGACCGACAAAAGTATGATTACACAGATTTAAATGGTCGCACAATTGAAAGTGTTCAGGGTCTGAGAAAATGTGACATACATTTATCTCTTCTAGATTATTCCACTCGTCAAACAACTGCTAAATTACTTGCAAAAAAAGGGAAAATGGTTGCTAGTAACAGCAAAAATACATCAAACATAATTAGTATTAACAAAATATATATATATATATTCACAGTTAATATAATCGATTACCACACTGTAAGCGACAGTATTATGTTGTTTCTTTTTAATGATCCCACTCCTGCTCACAAGCCGCCCTTGGTAAATCTCAGTGTGGTGAATCAGTGGCTGACTTAACGATTCGTCACATGTCCCACTGAGTCGTCTGCTTCAGGGCCAAACAGCCTGCATGTTACAACACAACTGATTATCTTTCCGTTTTGCTATAAATCTACTTCAACAGTCATTCCAACACTTCCTTCAAGTGCTCTCATAAGCACGGTTACAAAAGGGGGATGTGTACAAATCGGAGTAATCTGTTTGTTGGTCGAGGAGTACATGATAAATAACCTCACCTCGCGCTAACTCGGGTAACAAGGTGGTGAGACTAAGCGGATCTTAAAGGCACAGCAACATTTTGTTTGAACAATCTTAAGTTATTTCTGATAACTGATAACTCCTTTGCATCCAGAAGCCCCTGTGTCTGTATGCATCAGATTCAACGCAATCCCTTTGCATTTCCGGCAACGCTAGAAAACGCACTTACACTTCCGCCAACCCAGAGAGAGAAAATAATAACTGCAATCGGGTCAGGCTAACATGTCCTGTCTTGCTTTAGCCGTCTCAGTGTTATTCTAGACCGGGCCACTCTGCTGAGATAATGTGTGCTGGCTGTGCAGGCTGCCAGTCTGTGCTGCAGAATCACTCAGTAGATTAAATATTAGCGTTATCTCATTTCCTCAGGCCATAAAGTCTCCACAGACTGTCCAACTGAAGGGAAAATGGTTTAATCATTGAGACAATCTGTGCAAAAGACCCCCTCACCGGGGCCTGGGACCTCCATTTATGCTTTGTGCTCTTATTATGCTCCTTTTCCAAGCCACCGCTGGACTCACGCGAAGTACCCCATTTGTCAGCCGAGCTTGGTTGTGTATTGGCTGTTAACCAGCACAGCCCGGTCTTGGTGAGCACAGTGAGCCTAAGATGAGAAAAGAATGAAGCGCTATTTGTTTCTCGCCGTCACCCGCTGAATCTTACTGTTGGTGATTAACAGTGGTCGCAGTGTGCCTGAGTTCATTTGTTATCTATAGCTGTTCGTTCCACCAACCTGGTTGTTTACAGTGGGCACACCAACAACGTACACTGTATGAAATGGAAGCTGGCTCAATAGCATACAGCCTTTGCAGCCTTTATGCTGGGGTTGCTGAATACAGAGCATCAAGTCAGATGCTGTGGGAACATGATGTCTCAGGGGAAGGGAGGACACAGTATGTTGGAGGCTCCTCTGCTGCAACTGCACATTCAGTATACAACATACTATCCTGAAATGCTTGGGAGAGAATTAATTGCCTACTATTTTAATAATCGATTCATCAATTTCAGTATTCTTTTAACAAGAGCATCGCAGGACTTGCTGCTTTTCCTTGTCATGCCAACATGCCAAACAATGTATTAAATGTTTTAAAAAGAGCACTTGCTCAATGTCAAATAGCTTTGCCACGCACACAAACAGCTGAATGCAGCAGGATCCCACCATCTGTCTGGGGATTGTCAAAAAGCATTCTGGGAAATGTAGGAAATCACTGAAAGATCATTTGATGGCATCCATTAAGATAAAATGGCTACAACCAGCAGACAAATTACACAACACGAGCCTCATGAGATCGTAAAATGTTTTATAGATGTAGTCTATTTTTTTGTTTCTATGAATGGTTATTTCTTCTCACTATGTGACCTCTAGCTACTGACACCCTGTATTTGTAATGACGATTAATAATCAGATAAACAGATTATTTCCTATTGTCTTTGCTCACGCCGTCCTCGCACAAACTCAAGAAGTAGCTTTTTTTAACCTTGACCCACGTGTTTATGTCTGCTATGTTTCATTTGCTTCGGAGAAAAAGTCCATAAAAAAAAATAACACAATGAAGGTTGAGTTTAGAGCATGAATTATTCAGGTACAATTGCATGGAAAGTGAAAAGATGTCACTGGCCACCGAAAGCAGCAGAAGCAGATGGAAGAGTGGCGTCTGGGAGAGCGGGCAGGGGAGGGGTAATGAGTGCCTCTGGGATGAGGCGGGGGGGGGGGGCAGAGGAGGATGGGGCCGAGACAGAGAGGAGGGACGAAGGAGGCCGAGGCGAGGAGGAGACGGGCGTGGGGATTTTCTTTTGTGCTCTGAAGAGGGAGGCTGTGGAGTGGACCTGGAGGGGCGGGGAGGGAGGAGTTGGGGGCTACCATAAAAACCAGGTAGCATGAAGAGAGAGAGGACTGGCGGCGGAGCGTTGAGAGGGGTGCGTGACAAGTGCCAAAGCCCTGTCGACAAGTGAGAGCCCAGACCTTTCCACGGCCTTCAATAATTGATGCAACCTCTGCAGCGTGCCATCTTTATAAAGCAGCAAGTCTGCGCTGTGCGCCTGCGCACGTGTGTGTGTGTGTGTGTGTGTGTGGACTTCTGAGTTATCTACAAACATAAGCATGTGACCTAATTGTGCGTTTGTGAGTGACTTCCATCCGTCCACCCTTACTGCTGCACCTTTAGATTAAAGTGTTAGAGATAAGCTTTTAGTCCCCCTGACAGAGCTGCGAGGTGCCAAAAACAACATCCGTTTCTCTCCATTATGGCTCCCTGTGTTCTTCAGCAGAATGTTAATGCGGGCCTGATCAGTCTCAGCGGACCCGACAACCCCGCACTCTCAAAAAAAAAAACAAAAAAAACCCCTGCAGCCAAGGCCGTTAAGGAAATTAGATTTTGCAGTCCCGCTTTCATACAAGTCAGCGCTCCGCTCTGGCCACGGGGCTTCTCTTTGCCTCTGCTCGCCCCCTTTCCCTCGTCTCATCTCCAGGCCACCTGTAAATACGTGTACGCGACAGAGATGGATCTCTGCGCTCTCCTAGCTGCTCGGGCTGAGTGGCAACAGGGCTGGGTCCCTCCATTAGCATGCACTCCACCCTGCAACCCACATAACATCCTACATGCTCTACATCACTTACACTCTCTCTCTCCTCCTCCTTCGCCTGTTCTCGAACTGTCCGCCGCGCCAGGGCAATCCCCCGCTCTCTCTCTCTCTCTCTCTCTCTCCCTCCACTAGCAATCTGTTTTCTCTCTCTTTCCCCTCCCGAACATGGACGACAAGTGTTATCACCACACTGCAGACGTTTTTTTTTTTTTTTTTTTTTTCCAAGAGGGGGGCTCCTCTGAATCCTCCCACCAGCTGCAGCAGGACCAAACATCATGCTTCAACTTTTCCCCGCAGATATCCAGCCCATTAGGCTTACTGATATCTCTGGCCTGCAAGACTCTGGAGAGGAACCCACAGCTGGATGCGATCAGGACGACTATGCTGGTACCACGAGAGCCCCTCTAGGTGACGCCGGACACGCTCGTGACACGTGCAAACACACACTGGAGACGCGTGCCACACAGTCCTCCCTGGGCCTTTTTTTTTTTACAAGCGGGTGCAAGCAATCACATTTTGTCTGCAAGCGCTCCATGAACCTATATACACGTTGTGTCTGACATTCGAGCGAGCGCATGATGAAAGGTGAAATTCACTAAATGATGAACGTCACTCCTTATAAGCAGCCACCTGGGAAGTCGAAGAAATGAACTCATCAGATGTAGCGCACTGGGGGTATGCGTGACGGGCTATAGAGAGGACATGAAGTGATGAGCCTCGCAAGCACACATTATTAAACTCCGATGTGGGAATTACTCTTCCTTCCAGCTGGGACGCATCATTTAAACAGTTTCAGCAAGGCCAGAAGACAAGATTGAAGCATCCTAAACCAGCGTTTTGACAGAGCATTCCCTGAACCTATGGGGGAGGACGCCGCCGCCCAAATGTGCAATTAATGTAGATTCATTTTCAACAGATCTGGACGGACGCCATGCCCGCTGGAGACACAAACACAAATGTATACTCTCTTCATTTCCACTCCAGACACTCAAACACGACCAGCGGCGGAGAGAGGAAATGAAACCCGACTCAATAACCCCAGCGAAACACACAACAACGCGGGGCACGGGGGGTGCAGAATGGCCGAAAGGGTGCATGATTATCACTTATTAGCTTGTCACCTCTAGCTCGATCGCTCAGGTGCGTTTACAGCACTGCCCCCCCCGGTACAGCTCTCATTTCACAATGACTCTGCAGGATTTAATCCACGTCCTGTGTGTTTGTGTGTGTGTGTGTGTGTGTGCTGCACTTGAAAACCCTGGAAAGGAAGCGAGATACAGAGAACGGGGGGGAAACATGTGATACAATAAAACGGTGCGTTTTATGCCCACTGGCACACGGATATAGCAGAGAATAGCGAGCACACAGGAATCCATTAGAGAACCCGATTATCTCTCGGCTCTAAAATTAATTAAGTGAGTGTGGGGCAGTGTATGCGTACATGCACGTGTTTGTGTTTGTGTGTTTGTGTGTGTGTGTGTGTGTGTGTGAGAGAGAGAGAGAAAGAGAGAGAGAGAGAGAGAGAGAGATCTGGTTGTCCTTATCTTTTTTTTCTTGTTTTTTTTTTTTAAGCAAATCCTCTTGTGTTTTACTGCACCGAAAGGCAGATGGGGGTGGGAGGTGCATGGATCTGTATGGCTGTGTTCCAGCATGAGGCCTGAAATTGCTGTCAGTGGTGGTGGTGGTGGAGGAGGTGGAGGAGGAGGAGGTGGAGGGGTGGGGCGGCGGAGGAGGCGGGTGGGGGTTACGCAGCGACTTTGTGACTCACCATTTTCATTTAATCTTCAGCCGTACTAAAATGTGCTTTCTACTCTCTCCTCCCTCCCTCCCTCCCTCCCTCCCTCCCTCCCCCATGCTCTCCCTACCCGGTTCCTCCCTTCATGCTTCGTGCCTGCCCAGACATCCAGCACTTCCTGAAACCTGTGGATAGAGAACGTTGGTTTCTGGGTGTGCCGCTTCTGTTCTCCTGCAGCTTTTTTTTTTTGGGGGGGGGAATACAGGGCTCAGTCATTGCTGCAGTCATTTGTCTTTATAAATACAGACCTGGCTGACTGAAGCTGAGTATACCTGTTGTCCCTCGTCATCCTTTTATCAAATATGGCTGCACACTACCCACAATAATCATGTGGTTGCTCTCCTAGTATCAGATTTTCCCACGGGTTTTGTTAGGGCAAACACAGAGCTTACGGCTGTAGCCTGGCTTCATGTGAGTCAGTATTCAGATATCTCTGTGACCTTACAGAGCACGGCAATACACCACAGGGTGATGTGAGATTGTGCTGCTCATGCGCTGAAAATAATAAACAACTGTACATCATGATCATCATCATCATGGCTACACAACACAGATCAAAAAACCCTCTATAATTCAATATATATGCTCTTATTACTCGTAACAGTTGGTTGGTTGAGCAGTTAGTTGATTGAAAGAGAACTGAACAGTAACATTTTGATAACCAAACAGTCATTGAAGTATTTTCACTGGTTGTTCTTTCTACAATGTGAATATATGGTAGTGTTCTTACTATTTTTTCTTGTTAGTAAACTTGAAAGTTAAAGTAGTCAACTTCAGCTGTAGGAAATTCTGCATTTATCTGCAACGTCCTGACGCTTTATGAACAACAAATCGAGAAAACAGTGGTCAAATATTAACAATCAAAATAAATGATAGAGAAACTTGACAGCCTTCATTAGAATATCTACCGCAGTGTTAATAAACATCGATGTACTGATGTGTTGTCATTTGGGAATTAATATTACAGCAAAGGGCAATCATGTCCAATTGGAGGCTGGGAAATAAAGGTTTTAGTGAACGCCAACAGGTCTTTCAGAAAACCCCCTCAGGTTTGAGGAGGTGTTCTCAAACAATGCTGTAGGTTTTAGAATGCACCTCAGCTCAGCTGCCCGAGGTCTTAATGGCTTCATACAATTAAAAAACTCTTATGCCCTAATTGTCCTTTCACTTTCACCCCATGTAATCGAAAATGTATATCTAAAGGTATTGTATTGATCCTGTTGCGTGACAGCACTACTATTGTACAAGTATGTTGTGTAAGGTTGCACATTTAGTCACAAAATGGTCAAAACTGCTCAGTGCAAGCGCGACACTGGAAGCAGTTGCACATTCTTCTTATAAAAGGTCAAACCTGTGACAAAACAACATTACAATGAAATACTGAAGTGCTGCAGAGACGCCCTGACCTACAGTACCTTACGGTCCATGATGTAAGAAAACAGATTAGTTCAGCACACTGTTCATTTTAAAAGTTGACTCCACTTCAGAAGTCTGGACTTAGAGACTATAACATGTGAGTTGTACATGCTAAAAAGTTCTAACAACTTAGTTGTTATTTATACTGATTTACTTGGTTATTTTGAGGTAAACGGTTTCCTCATTTTTTTTTTTTCCAAGTAGAGCAGTTAACAAAATATTAATGCATAAAATCACCAGTTGGGAATGTCTGTGGCTGACCTACAAGGGACAAATATGTTCACTGGATCGCCGATTCAGTCTAAACTGTGCGTCAAAATCTTCAACAGCAGACAAATCTCACAGTATATGAAGAATCATAGTTTTAGTCCACGAGTGTCAGACCTGTTGTTGTAAGTGTACAACAAGACACCTGGGCAGCTGTTTACTCTGCCTGACATACGTGACAACCTGGCATCAATGTGTCCGTCCAATCGCAGCAACACACACGGGATGATGCTGACTTTGTATTTCACCCCCCCAAAAAAACAAAAACCAAGACATAAAGAGAAACCACTGAGGCCTCGCTAATCCACGAATAGTGTTCGGATATTAAATTTACGACTCTGATTACAGTCCGATGCACTAACAAATTTCAATATTCTGCCACAAAAGGGGGGGGGGGGGGATGGGATCAAAACAAATTCGTCCAACTCGCACATCTTGGCTGAATGGATGTTGGGTAAATTAAGGGAAGCTGACAGTTTTATTAAGACTAATACCACAGTGTAATCCAGCCAGCCAACCCTCTGAACGGCGTAATCTTCAACCTAAACCTTCACGGGCAGGTCTGCTTGTGTGGAGCTAAAGCCCGCTCCTCAGCACAGCAGTAATCCCGCTAAGGCTCTTAGAGAAGTGAAAATTATTTCACAATGAAAGGAGGAGGCTTTATGTGACTGCTCGAGACTCGCTGTGTGGAAGATGGCTAATAAATAAGCATCTCCCAAATCCCCTTAGGAGCTCCGGGAGAGAAGGGGGGGGGGGCACCCTAGAGCGCAGATACCCTACCAGAGTCCCTCACCGCTTTTCCAGGTGGAGACGCGAAAGGACGTTTGACCTGAGCCACGGCTCCACCTGGGACATCATGACTCATCCCCCCCATCCCCCACCTCCTCCTCCTCCTCTTCCTCATTCACACGCACCTCCACCTCCACCTCCACCACCACCACTCCGCTCCGCTCCGACCTGCCTCGGTTCTATCACAGATGATGGATGACTAAAAAAAGGAATCGAGAACTAAAGGTCGAGTCCATCAAACTGCGAGTCAGCTGCTGGAGGCTGGAAGGTGGAGAGCAGCTGGTGGCCCATTGATCCGTCGCTCTCTGTGAGAAAGGGGGGGGGGGGCTCCCGCTGTCTCCTCTCTCACCTATTGATGGAGACACATGCCAATGAGAGGTGACCCCCGTACCTCTCATTAGAACACTCTGTATCATGCTCGCTGCGCCGCTCGTCCAATGATAGATCAAAGTCGTGCCCTCCTGGGCGAACCAGCTTCCTCATCACGAGCGTCTCCAAGGCCTCGGCGTTTTTCGAAATAGACTCTCTCTGTGTGTGAGATCTGACAATGGCAGTGAGTCTGTCTGGTTATTTCATAATCTGTACAGTGGTCCTTCATGGAGACCAAATGTGCCACATTGAATATGCATGGATTCCCCCCCCCCCCCCATCCCCTGCTTAAGAGCTGCACCACTCCTCTAAAAGAAAAACAAAAAAAGAAAAAGGATGGATGGAAGCTGACTTCCCTCTCTGACAAGGCCAGATGGGATGCAACGAGATGGGGATTTGATGCGAGAGCAGAAGGGGCCTGCAGAACCTTCTCTCTCTCGCTCTCTCTCTCTCTCTCTCTCTCTCTCTCTCTCTCTCTCTCTTTTTTCCAGGCCCAGACTTGACGCAGCGAGCCGAGACCACATCTCCACCGGAGCCTCTCTTTCTCTCTCTCTCTCTCTCTCTCTCTCTCTCTCTCTCTCCCTCTCTGTCTCTCTCTCTCCCTCTCTTGTTTTCGTGAGCGTCCATCTGACCATCGCCGCATTTGCATTTTCAAAATCCCCTCTCTCTCCCCTCATCGCTGCGTTTTCAAGTGTGCGGACGCGGTGTGTCATCACTCTTGTTGACACGGGACGGTGCTCCAGGATGCGTTTTAGCAAATGAAAACCTGGCCCAGATTAAAAAAAAAAAAAAAAGGGGGGGGGGGGGGGATGCGTGTCAGCAGATATTGAGATAGAGGCGACTGTGTGTGTGTGTGATAATGTCGTCACGAAGTCAAACTAGATTAAAAAAAAAAAAAAAAAAAAAAAACCCACAGCGTTTCGTCCCGATATTCGCGAGGAAACACAGGGAAAGATAAATAAATCACAATGCGCCATCGCTCCGGATGATCCGGATCGCGTCGCTCTTACCTCGACGTTTTCCCACACGCAGCAGGACAACACAGCCATCAATATAGGTATTGCGGTATGTCCCATTTTCTCGCCTCCTTTTGTCTCCCTCTTCTTTTGAGTGTGTTGCGTGTCGAAGTTGCTGTTGTTTTTTTAAAAAAAAAAAAATGAGTTGACTCCTCCAACGCTCTCTGTCTGGTTACATCAGCTGAGGTGATGGACACTGCGTCCGTCGGAGCCTTCCTGCGATATCTCCTGCGTCTGCGTCCTGGCTCGCTCTTTGCCGACGGGCTCTCCAATGGCAGCCTGGGATTTTATGGTGGATGAAGTCTGACAGAACCAAGCCCTGTTTCTGCGGGTGTTCATCACAGACTTTGCTCACGGCGTGCGCTCGCCGTGGCCTGGTGAGGAGAGACCTCTGGTGGCGGCGCGCTGAGAGTGCACGGCGGGGCTCGCTTGTTGAGTTTTCCTGCGACAGTTTGAAGGGAGGGTCCAGAGAAAATAACACATGGCCCCTTTAAAAATAGGAATGGTCCCCAAAGTTGAACGACTGTGTGTAGTGTTTGTCGTCTAGGGGATGGAAGGGAAACCTGGGGCTCCACCACAGAGAATCACACTGTTAAAGATGTATAAAATGCCCTCTTTTGATGAATGTTTTTGTTATATAGAGCTGTATTCTAGAAAGTACACCCATTCTTTCACACCAGTGGAACAATCCAGAAGTTATTAGTGCTCAAATGTCTGAAAGTTTAACTGCTGGCTGTCAGATGATCCTGAGAGGTGGATTCTTCAGTGCGAGACAGATGACCGATGATGGATCACTGCGTTTACACGTCCGTCCGAATCAGCAATCGGAGACAGCCTCAGCTGATCCAGAGGGCTGCTGCCAGGTTGATAACCAGGACCAGAAAAAAACAAAAAAAAACAAAAACCAAAAAATAACTCAGCACATTACTCTAGTTCTCGGATCACTGCATTGGCTACCACATTCTCACAGAATCACCATCAGAATGTGCTTGCTCGTCCATAAATCAAAGAACGGGGCATGTCCAAAAGACTTGTCAGATCTCCTGACTCAGTGCAAACCCTCCGGACCTCTCGGGCCGGCTGGTTCTGGATTACTGGCTGTTCCCAGAGTCCAAACCAAACACGGTGAAGCTGCTGTTAGCCAGCTGAGCTGGGGCCGGAGACTCTGCTGTCTACTTTAGGTCCAAGCTAAAGCGCGAGCTGATTTACAGTGCTCTTAATTAATTTTCCCCTAAATCACGTTCATTTGTTAGTTTTATTGCCTCTACTCTGTGTGCCTTGCTTTATTGTTTTTGTTCTGTGTCATTTTGGCCGCTTGCTTGCTGTCATTGCTTATGCCGTCTAGTTTTGGTATTATTGTTTTAATCATCTGTTCCTCATTGTTATTGTTTGTCTTGTAAATGTTAAAGCACTTTTAGTTGCCTTGCATTCAAAAGGTGCTGATCAAATACATCTGCATTGCCTATAGGGGGCCAAAAGAGGCCAGCTGGGTGGGGTAGTGGGCTATTGGCTGGATGCACGTCTGCATTTCTTGTTTTCATCTTGTTTTTATTCTTTATTTTCTTAATGAATAATAAAAGATAATACAAAAATGGAACTCATCCCGAGTGACTTAGTTGTTGCTTTTTAAGATGGGCACTAGATCTGTGTACTTGTGTACAAATGGTAAACTCACATGGGAGCAGAGCAGAGAGAAAAAGTGTGAAAAGTTCAATCAACACTGAAACATTTATGAAGGTAGGAGTTGCAGGGTTGTTAGAGGAGACTTTATTACTTTTATGTGCATTTATTCTTTTATTCCTTTTTGAAATCTTTCTCTCCATTTTGTTCCCTTCCTGTGTTACTTCAGACTTATTTAAAATCTTTCAAATTAAACAGTCACAGAAGGAAAGTTCTAAGATTTGAGTTAAAGTGCTCACAACTCATGTCCACATGAAGAAATCTAAAATCTGTGATGAGGAGCTCCAAGAGGATGGAAGCTGGATCTCCCAAGCCAAAACATTTTGAAAACCACTGGGACAGCAAGTAAACAAATACATTTATAGTCAGTGAAAAATAGCAACACTTGTTCTCCTTTTCCAGGAATGTGTAAACACAACAGTGACATTTAACCAAAGTAAAGAAATTGAATAAAACTGAAGACTAAAACATCAAGAAACATCAATAAGTAAGAGAAAAGGAAAATAAATAGAAACATGTGGGAAAAAAATCTCACAAGCGTTGTTTCAAGAGTAAATAACAGGATAATATGTAAATATGTAAATATATAAAATCTTGTTCTGCATTTTGACGGAGCAGCCCGTTATTCAAAACAACCTTTATGATGTATCAAATAGTGCTGACTCATTTTGTGGAGGCCTATTATGTCATATCATATCATGTTTTTCTTCTCCTTCACATTTGCATAATGTTTGCCCAGCGGCTAGTTTGGCACATACGATGTAATGTACCACAGCTGCTCTGTTGTTTTGCGTGGTGCTAGCTCAGGTTTGCGTGAGCTGACCAATCAGAGCAGACTGGGTATTGTCTTACGTCAGCGCTGCAGCACTGGATGGAATGAGTATATGTTTTTTTTTTCTTTTTTGTAAGTAAAGCATGTAAACCTATTCTAGTGGTAACCCAAAATAAAATGATGAATCTGACAGTGAACATAATATGACTATATATGCCTTTATAAGAGCACTCAGAAACAAGTGAATACAACTCAATCAATCAATACTAATATGAGATGCCATAACTCTGCAAAGCGTCTCTGTAAATGTGTTATAAAGCATCAGGAGATTCACTTCATTACTTTGTGATGTAAAACCCTTGAGTTGATTAAGATGTGTTGTTTTCAGAAAGTAATCTACTGTGTAGTCTTTATTTTGGACATATTTACAATTCAAATATACATTTCTTTACACAAGTAAAAATAGGTTTTATCTCAAACACTTCCCTTAAACGCTGCCTAAATGCCACCCTCTCAAACACAACGCATGACATGAATAGGAAGTGTGTTTTGATTTTTTTCATTTTTTTTTTTTTTTTTTATTGGCAGCAACATCCACAAACCGTCAGCAGGGGGAACACATGGTGTAAAAATAAACACAACTTCCTCCCAGAGCCCTTCAGCTGACTGAGCTGCGGCAGGTGGCTGAATGAAACGATCACCCCGAGCCTCCCACCTGTCAGGGGGGCAGCTAGTGGTCGTGGTCTGACACGTCACTGAAAGACGGCGGGTAAAGAGGAGGATCTGATGAAGAGGAAAGGCGGGCCTTTGCACACTGAACCCTTCACTTCAGCCTCGGCAGGTATTTGGGGCGTGGCTTAAAGCAAAGGTGTGTGAGGAAGAGGTCGTCTCGGGTGTGTTTCGGCCTCTCCAGGAAGAGCAACAGACACTTGGACTGAACTTTTGACGACTTCTGAAATACTTTTTTTTTTTTTTTTTTAAGCAACTGTCTCTGAACATTCAGGATTTTATTTTATTTTTATTTTTATTTTTATTTTTTTTTAAATTTGCGACAGGAAGAGTACACAAGTAAAACGGACCTGTCCTTTGGACTTCCTTTGGAGCGTTTTGGAGGATGCATTCTGCCAGATATGAATACGACGTAAGTTTGGGCAAATGTCACTTCTGTTAACATTGTGTGTTGTTTTGCTTACTGCATATTCAAAGTGTGTTGGCTTCGGGCCTGGATCAGCTGACAGCCTGTGTTCTTTACGAGTTCGGCGTGTTTACACGGGCAGGCCTTACACGAACACACACTTCAAACGTTCATACCTTCGACCTCTGACAGGGTTTCTGTATCAGATCATCAGCGTGTGTGTCTGGGCCTCCCTCCCTCATCTCGCCCTGACACTCATATTAACATGTTTGAATGGAATATCAATCTAGGACCATTAGTGGTAAAATGAGTTTTCATGCTGACACAGTGTTTGTTTGCACCCACTGCCATCAGAGAGGAAATGGATATTTCAGTCAATGATGGATTTCATACACTGGAACGCGAGGTGTTTGTCTTAAATGGGGCTGATTCAATGTTTCCACGCTGCACAATGTTTATTTTCACCCTGTATTTCCAAATTTTACATGCCTCAATCGTCACAAAACAAACTAATTTCTCTCAGTCACAAAGGCAGTCCAAAGACATCATCAGACTCTGGTGCCATTTGCTGACTTCACATTGACGTATATCTTTTTAAAAGATAACTGTCAGTTTCAAGTTGGATTTATTCACACACAGAGAAAAAAAAAATCTTAAATCTGTGTGGGCTGTTTTCACAGCCTGCTGCTCATCATCTCACAGCCTGTGACCTGGTTAGATACTGATGAGATGATCCTTGTTCTCCGGTGCAAAGGAAGGAAGCACAGAGGCCTTGAAAACCTCAGGCAGACGGAGTGTGTCACTAATAATAGTTGGTATTTACATGACTGGTTGTGTTTACATTTCGCTTTTTGAATTTTAAAATTAAAGTGACATTTACTTTGGTTAATTCTGAAATATTAAGTGAAAAGTTTCTCAAACTGAGGTACCTTCAGTCGACTGAGTCACGCTCAAACTGATTAGTTTCTGAGGATCTGCTTGTGTAGCTGCTACAGTGGTGCCTCGTTTAAAGGGCGGCGCCACCAATTTTGTACATTAAAGTATGTTTACAGGTCTTGGGAAGTACTACTGCATATGTAAAACACAAAACATAGTATAAAGCCCTTTGTGGCTCCAGATTAAGCTGCATGTAATCTAGTAAATTGCCTCCAGCGGCTAAATTGCATTGTGGGTAATGTTGGAGCCAGGTTTTGAAAAAGAAGAACATGGAATTAAAAAGGGGATCATCTGTCCAACAGTGTGACAGGAGTGCAATTTAGAACCAGCTGCCTGCTTTTCAAAACTTGGCTCATACATTACCCACAATGCAACGAATCCACAGAGTAACATCACTGGAGGATATTTATCATATTACCTGCATATTTGGAGCCACAGAAGGCTTTACACTACCTTTTCATGTATGCAGTAGCGCTCCTCAAGACCTGTTAATGCATTCCGACATGTAAAATTGGTGGAGTTACCCTTTAAATCCCACTGGCTGTAGTTATTGTGTGTCTCAACAACATCTGCTGGCATATGTTTTGGAAATGCATTGAATCATGACTGACTGAATAACAATTGTTTGTTCTTTGAAGGCCATTAACAAGTCAACATTGTGATTTACATTATTTTAGATGAACCACGGCAGCCTCTTCTCTGCTTTAAAAGCACAATAAAACAGTGCTTTTTGTCTTTTCATATTTAAGCAGACTTGTGTTTTTAAATGATAATAGGATGCAAAAGCTCTCGAAAGCTTATGTTTCCTAACCTATAGGTCAAATTCTCCTGGAGCATGCATACATTATGTAAATACCCATCATACTTCTTGTTACCACATAATTCCGTCTTGTTTGAGACGAGTGAAACACCAGCAGAGGATGTGGGCAGAAAATAGTGTCAGGCGGCCAAAGGTTGAACTTCACTCTTGCAAAGAGACTCATTAATGGTTACAAGACTTTCGGTCAGTGCTGCTGAAATCCACCAGCTCTCTTCCACCTTTATTTGACAGCTTCATGAAAACAGTCCTAACCCCCCCCCCCGGGGAAATACACACTGCACTGCACCGGAGTGTGTACGTGAGCTAAGAATGTGAGCAAACAGTAACAGGATTCGGGCAAAATAAACCCTTTCTTTCGTAATGTAATGTGACGTCGATACAGACTGTTATCAAAGTGTCAGAGGTGAGGGGATGCCCACAGCTTGAGGTATTTGACACAACTGAATTGCCTGGCATCGCCCTGACTGGACCCCCAGTGCTCCTAAAAAAAACAAATACAGACGCGCAAACCAGCGAGGCAAGCAGTTTGAGATTTTGGCTGGGAAATGAAGAGCTGGCATACTGGCATGAATTAAGATCTGGTGAAAGTGTTGCAGGTGGTAAAGACATATATGCATGCAGGCACGTGAATATATTGTCCAGTGGGTCTTGGCATGTAGTGTGTAGTGCTGTAACTGTCTATTATTTTCATTATTGATGAATCTGCTGATCATTTTTTTAGATAAATTGTTTAGTCTGGAAAATGGCCCAAAGAAAAAGCTGTGAAAAATGCTCATTACAGTTTTCCCTGAGCCTGAAATGATGTCCTCAAAATTGCTTCTTATGTCCAGCCAAAGATCCAAAACCGTAAATGACAGATGAGCAGCAAATCCTTTTACGTTTAAGAAGCCGGGACCAGGATTAATTAATCCACTAACGACTATCGTAGAAGCTCTAATAGTATGCCTATATTTCATAAAACTGACATGGTAGATATACATTACAAGTGTTTCAGGTTCAAAATATCATATCTGTACTGTACATCGTCACTAAGATGGGCTGAGAGCTGAAAGTATAAAAATCTGGATTTGCAGCGGCACTAAGGCGCTCTCTATTTCTATTTAATATGCTACAAAAGTTAACTTCCCTTTTTAGATTATTTTTTTTTCTTTCTGTGGTAGACAGACAATGAAGTACCTGACCTAACAGGATGTGGGTGGATATATTATTACGTTAAACTCTGGGGGAGAAAAAGACGCAAAAAAAAAATCCCCAACATTTAAATGTAAGTTAATAACTCTCAAACCACTTACCAAATGAAGCACACTTTTAATACAAATCGAGATTAAGCACCAGATTTGTCATGCCACACCTCCGCCCCTTGGGTCCTGAGTGTTGGCAGAGATTGTGTCGCAGTTGGTAAATGAACAGTTTCTTCCTTTTGTTAATATTTGATCACTCACAGACAATGAGGTTGGTCATAGATACTGGATGAGATGGGAATACTCTGATTAATATAGTCTTTGTTGCCTGTTTTTGTGGTGACTCAGCCGAGTTGAGTAAATGATTCTTGGTGCAAGGCCGTGCTGCTTTTCTGCCGCGTTTCCGAGCCACATTCTGAGGGCAGCCACGCTGAAAGTGAGCAGCTGGAGTGAAGTGAATGTGATGTTGGTGTCACACATCTTGACCTAACTGAATGGTGCACTGAAAAGAACAGCTGGCGAACCGGCGGACAGGTTCAATCTTTAATAATGTCTAACTATGTTCGGTTGTGTTTGGCTTCGCACAGCTTTTGTTTGCCATTTATCAGCGAGGCGGTGGTATGCCACAAGGCTGTAGCGCTGCTTTTACACACAGCCGCCTGCTGCTGACTAACTGCTAAATGTCTGCTCAGGGCTACTGTCAGGTAAGAGATGTGTGTAGGTGTTTGCTCACTAAAAGTAAATATGAGGGCGCTGAAGCCTAAATTGCTTTGATTGGCTGTGGTGTTTGACCGGCGTGGTTTGTGCCGACAGGACGGGTCAACGTTGGAAATGTGCAGGGAGAACACGCGAGAGCTTTGTTAAAGGGCAACTCCGCAGACATTCCACATCAAAGTCTGTTTACAGGACCTGGGGAGTACTTCTGTGTCTGCGAAAAAAGTTGTATAAAGCCTTCTGTTGCTCTGGAGGGAGGTGCACGAAATCTGACAAACCGCCTCGAGTGGTGTCGCTCGAGGCGGCGTCAGTTGACTGGAAGTTTGAAGTCAAACAAAACTGGAAAAGTCGGGTTTTCGAAAGATGTCGGTGTCCCAGACCTCTTGCTTCATCTCTGCTTGAGGCTAGCGTCGCGAGGCTGCAATAGCTGCTGCTAGCATACTGACTGAGTTGCATTCTGGGTAATGTAGGTGCCAGGCTTTGAGAAAGAAGATGAAGAAGTCTGAAATAAAGGAGATGTTTTCTCTGGTCCGTCGTGAGTCTGACAGTGTTACAGGGGTGCAGTGTTAAATAGGCGGGGCGCTCTCTAAAGCTCAGACAGCCTCGCGTGTTTACTGCTCCGCTACTGGAGAATGTTCAAAGTATGTTGAAGAACTACTCGAGCAGGTGCAGCCCTGACCAACACACTGGAACTAACTGGATTAAAGATAGTACAGCACTCGTTCTCCTTGAACATTTTGTAATTGTTCGAGCTGCTGTTGAATGTCTTAGCAGCGTCCATGACATCAATCGATATTCTTCTTTAAGCGGTACAAAATGTGTGCGGTATAACAGGGATTGGAGAGACAATGGTGGTGTGGCTGCTCAAAATTCTTCAGCCTCTTAGTCTGCCGAGTATATCGTTTTGACTTTGAACCGCTGAGTTATATTCAACCTTAATGTGAAAACCCAATGAACTCCTGAGTCAAGGAGACAGGGAAACTAGAATGAGCATTTGTTTCCTTTACCGAGTTGACGCTCTATTCACACTAAAGGTGTCTACTCATATCATACCCATCAAAAACTTGTATCAATCCACACATCTGCTCATTTGTCAGCATCTGATTAGCGACTTTTAGTTCCAAGCCTTTCTGCTCAACTAGAACAATAAAATGGTATTCAAACATTTTCAAACAGAATGATAGACATAGAAACATAGTGACATAGTCTTAGCATAGTCTGCTGTACAAAGTATACTTCAACGGCAGTATAAACTCAAATAATGTTTGGAACATACAATAACACATTTGCCAAATAAGGATAAGCACTCAAGTATGACTAACCCAAACAAGGATAACCCAAAAATGAAAATTTTGTGATAGAGAGACTAAACAAAACAGCGTCGCAGCATTCTCCATAACAGCTAAAGCAGAGTTTTTAAAAACACGTAAACAAACAACCTAGAGAAAAAGTTCCCAATCTCTGGAAGCCAAAAGATCCCAAACAGATTTTTAAAGGCATCATTTTCACCAATGACACTCGTGTGGCTTAAAGGTCCAGTGAAGCATGGGACATTACATTAATACCTTCATGTTGTGCTTTATGCACTGATAGATCTGAATTGATGGAATTTGATTAGTGTTAATAACCCATTTTTAAAATTACATAGCGGCGGCTCTGCTGGAGGGTAATCTGCTTTTCTTTTTTTTTTTTCTCTTAAACCACACCTCACAGCAGTGTCGACTTGTCTCCCACTTGTCAGACTGGTTAGAGTAGTTCGGAATACTGTGTTGCAAGCAGCAGTCTACAGAATTCATCCCTCACTCTCTATGAACTCTATGTGCAACGCAGATTGTTTTCTTGGCGAATATTTACACTTCTTTCCACTTGGCATGAATCATCATGTTGTGGCATTTTCAAGTGTTGAAAGCGCGCCCGCACTACCTCCCGTTTAATAACGGCACAGCACACTGAGCTGGTATTTATGATAAAAAAAAGCTACACATAGTTAAAAAATGGGATAGTATTTCTTTCTAGGAGTGAAGAATGGGATATGATGAAGAGCGTGTAATGGTTTTATTAGGCTGTGATCAGGGTGACGGAGACCCTGGAGCACTTGCTGACCCCATCTCTAATGATTCCCCTCGTTCTGGCCCATGATTGCTGTTAGAGATTCCAATTAGAAAGCATGTGTGGAAGCCCGAGCTGGGTAAGAATAGGCCTTAATTGCCATGAGTTATCATCTAGACTCATGTAATTGAGCCCCCATCTTAAGGGGCAGCACATCTGACAAATTGATTTAATACCAAAGTGATTCTCCATCCCTAATGGCACTCGGGCTTCTTCACTCACGGGCTACAGGCACTGAATTCATTGTGTGTTGATTACTAACCGGCCTGAAACCTTTTGTCTCAGTCCGCCCACTTGAGAGAGCTCAACAACAGACACACATAGAGTATCGACAGACACACACACACACACACACACACACACAGCCTAAAGCACTGTGCCCATAATCTCTATCCCTCACATATCATGCAATTTCTTAATGCATGTATGTGCACATGGAGGTTTGAGTGTGGGAGCTCTGACACACGTACCAAACCGGTTTCGCCAGTTCTGCAGAGATGCAGCCGTCACCTGTTTGAACTTGCCAGCAGTTTTGAGGCGTTTCACATCGCTTTTTGTTTGTCTCTCTCTGTCTCGTTTATGTGTCATGGGATGGCAGCTTATTGTGCACCTGGATACTGAGAAGTGAGGCGTGAACAACAGAATCTGTGCCTCGATTGCAGCCATTTCCTAGATTACACCGTGCCTCCTCGTGGCAGCGTGTCACGCCATGAAGATGTTTGCTCACAAATGTTTTAATAGTGTCTATACATTGGTTAGATTCTGAGGCGGCACATTTCTAATTTCTTTTTACGTCATCAGGATGTTTACAGTGTTGTTTTCTTAGATTGCAGTTATGGAAAATCTCCTATGTACATCTATGGAGACATCTCTTTTGCATGTGAAGCTGCAATGATTAGTCGGTTAATTGATTAATCACACAAAGGAAGATGAATCATTTCAATCATTCAACCTTAGCTGGTTGCAGCTTCTTGAATGCAAAGATTTGCTCATTTCCTGTGTCATTTATGATACTAAATAAAGCGTCTTTGGGTTCTGGTTGGACAAAATAACAATTTGAAGATGTCATTTTATTCTCTGGGGAGCTGTGATGAGCATTTTCACATTTTTAAAAAAAATATACTAAATGATTTATCATGAAAATAATAAGCAGACTAATGAAAATAATCGTTAGTCGCAACTCTTCTAACAACCCTTCATTATCCCCCTCATTCTGCCTGAGCTGAGGAGAAAATGTCACCCGTTCGGTCAGAAACTGTTGTTAATGACCTAATCCTTGCAGGATAATTTGGTAATCTATTTTAAATTCCAGTATTTTCTTCTGTAATTGGTGTTCATCTTAATGAATACACACTGAAGGAACACGCATCTCCCTGTTGTTCGTAGTAAATCAAGCTAAATATTAACTAGCTTTATTCTACAATTCCTATATAACTAATATTCAGCTATAGCTGTGACTCTAAAAGTATCTTGATATTTATAATTGTGTCTTCCGATCCTGCACTGGTCAGGAGTAGGGCCCCAGCACAATGACGCTTTCTATTCTGTTTCCACCAATATAAACCACGTCATAACTATGTTGTGCTCTTTTTCTGCATCAGGGCCGCAACGGCCGCCACGAGCGGATCGACTTCCTAACCAGCAAAGAGAAGACGTCATCAAAGCGGAAGGTCGGCGCCGTGATCGGGGTTCTCGTGGCGCTTCTCATCCTCGCAGCCGTCGCAGCGTTCCTCATTTGGCTGTTTGTCTGTGAGTAGAGCTGAAAGCTTTCCTCTACAATATGACGCAGAGTAGAGAAGCCTGCTTTTATTTTATTTTTTTATTTTTTAGATGTTTTGGATAAATTAAAGTCGAAGAACATCAGGAGATGCTGGACATGCTCCGGATGTTTCTGTACATAAATTAGGCTTCCTCTTGACAGAATTAAATGAAAAATTGTGTGTATTTACATTCCCGACGTCAGTAACTGCCAAGACAGGCGGGGCGTCAGAAACTATAAAGTGGATCATTTCCACTTGCTGTTGAGGCACAACTCTTTGATAGAAGAGTGTAAGAGTGGCTTGTTTGGACTTTGTAATTTCCCATTAGTGTTGGCCTATTTGACAGCTCTGACTTTCTCCTTTTTAATAATGCAAAGGAGAAAAATGTCACAGAGTCCACGCCACAGCTTCCTTGTCATTTACACATGCGTCTGATAAAAAGGCCTCTGAAGTCTTGATAAACAGCCTCTTGATTCAACTGGCTGTTTTAATTGCTCTGAGAACCAAACTGTCTTCTCGGGAAGAGATCACACCGTACAACTTTTTAAAATAGCGCTTCAAGGCCTGTTCAGAACCCTGAGTCTCCTCTTTCATCAAAGGCAGCCATCTTATATCATTTTGTTGATCAAACACTAAACTCTCATCTGCCTCTCTCCTCCTAGTTAAAGATGCCGATTCAAAAAGCACCCTCAGTAAGCAGGAAAGGCCGTCAGCAGTCGTCTTCAGCGGGCATATGAAGTTGGTCGGCGAGCAGTACGACCAGAAGCTGGAGGACACGGACAGCCGTGAGTTCACAGATCTGGCAACCAAACTGGAGGCAACTGTGAGTTTGAGACCCAAAGAAGATGATTTTTCCCCTTCCTTTTTTTTTTTTTCTCCTTTTCTCTCATCTACATTGTGAAGTGTGAGCTTTTTTGAGCAGAGTATTACACTCCAGTCCCTTCTTTCACTAAAGATTAGCTATGGATGTTGTTTGGCATCGTTGAAACGCTTCTTATTATATTAAAAAAAAAAGAAAAAAGAAAAAAAAGCCCCTCCCAATGAACAGAAACTGCTGAAGGCACATTAGCGTGGGCAGAATAAAATGCTGTACAATTCCCTTAGTAATTCCCTCAACAGCACATCTCTTATGATTGGATACAGTGGAGATATGTTTGTAGCACCACTTAACAGCGCGTTGATGGCACAAAAAAGCCCCGCTCAGACCTCTTGGAGCACACGCTTTCTCAGTGAAAAGCTACAGGAGTGAGGGCGTTGGGTGGGGGACGAGGGTGGAAGTGGTCGACTGGAATATTAGACGACTGGATGATTTGGTGGGGTGAGATTACACGATGCACTCTGTCGGCACTTGCATATGACAAAAAGGACCACTTTCGAGGAAAAGGGTTTGATCTAGATTAGTGTTTACCTGACGGGTGGAGTGCAGTCAACGGGGCTGGAGACGGAGGCTTCTTGACTAAGCGGTTGCCACTCCAGCACCACCTGTCTGTGGAGTCTAGTTTTTTTTTTTTTTTTTTTAACCTTCCTCCATGTCTGCTAGATGGGTTAAGTAAAATGCCAATGAGTTCGTATTTGCCATTGCCGACTCAGCCATTTGCAAGCCGCTCTTTATGTTTTATTTTAGGATAACCGACCACTTACCTGCACCCACCATGTCATTTTCTGCTTTATACATCCTACATCCATTGTTGGTGTTAACCTTTACACAACAGCTGTCGCTCTCAAGTTGGGTAACACTGCACATGCATAAGATATGAGCGCTGACTTGCATGTATGACGTCAAGCGTGACAGCGGCCTCATCTGACGTAATTCGCAGCCCCCTGCAGCTGAAGGCAAGACTGTTAATTGAGAATCCTGCTGTAGTGTGCTTTTCATGGAAGACCGTTCTTGTGTTAACATGCTCATTTGCACTTCTGTGTCTCTAGGCAGACAAGCAGAAATCTTGTTCCTGTTCTTTTTCGCTTAAAAAATTCATTTTCTCTTCACAGCTGGGGGAAAACCTAAAGAGAGATCCCTTCCTGGCAAAGTACTACACCAAGTCAGTGGTCACGGCGTTCAGGTACCATCGAGAGCGCCTCTAATTTTTTTTTTATGCCACTGAACAGACTGTGAAAACTAAATGTTGCATGAGGAAAGTTTTGTTGCACTGACCTCTGTGGATTCAGAGTTTCAACTGTGTTGCATTTCTTAGAACGAGCAAAATCAAAGTTAGATGTGATCTGTTGACTTTTGACCGCTCTGAGTTATGTGTGTGAAGTTCTGTGCTAACAGCAGCAGTAAAACACAGCAGTTCACTGCCTGTGTGGGGGCGAACTTGGACAGAACATGGAGCTACTGTTAGATTTAACTTTTGTAACTTACAGTGGTGGGATGTAACTAAGTACAGTTACTCAAGAACTGTACCTAAATACAAATCTGTCTTGTATCGACATTTTCTTGTACTTCTACATCTCTGAGCCAAACATTGTACTGTGACAGTGACTCTAAATCTAGTGATTTTTAAAATTTTAGTTTATCTGATGAACTGAGGAACAAAATGCCCCTTTTTTATGAGAATTCTCCAACTTCTTGAGCTAAAAAAACACGCTTGGCTTGGCTAGAAAGTGAATTGTCACAAAGCTGGATAGAGTTTAGAGAGACATGGTTCTCTTGATGACCCACTAGAGTGCGATGCGTTGCTTTAGAATAAACCACTCAACAGCACGCGAGGTAGTTAAATGAGCTCAACCTTAAACACCTACAGTGGTAAAAATCAAATATGCTCATTAATACATCAGTGATATTAATCCAAAAACACAACAGTGAAAGACTGATAGGGAACATTAATTTCAGGTTTGTGTTTCATATTTAAAAGGGGCTCCGTGGAACTTTCTGGGTTGTGCTAGAAGCTGGTCGTTAGTTTATGTTGGCATTAGTGGACTTAGGAAGTGGCATGTAATCTGATAAAAAAGGCCTCCAGTGATGTCACTCAGTGGCTAGGGTGGCATTGTGGGTAATGCCAAGCTTTGAAAAGTCCAACAGTGTCGCAACCTGGTGCCTACATTACCCACTACTCCCACAGACCTGTAAACACACTTTAATGTGTAGAAATGGTGACGTTACCCTTTAAGTAAGGTTTATGATATACATTTTACATGTTGCTTGAGTACTGAAGCTTGCCAAAGAATGGTCTCTTCATCTTCTCCATCGCTGTCTCGTTTCTGCGTGCACCAGTGAGGGCGTGATAGCCTACTACTGGTCCCAGTTTGACGTGCCAGTGGAAGACCTGTCGATGGTGCCGGAGTTCTCAGAGGAGCGGGTGCTGGAGACGCTAGAGGACGGCATTAAGTCGATGCGTGCAATGGCGAGCCGCCAGGATGTCCAAATCAGTGAAATCACTGCCGCGGGTAGGTACCTCCAGGGTCAGGTTGGGGGTCACACCAGGAGGCGGAGAGATAAGGACAAATAGGGGTTTGCTGCAGCTGGCTCCAGATTATGACATTTAACAATCGGTGAAGATAAAGCACCATGAATACAGATCTGAAAAAGCTTGTTGTCATCTCCTATCAGCGCTGGTATTTTGTATGTTTTCTATTTGTGTAATAGCAGCTCGCTCTGAGTCGTGCTGATAAGATGATAACAGATAAGCCAGACCTCTCTGCTTGTGCTGCATCTGAGATTGCACATTTTATGCTGTTTGGATCCTCTAATGTTATTAGCTGGGCCCTGGCCTGGCTTGAGACAGCCATTTTTCTTCCTTCTGTCCTCTCAGCATTCACGTTGCATTTGTCCACATCCTGGCCACCAGCCAAAGCGCCGGCCCTGTGACTCAGTGGTTTTTGGTCCACTTTAAAATGATTTCTGTGGGTATGATTTGATGTTGCTGTCCCAGATAGTTAGACAGAGATGTATGGGGCTGCTGCTGTAGGGCAAGGTGAGATGGAGCAGAAAGAGCTACACGCCATCACCAGTTCCTCTAACCGCAGGGAAATGGAACAGAAAATGTGCAGCCCAAATATTTTAGGCTCATGCATCACATTCTATCAGGCCCCGAACCTTAGCGGCCCATTCTTACCTTTTCCTCTTGTGTCTCTGCCAATCTCTCTCTCTCTCTCTCTCTCTCTCTCTCTCTATCTTTCCCTCTCTCTCCTGTCTCTCTGTCTCCAGTCACAGATCCTCGCATGGCCAGGAACCCCACAGCCAGTGAGTACAGCGTGTCCCATTTCAATCACTCGCAGTTGTAATTTTCCAGCTGGCTAGATGCTCACCCCTCCTGCCAGTCTGTAACGAATGGCTGGCCCGGCCACTACTGTACACGTGCTGCTCTAGTCAGAGATTGAGAGCCCCGTATCAGGCCGGAGCGAGTCCCTCACTGCACCTGACACTTTCCTTTGACACTCTCTAGTGATTTATAACCTCGGGATGATTAGACTACATTACATGACATTAAATTACCATAGTAGCTGTGCTATCCTTACATTAATCTGTGCTTATACATCTCTATCGTAAAGGATGGGGGGGACATACATGTGTCATTATTAACGCAAAGTCATTGCTTTGCGCAATTTCAAAAATGTTTACCAAGGCGGATAGAATCATCACTGTCAATGTTTTGTTTTTAGAAAACGAGCAGAGGCTACAGAATATGATGATGATGATCTGATTTTAATTTACAGGCTAAAATACTGTTGCCAGGTTACATTCCCATGCTCACATTCCCATGATATAACCAATCTTTCTATTTCCAGACGAGTGTTTCTTCCGTCTTGAGGCTGAAGGAACGGCAAAGAGATTTTCGTCACCAGGTTACCCCACAGGCTACCCTCCCAGGTCTCGGTGTCAGTGGCAAATCCGAGCTGAAGAGAGCAATGTTATATCCGTCAAGTTCCCCTTCTTCCACATCGAGGATGACTGCTCAGATGACTTTGTCGCCATCTATGACTCTCTGAGTCCGGATGATTCTCAAGCCATCACAGAGTAAGTCGAAAGAGATGTGAATGTCTGGAGGGTTTGGAAAACCTTGCGCAAGGTCATATTGATGCATTTTTAAATGTAAGTCTGTTTGGATGGATATTATTTACTTTCAGGATTCCCCACACTAATGCTTCCCCCTAGAAAAGTATTTTATTTCAAAGGAAACCTGTAAATTGACTCATTTCTGCTCCTAAAGTAGGAATTGTGACAGAAATCACATTCTCATTTTGCCTTGAACCTTGGCTCGCAGGGTTTGTTTGACAGGGCTCAACCAACATTTGTCTCATTTATTTAGCTTTTACGATCAGAGAGAGGGGAAACACAGCTGTACATGATTCCCAGAGGACAGGCACTAGGAATCACTTTGTATTTGAGTGAAATGTTGCAGAGGGATTTAGGACTAAAAGCTGTTTTTGATGTGGGTGGAAAACATTTTCCACTCCATTCCTTTCACTGGATTTGTGATTACAACTTTCTCTCTCTCTCTTTTTTTTTTTTTTTTCTGGCCCTGAAGCCTTTAGCGCTGCATGTCCCATTTTATTGTTAACTTTTGAGACCTCAGTGAGATTGAGTTGGCTCAAAAAGACCTCTCCTTTCAAATCTGTGATGGGTGCCAACCAGAATCCTGCTACACCACTGTGCGTAATTGCACTTTTTCTACGGGGGAGGGCTCTGATTCTGAAACTACAGGCTCCTCAGTGCAACATCAGTTGTAGCTGCAGGCAATTTCAAACTCAGAAACCATTGCCAAACAAATATGCGTTACCAAGTGATGCATAAATTTTTTTATAAAGCTATTGAGCGATCAGCTTTATCCAAGGTGACATGGGGTTTATGAGAGCCATAATATAATACTCTATAATGACGTTATTCTACTGGAGGTAGATGTATTGCTGCTCTTGCAGCGTCATTCACACCTCTGTTACTCTGCCGCCAGCAGTGCTGAAACTTTTTGCTAATGTACCTAATGTTTGACTTTGAAAGTCCGCCTAGGCAATTTCTATCTAGCGCTGGCACATCTCTCCTTATTTTATCTCTTTCTCTATCTCTCTCTGCTTATCTATTGATTTCTTTTCAAATTATTTTTTTCTTGAAGCATTTTAAACTTGTTTGCTGAATTGATGTTTTAGTGCTTTTGACTAGAAAGAATTACAGCTTTATTTGAGCTCCCCAAGTGTTGCACATCCTATAGTAAAAAGGCAAAACTTCATTCAGTTAATCCAGGAGACATTCATCTCGTGCCTCATGGCTGCAGATTTTTTGTTTGGGGGGGGGAGATTTTACATGATTTGCTGACTGTCTCTCTCACAGGAAGTGTGGTCAGAGGCCGCCCTCCAACCCTCTGGAGGTGGTGTCGTCTGGTAACATCATGCTGCTTAACCTGATTACTGACACTGATGTCCAGAGGCCTGGATTTGAAGCAGAGTATAGGTCTCTTCCCAAGTCTAAAGGTAATGAAACATTTCACGACCCATAACATCATCCATTCTGCATACTGTACTATGCTCTACAACGGCTCGCACAGATTTGTTTATCTCTGATTGTACTCAAAAGACAAATGACAATCCTTTTTTCAGCTACAACCTGTGGTGGCATCCTCTCTGAAAGCAATGGAGCCCTCACCTCCCCTCTCCACCCCAGCTTTTACCCTCCTGCCGTCGACTGCAAGTGGACCATCAAGGTTTGCAACACTGCTTCCCCTCACTGCCCCCCCTACCTGAAACCCCTCTGCACACTTCCTCCTCCTCCTCAGCCTGCCATGAGAGGAATGCTGAGGCAGCACTATAGAAGCCAAGCTGTTCAGTACCTCTTCTATCTTCATCTGTCAGACTGCTGTTGCTGCCGCAGCTCTAGCTGAGCTGCAGTGTTTTGTGTGTTGGTTTTGTTTGCTGGTGTGTATGCTGTTGTGTGTGCATGTTTGTTTGTGTGTGTGTGTGTGTGTGTACGCACAGCCTGTTTAGGCGTGTTACAGCTTGTCCGCCTGCATTTACATGGGATACAGATGCATGTCTTTGTGTGTAGGTGGAGGAGTGACACGCATGGCAAACAAGGTTGTTATGAACCAATCACCTCTTCCTCTGTGCTGCAGGTCGCTGCTGGGAAGAAGGTGCGGCTGAAGTTCAACATGTTCCGCATGAAGGAGCCCGGGGTGGACATCCGTGTGTGTCACAAAGACTACGTGGAGGTTATGGGCACCAAGTAAGACTTGAGTTTGAATTTAAATGGTACCCTAGACATCCATCACCAAACATCAACCATTTACTCACTTTTACATTTAGACTTTGACCCTTTGTATCTTTTTACAGTTTTCCTGTGCACTTAACATACAATTAAGGTTCTCTCAATTTCAGAACCTTTCAACATTTGTTTCCCTTTTTAGATGATTTTCCAGTGTATTTTAGGTGATTTAGAAGTGTTTTAGGGTAGAAATGGACCATAATAGTCATCATTATGTTTTCACCAGTGTATAATCACCTATTACTTTGTGTTTTTGTTACCTTCCAATGAGCCGTTTTTTTTTTAGCCCACATGATTGAACAATTAAAATCTGGGTTCAACACTGGGAATAGCGACCTGTTTGTTCATGTGAAGGCTGCTCAGTGGCACACGAAACTGGAAAAGCTTGACTTCCTGTGTATAAAATTACCTGTACCCCTATAGACATGGCCCCAGTGCATAACATGCAACCTCACGCAATTTGCCACTAAATTCTTCTCACTGGACCTTTCAGACACAGCACACTGTCGTCATTACCATTCGAGCGTCTAAAATAAAACCTGCTGAAGTTTGTTATAATTCAGAATTTTCCTCGGGTTCCAGATATTGTGGAGAAATGTCCACCTTGGCTCTGACCAGCACCGCCAATACCATGGAGGTGACCTTCCACTCCGACGAGTCCTACACGGACAAAGGCTTCAGCGCAGAGTACAGCGCCTACGATCCTGAAAACCGTGAGTCGACAGTCACTCTCGCTACCACATTTGCACAACATTTGGCGGGATGGCTGAAATGTGGCGACGTGACAGTGACACTCATAGCCTGCCATTACAGAGCAAGACACCGGGAGTAACTGCAGTCTGAGAGACTACGAGACGGCGGCTGACTGACAGTCAAAGAGAGCTGTTTAGTGATAGAGGCTTAGAAACTGTGGCAGTAAAACTCAAGAGCTAGACTAATCACCAGAGAGCTTGTTTATTGGGTCCATTTTATTTGCCACTGTCAGTCAGGCACACTCCACTTTCAATACTCTCCGCTCTTTATGTTGTCTCCCAGTTTGACCGAAATGGATTTATAATTGCTCTGATCAGCAGGGACAAGCATTGGCAACATGATGGATGTCACGAACATACACTGTCACTCCCTCTCGCTCAATTTGTCATCGCTGTATATGTCTTTTTTTTTTTTTCTCTGTCTCTCTGCTCCCTCTCTCTTTCCTCTGGTTTGGTGAACAGCATGTCCCGACAAGTTTGCCTGTTCCAGTGGCATCTGCATCAACAAAGAGCTGAAGTGTGATGGCTGGAACGACTGCGGGGACATGAGCGACGAGATGAAGTGCCGTAAGTTCCCCCCAGGAGCCCAACTACACCATTTTTATTTTTGGTTTTTTTTTATCCCGCCTCCTATATGCTCCACTCTGCTCCTCTCGTTTGACATTTTGGCAAACATCCTTCCTTCTTGCCAAGAGGTGGATGCGAAGATCGATACCACTCTCATAACTGCCCGTTAAATACAAGGCTACAGCCAGAAGCCAGTTAGCTTAGTATTAAGACTGGAAACAGGGGTGGAGTGGGGGGGATTCAGGCTATCCTGGCTCGAAGGTAACAAACCATGAAGAGTAAAAAAAGAAGAGTTGTGGTTTTTATGGGGGGTGATGTACGTGAGTCCTTCTTGGCTGGGAGCAGTCATTTCCTGGAGTCTTATCTTCATCATAAGGTTGCCACGCTCCAGAAAGTTACTGACTGCCCACGGCCAAGAAACAGTCTCGCACACAACCCCCCCATAAAGCCACAACTTGACATTTTTACTATTTCTTGTACGAATGGAGTGAAATAGATACTATGTGTTACTTATTAAGTTCTAGAGTTGTTGGAAGACAGATTTTGCTACCTTCAGACCAGAGCACAAATTCTACAATGAAAATAGAGTTTAAACAAAAGTAGAGAGAGAGCAGAAAGAACAGACACCCCGATAGGCCATACTCACATGGCGGCCATTTGCCTCTGACATCACTCTCAGGGTGGGACCCTTAGATTCCTGTAAACATGGGGAATCTGACTGTTATCTGAATCTGAATTGTTATCATTTTACCATTTCCCGATTGACAGCAGCTGAAGGGATGATGGATAGTGAAAATCTGTGGGGACAACAGGCCATGATTCAAGGTAAAACATTGACTAACGTTAGCATTCAACCCCTTCCTAGCTATCATTACTGTTTGATAGTGTTACACAATACAATAAGTAATGTCTGTATTCATTCTATGATCATTTATTTAAGCCAGAAAGTGAAAAGGTGTAAACAAACAGTAATGTAAGCTAGGAAGTGGTGGAATACTAATGTTAGCTGTTGTCTAACATTAGCTAGTGGGTTATCAAATGTGTTGTTTTACTTGAGAAATTCACTATCCATCATCCTTTCAGGTGAAATGATAATGAATTGTCAGATTTTCTGCACTTGTACAACTTGCAACGCACAACACAGAAGTACAACCCAAGTATAATCCCAGCATTCGAGCAGCCTACCCAGGGCAAGCCAATCAGAACGAGGCTTTGGACCAAAATATGAACAAATATACTTATCAGAGATAATTAGAATAGCACAGTTAGCTATTTTGCCAGCATTAAAAATTAAGTGCTCACTATCAGCCAGGAAAACATTGCCTTCATACATTGATCGATAGACACCTGACATGATCTAATTCAGTGTATTACATGAGCTCAGCAGGCGTTCATACATTCTACTCTTCCTTTTAGCTAAGGTTAAGAAAAAAAGTGTGGTTCAGTTTAGAGTGGTCTGAATTTATATCAAAAGATTCTTCCAGGAGTTATTAATGGAAAATACAGATGTTAAGTTAACAGGTGAGAAGGATATAAAAATTTGTCACCTCCCCAATCCCCCTCGTTATTTGAATCCTGCCTCAGACACAGCAACGCTAGCTGTTTTCAGTCTTTGTGCTAAGCTAGCTGGCTGTTTGCTGGAGCTACAAGCATATCCTACAAACATGAGAGTGGCATCAATTTAGTCATCTTACCCTTTGCAAAAAAGCAAATAAGCAAATCTCCCAAAAAGTCTAACTACTTCTTTAAGGCTGCAACTTCTTTCCAAATCACTGAACATCATTTGAACACCTCCCTCTGTTGTTTTGTCTAATCCATGCCGTTTGTGTCACCCCAGAGTGCGAGAAGGACCAGTTTGCATGCGCGAATGGTCTGTGCAAGCCGAAACTCTGGGTGTGCGACCGCGTCAATGACTGCGGAGACGGGAGCGACGAGAAGACGTGCAGTAAGTTTTCCCGTCTCATAAAGCGCTCATTAGGGGACACAGACCCCATCTAATGCTATGCTAATTGTGCTAACATTAAAGACACATCACTGCTAATGTTCCGGTCACCGACTGCTTGGCCGTGCGCAGCCATCATTTAATCAGTAATGGAGTTTGTTTGAAGCCTAGCCCAATTTGCTCAGCAGACACTTAATCACGTGTAGTACACGCAAGGAAAAAAAAGGAGACGGATGCTAATGTCCACCATGGCTGCATTGCTAATGTCCCTCTGACACTTCTCCTGTCATCTCCTTATCCAAGTTTTCATCATTACCTTGTGATAATTTCCCCATCATCGCCATGTGTCATCCCCTCCAGGTTGTGATGAGAATGAGTGGCGCTGCGGTGATGGGGCTTGTATGCCTCAGGATGTTGTGTGTGACACGAAGACGGACTGCAAAGATGGAAGCGACGAGGCCTCTTGTAAAACCTGTAAGTGGCAGCACTTTATTCTCTTCCCAGCCAGGCATGCATTTAAAAAAAAAAACCCTCACCAGAGTGATTTAGAAGCATGTTGCGCAAACCATTAAGCAATTAAGCTTCATCCACAGCTGAGGAGTGTTTTAGGGTTTTACATTAGATGCTGTATTCTTAATGCAAGGTATTTTTCACTCTCCACATTATTTTAGCTCTTTGTCTCATTTCCTCCCTCTGCTTCACTCTTTATCAATTTCCCTTTCACTCAGTTACTTGGTCACACATACACACACACATGCACACATGCACATTCGCACACACACACAGAGGGCACTCTTGCATTTCCTTTTGATTTTCACTTGTGTGGTTAAAGAGCGATATTAGACCTCAACCCCAATCAATACCCCCAATCAATGCAATCTACTCCTCAATCACTACGTATTGTGCATTCAAGTCTCACTTTGAAGTGTCGCTGATTGCACAGTATTTTACTGGTTAAACTTAGCGCCGCTGTGATTGAAATATGCTATGTGTTTTGATTTTGGGACCTGTCTCCACCCCCACCGTAGCTCCGGGTATCTGCTCTGACTACAGCTTCAAGTGCAAGAACGGCGACTGCGTCAACAAGGTGAACGCCGAATGCGACCGCGTCAACGACTGCTCCGATCAATCGGACGAGGCCAGCTGTGGTGAGAAATGTTTTCCTCCCCCCCTCCATACAAGACTGGGCTTTTCAAATGTTTTGAAACAGCTGAAAGTGGATCTAATCTCTTCAGTGTCATTCAAATAGATTATAGAAGAGCTGGTTGAGCCGCGAGCTGGGCTGTCTGTTAGAAAAGCGCCTCAGGCCTTGACTGCTTTATTTATTTCATTCTTCTTTGAAAGCATCTCTTGTCATCTCTGAAGTTTTAGTTTTTTCCTCCATTTAAGCCTCGGGGTGTGTCTGTGTTTTGTCTTTCTCTTTTTTTCTTTTTTGATCGGCTAATATGCCACTGTGCCTTATTAGGATTCCAAAGACTCGTGGTTGCATTTCGCAGCCAAGGCCGTTGTCATGATGGCTTCAAGTCAACTTAATCTGCTTTTCTGATTCAGTCTCACTTCGTAGTCATGCATTCAACCAACCGACGCTGTTCCCCCCCTTACATTATACTTTCTGTAAAATGCCAGACTGCGGGACCAGGCCCTATAAGCTGAACCGCATCGTGGGAGGACAGAACGCCGAGCTGGGGGAGTGGCCCTGGCAGGTCAGCCTTCACCTCTTGACCTTAGGGCACGTTTGTGGTGCCTCGATCATATCTAACAAGTGGCTCCTTTCGGCTTCCCACTGCTTCGTCACGAGCAACCCGGAGTGAGTCACAGCTCAGACACCCACAGCACTCACACACACGTGTATGGGGCAGGACGTGAAACACACCTGCTCTCATCTATTTTAGTGTTATTGTGTCCCTTAATTTTTTATTATTCCTCACATTATTTAACATTTTACTGGATCTCATTATGCAATATTCATAATACGCATTCTGCTGGAAAAGAAGTAGAACTGTGCACAACAGAGGGCCATTTATATACAAATTGCAAAAGTCTGAAAATTAGCCCCTGATGATGCAGTTAATTCAGAAAAACCTTGGGGGGGCTAAAAAATTTACATCTCATCCATGAAAGAATGGAGCTGCAGTCATCAGAGTGCCCTGTAGGTGGAGCACTAACCATGCTGTTCGACCCGAGCCACCCTCCTTTGTTATTGAGCGGGGAATGTGTTCCTTCTCGCAGACTCACAGTTGGTGTTGATGTTTGCTGTACACATCAGTGCCGTTATTTAATTTGTAAGCACTCTCCAGTATACTTAAAAAAAAAAAAGCCACTCCAAGTGTTTTCTTTACAGTCATACACCACCATGACTGGTATGATGATGATAGGATGTTATTTTGCAGGTTTTTATAAGGGGGGGTGGCAACAACATCATGAGAATTGAATGCAGAACATTACATGTTGTGTCAAATGCAACCTCTGCTTACAGCAGTCTGTTTGTGTCAAGAAGGTCAGAGAGGTGTTCTGAGTAGATGTAGTAACTATACATATATAGTATACATTGCGGGGTGGTGTTGGTTGTATTAGCTCGTCTCCTGATCTGTTCCTGCGGGTACAGAAACATAACCTGTGCTCTGTGATGCTATACACGCTACCACAGCAACCACGTTGCATCCAACTGGCTGACCTACAGTGGCATGCAGGACCAGTACAAGCGGGATGGTGTACAGCAGCGCCCGTTGAAGAGGATCATCTCCCACCCGGATTACAGTCAGATGACCTTTGACTATGACATTGCACTGCTGGAGCTCGATGAGCCGCTGGAGTTCACCAACACCATCCAACCCATCTGCCTACCCTCTCACTCCCACATCTTCCCTGCGGGCATGTCCTGCTGGGTCACAGGCTGGGGCGCTCTCCGAGAAGGAGGTATTATGCAGGAATTGGTGATTTTGTGTGGAGCTGTGGTCTTTTTTTTTTTTTTTTTTTCTTTCTTTCTTTTTTTTTTATCTGTTGTTGTTTCTCACTCTCGCTGATTATTATACTCTTTGAATAATTTTGCCGCTATTCCTCAATTAACGATGACCCACTCTCCGATTGTGTTGTTCCTTTTTGCATATCCAGCTCACATCAAAATTAAGACGTCCCACTCCTCCCCCATCCCGCTCACAATTAGCTATTCATCTCCGTCCTTCATCTTCTTTTCCCTGCCTGCTTCCTTCTTCTCCCCTTCATCTCTCTCATTCCGTCCTGTCTTCTCCCTTTCCTTTAATGTCCCACCCATTTCTTTATCTCTCCCATCATGACATACTTCTCTTCCGCTCAGCCCTCCCTCCCTTTTCTCTCATCTTTTTCTAATCTGCTCTATTCCATTAAGCCTTCTTCTATATCCATATATCAAGGCAGACGTCGGCTCTCCTGGGAAGCCTCTTAAACCTTCATTAGCTAACACTAATCCAGCCCATTAACACCTTTTGATGTTGGTGACGAACACAGGGGTCACGTGACGGAGCGCTGACCCCTTTGTCCGGCTCTTGCAGGTCAGAAGTCGCAGGTGCTGCAAAAGGCATCGGTAAAAATCATCAACGACACGGTGTGCAACGTGGTGACGGAGGGCCAAGTCACCTCCAGGATGCTCTGCAGCGGATTCCTGGCCGGAGGAGTTGACGCCTGCCAGGTGAGACCGCGCGACACGTTCTCGAGCCGCATCTCTCACATCTGAACCCGATGTAATAACCTTTCTCCCCTTGCTGTCCTCGCCAGGGAGACTCCGGAGGTCCCCTGGTGTGCTTCGAGGAGAGTGGGAAGTGGTTCCAGGCCGGCATCGTGAGCTGGGGCGAGGGCTGCGCTCGTCGGAACAAGCCCGGTGTCTACAGCAGGGTCACCAAGCTGAGGGAGTGGATCAGGAAGGAGACCGGGGTTTGACGACGCTGCAAGGAATGGGAAGGGATGAAGACTCGGGAACGACGTCAACATGCCAAAAATAATGGAGACGGAACATTTGAGTCCGACTTGGGACAAGTCTCTCAAAGATTTAGTTATTTAGCAGCAGATTGAGGAGACCGCTGCATGGACCTGGCTACTCCCATGAATGACTTGTAGCACTTTATTTGGTTGCCAACCCCCCACACACCTATTGCCACTCCTCTCTCACACACACACACACACACACACACACACACACACACACACACCAAGTCATATTTTGAATACTTTTTAATGTGTGAATCAGCTCAGCATGTGTTGCCACCGTCAATGATGTCATGTTTCCCTTGAGTACGCAAAATGAAATAATGCGTATTCTGTGATCAGTGCATATTTCTGGGGATCGTCTTCCCTTCTACATTTTACAGTTTTACAAGTGTTTTCCATATGCAATTAAAAGGTAGATGTGTTTTTAAGTCTAAATAAGTGAGATGCCTTCATCCTCTTGGGCTGCAGTGAATGTTGCACTTTGCCAGCGGGCTCATGCTGTAGAAAGCTATAAATTTGAGGTTTTATTAAAGTAACACTATTTTTAGTACATTTGCTACAAAACACTCATAGATTACTGCTGACCAGCTTCCAAAGCTTCCAGGTTCTTAAATTAATTAAAGGATTGTATCTACCTATCTGCCAGGCTGCCATTAGTCTCAGTTCTTATCAGTTGAGTGTAAACGTCAACTCGCAGAGACAATCTGCATTACCATGTGAGGATAACACAAGTTTAGAAGACCAGGAACAAAAGAAAGAGAGGGAAAAGACCTTTCCTATCTATGCAGGGGCATTTTCATATCCCACTAAAATGAATGAAAAGCAGAAGCTGCCTGGAAGGTAGAAAATGAATTAATCAGTCTCTAAAAGCCCACGGTTTGCTTTGGAAAATGGCCAGCAGTAATGTTAAGTATACCAGATTTGTAGTCAGTGGGCTGAAACGAGCAAAAAAAATAAAAAGGAAAAAAAAAAAAAAAAGAACCACCATCATGATCCCTGAGGAATGTTGATGTGAGACTGGAGTGGTGCTCAGCTTGTTTTAAGTTGATGTTGATCTGAACGGGGCTCCTAGATCAGTATTTCTCTTACATATTTACAGATGCTTATTGGTCTGGCCTGCTCTGCGGATGATTTGCCAAAGTGTGAAATTCGTAGCAGAGGATGAGGATTATTTCCAGCTGGCTTTTGCACGGGTTTCTAAGTAAAGCTCAGGGTGTTAGGGGTCCTCAGTCACACTCACCTGAGAGCCAACGTGAGCCAATGGGATTTTTTTCTTTTTTTTTTTTCACAAGTTGTCAGAGCGATGCAATGAGTTCTGATCCCCATAAGAGTTTCCCTATCTTTTGGTTACGACCACATCTAAAATTCGACTGGATGGTTTCTTTAACTTCACCCCCCCCCCCCCACTTTTTTTTTCTCTGACTTATCCTTGAGAGAATGTATCCCGGATAAGCGAGCCAAAGATTTGCTTAAGTATTATTTGTTGAAGGGGAAAAAATTCAAGAAGAAAACTTTTGAGGATGTGCTCAGCTGACCTGAGGTTATTGATGTCTTTGAGGTGAAATTAACAATGCAAGTGGAGGCCACAACTTTTAAATGGTAGATATTTTAATGAGCAGTGTACACGAACCTCATAACCTTTCTCTGTGTGTGTTTTTGTCTATGTTTTTATACGTGTCGCGACAATAAACATCTGATTCCTCAGTACCTGACTGCGTCGCCTGCATTATTCGCCTTTTGATGAGGTCTCGTTTTGTGTTATGTCGTGCATAATAACTGCGTGTCTTGTGAGACCTTGTCCCTTCTCGCAGTAGAATAGTAATGAGCATGTATTCTCCTCCCCGTCGTGAGCAGCATGCCTACCTGGGGAACAGAGGTGACAAGACGAACTCATTTCGTCAAATAATACCTACCTTTGTCACAGCTCTATCCTATTACCCTACGAGATGGGCATGTCGACTTCGGGAGGTGGATGCACGTACAGTAGGGGTTCCACCATCTCATCTGTCTTCATTAAAAGCAGCGCACCACTGGGGGAATAGAAAAATCAACATAGACAGCGCTGCTAATTTATGTATTCATCATTGTTGGTACATGGAACGCTTTGTTTATTGCCGCCCCCCCCCTCGCCAGGCTGAGAACTCAAGATTCACACCAGCCAGTTGTTTATCGGAAATGGTTTTATTTAAATATAAATATGTGTACAAAGGTACAAGCAACGGTAGCTCATTTTTAGCAAATAAAATTCTTAATACATTATTAAAAGAATGAACAAACAAATGGCAATTAGTCGTGTTCCAAAAAAAAAAAAAAAAAGCATAGTAACTGCATTCAATGATTGATGAACAAACGAGTATAGACAAGAAAAATCTGTGGACCCAATTAAATCAACCAAGATAGATACATATGTATATAAAGATACTTTACAATAGAGCAGCTTACACGCTGTACATTAAGGCTTATATAAAATATAAAAATAAAGACAAGCGATGATGTTTGCCTCCTCACTTTGAGTGACTTTTGTTCTCTTGTCAGGCTGCCTGGGAACAGCTTCATAGACAAATGGCAGTACAGGCGTCCATACTGAAACATCCAGGAGTTGGAACGCAACCGGGGCCGAGTGAAGAAACCAATGTCTCGAACATGAAATGGACATGAAGATAAACGCTGAAGATTTCACTAGACACATCATTTGCATGCAACAGAGAGAAAGTATGGGCTCAGCCATTTGTACAGATACTTAGTGTTTCAGGGTAGTACTGTTTCTTGTAAACATATTGAGACAATTTGATTGAGTTGTAAAACTTGAGTGTGTGTGTGTGGTCCGTGTTAGGACTTTCCCCCGCCTGAGCCTGCCGAAAAAATTGACAACGCTTGCATTCAAGTTTATTTTTAAGTTCAAGATTGCCACCGTTCCAAATCACCGCTTTTGATTGTTCTGGTAATAGCCTACTCTTGATTTTACAATCAGAAAACAGTAGCAGGGGTTGGACAGAAGTATTCAGCCCCCCGTTCCCCGCCCCCCCTCGTAAAATTATCACCATCTTTGGGTTTTCATGGCCTTTACCTTGTCCATCTTGGTACAACACACAGTTAACAAAGAGTCCCCCATTACCATGAAGGCTAAAATACACATTCTCATCGTATCTCCTTCTTTTTATCCACCAGTAAGTCCAACATGTTAGGGTTATTATCAGAAGAAGCTCCAGGAATACAGCTCAGGCCAGAAGTATTCCGCCGCTGATTAGACTCTTCATACAGTACAGTGCCTGGAGCACTTGTTGGTCAGTAGAGCTAGCCTGTTGTGCAGAATAGTTTGTCTGTCTCTGTGGATAGCTCAGTCGTTTGTTGATGATAGAGACACAGATGTGCTTAGAATTCCTTTCGCATGCCAACAAAACACCAAATGACAGACAACGATTGTTGTTGGTTGATCATATCTGTTTTTTTTTTTTCCTCAAATATGCCTTAGCTTGTCTTTTGAAATATTTTAGAGGTCGTGTTTGACATTTAGCGTTGACACTAAGTAAACTCTGGAAGGCAGGTAAACAGCTACCCCAGTCATTTTGGCCACCCAAATACAGGAGATGCATTTGATTCGTTTTCTAGTTGGCTCTTGCACCGACAGAATATCTCCACAGGTTTTGGGTGGTCATCATGTAGAGATAACCTGGTGAGGTATCACACTGTAATCAGAAGTCTGACTTGAACATCACAATCTGCTGAGTTCTCCAGCTCGGGAGCTCCACAGTTCACATCGTTGCAGATCCCTCAAACCATCACAACAAATAAAGGTCGGTTATCCCATAACCTAAATCACGCGACTCCCTCCGAACGCTGTCCGGACACATCCTTGGAGGACCGTCCGAGTAAAGAAAGTCTCTGTTCATGTTAGTCCAGCCACGTATGTGGAGCTGACAATGGTTATCTACTCACTGCTCCTATACTCTGCTTTTCCCCAACTTGTTTGTCCAATCAAACGTGCGTCTGCATACGCTGTGAGGGCCGGCCGTAGTCAGACTGCTGGGAGGACACTTGTGAGGAGGCATAAGAGAAACGAGACGAGCTCGACACCTTGCTGGCCTGGTCTGATTGGTCATACGCGTCCACCTTCTCGTAGGAAGCGGGCTTGACGTAACTGGTGAAGGCGCGGCCGTAGGTAGCGGGCAGGTAAGCGGAGCCACTGTAGATGGGATCAGTGGGATAAATGCTGGCCGACTGGGCGGGCTGCTGCTGGGCAGCTTGCTGCTGTTCGTACGCGGTTCTGCCCGCTGTGGTGGTTGCGTATCGGTGGGAGAAGTCATAGACACGAGGCTGGGTGCCGTGCTGACCATACATGGGGCTGGGGGAGGGCAGCTGCGATGGCGTGTAGACTGGCCGAGTGTTGGGGACGTATTCGGAGAATCCACTGCTGCGGATGTGGCGGTCCTCGTGGCCACGGACGTTGTAGTATCCATTGGTGGGATCCTTTGAGCGGGAGAGAAAAAAAAATACACCATGAGCTTTTAAAAGTTCAGAGTAATAGATGAAAATAATACACTCTTGTTATTTTGAGCGCGTTCCTGCGAGTATTTTCAGTTTTACCTTGATGTCCGATCTCTCATCCTCCTCCTCTTCCAGGAGGTCGCTATGTTCTGTGCGGGATGTCCCTGGAGACTCGCTGCTGTTCGGAGCCTGAGGGAAGACCAAGCATTTTTGAAGAATTACTAGGACGAACACGACCTCACTTGAACGAGAACAAAACAAAATTGGAGTATCGCGTTACGGCATTAATGTGACTACTGCATAACCATCAATAGAGATTTCTGGCACGCAGAGGTGGCGAAAAAAGAAATGTACCATGGGCTCTTTGACATCCTCCTCATCGTCGTTGCCACGTGTAGCGTTGTGATCGCTGTGAACGATCTGAACTCTGATGTCGCTCTTGGAAAGACGAGTGCACCTTTTGCCTGTGGGAATTGAGGATAAGAGGAGCTTTACTTGACATTTACAAGACATAACATTTACATCAAAAGTTCTATTCAAACGCGGGGTGAAACGGCACGAAAATCGAACAGGAGCTGCTCAATTTTACTGCTCGCAAATGAAAAAAGAAAAAAAAGACTTGGATCTGTTTGATGTGGAGAATTGGCTGTTGACCCTCTCGCCCATACTGACCGTTGAGCTCACCTTTGCCTGTGTGCCTGCAGCACAGGGAGACCAGGGTGATGACACAGATGAGCAGGACACAGCCTCCGCCTACTGCTCCGCCGACAATTATCAACATAGGCAGGGCTTCTGGAACAAGAAGAGTAATGGAAGGGAAGCGTGGCACGGGGGGGGGAGAAGGTTGTCAAGGGAAGGAGAGGGATGAAATGAGAGATGGAGGAGCGCAAGTGTCAGTGTCGAGAATATTCAGATCAGAGCAAAGAAAGAAAGCGATCCATTCGTTTGTCTTGCTAATCCCACACACGTCAGCGCCTATATAAATTCATCTGCAGTAAGCCCCGGCCTGCTCGCAGCCCGCGTATACTCGTGCGGGCAATCCGGCAAACCCACAGCCTGGCTATTGTCTCTAATCTCTCTGAGAGAAGGGTAACAAGGCCTGACATGCAATGAAGCAACAGACAGTAATCTAATTAGAGATTCCAGGAGATACCGCTGCCCATTTCTCTGGAGACCCCACTCTGCTACGTTGATGTAAATTACCGGAGAGGACCTTATTTTTGGTGTCTGCTGCAACAAAAGCTTCCACTGGCATCAGCGTGGTAGTGCTACTGCCTAATTCTGAGATTGCTGAAAGGGGCTCCAGCCTGGACTCGGCCCCGAGACGGTGATGGAGAACGCGAGCCCAACCGCAAACACATGTGACTTCCTCTAATTGACTTTTGTCCCCCAATCAATATCTATGTTATTGGGCAAACGTATTCATTAAAGGAACCATCTGCTGATTAAATCATATCGATTAGGGGAGTATAATTAAGATAAGCACAAGACAGGGGCAGCGCTTTCACCTTATCTGGCCCCCTTTCACAGCTAGGATTGAGAGTATCACTGTAACATCTGCAGCGGGGTCTGGTGGGGGATTATCACTCCTGTCAGCATGTGCGAGGGATCGTACGAATGGCTAATTTACCTGAAGTTTAGACTGAAGTTTGATACCAGACTAGTCCACAAGTCTAAAAGTAAGAAAACCATCCATGAACTGAGCTAAATCTGATCTACAATTATTGTGTAGATCGGATCCTAGATGCAGCAGTTAACCAGTGTTGTTAAAGGTGCAGCATGTAATAATTGGCCACCTGTTGAAGTTACACTCCAGACAAAAAGGGGGCAGCATATCAGCAGAGTGGGTTTGGCATCACTCAGCAGTCGTCATCAGAAAAAGCACCCAGATGTTGTTGATATTTGGGCAGACCAGAAAGCTACAGTGACTCACTATTGCCCTCTATTCCATACAAAATGGTACTCCAAAATAATGCAAGTAAGGGCTAGCTAGTTAGCATGCTAATCTCAGAATCTATTTTCAGTGCAAATTTTGTCCGATGTGATTTTAAGTTTTACTCCTGGTTCCAACTAGTGGGAGGTAGCCACGTTTAGTCACTAATCGACTCAACATCCTTAGTGTGTACCTTGCTCCTTCAGCGTGACCAGGGCTGTGCCTGTGCCGAAGCGGTTCCAGGCAGTGCAGTTGTAGCGCAGCTGGAAATCCTGTGCCAGAGTCTCGGACAGCACCAGAGAAGAGAGGACCCCGTGGTCACTGGTTACCGTCTGCACGGAGTAACGACCAGAGGTACCGGAGGACAGGCTCATGTCTCCAAAGGTCCACACCTGCGGAGAGGAGCAAGAGAATGGACACCAGGGAGTAAGTCGCTTTTCTATGAAGAATTCCCCACCGGTGAACATAGCAGGGGCCTATGCAGCTGTTTATCCTTAGATCCCTGCCTGCCACTGACTGAACACCAGTTTCTCTCTCTGTTCTGCTTTCTCTCCGCCGACCTCTGAGGTGCTCCGTGGCTGACACAGCGCACAGGCTCATGTTTAAGCTGCCTCCCACGTCTGCCCTGCAGGTGAAGCCTAAGGAGGGTTAGGTAGCTGCACTATGAAATAAGGCTCCTCTCTGCTGTCTGTAGCACAGGGCCAGCAGGGCACCTGTCTCTCACTCCTCCTCACACCCTAATTATCCTCTCTCAGCCCAGCGTACCTTCGGCAGTTCAACAGGGTCAGCCGAGTGATGCCTCTTGGGCCGCTAATTGAATGCGGTTTGGCTGAAACCTGCAGGAAGCCGGTCTCCCACAGCTCCCCACAACTCCACTTTCTCTCTAGTCAACGTCTGTGCAATTAGAGTTGTGAATATGTGCGTGTGTGTGTGTGCGCGCGGGCGCGTGTTTGTTAGAGTGCGAGGTGGAGATGCGCGGGAGCAAAGGTGTGAAGGTGAGGTCAGGGATAAAACTACGCTGAGTGATCCCTCTCATGTGGGTGTGGCTATAGGAGGAACACGGAGTATGGAAGCTCTCAAATGTAAGTGAATGACACACAGCACAAATAAGAGGCTCACTTACAATCTTATCAGGCGGGGGGCTGCTTCCCACCCGGCACTCCAGCTTGCCCTTGGAGTGCTTGACAGCATGCTGCGTGGCATCCGCTGTGATGATAGGAGGGCCTGGTGTGAAGAAGAAAGGAGGACGGAGAGAGCAGAGCGGATAATAGGAAAAAAGAAGAAGGGTAGTTTGAGATACTGACCAGAAACAAAGAATCAGATGTACATTTGTATGCTAGTCATTCAACAGATGACTCAAAACACAACAAGCAACCCTGTACAGAGAGAAGAAGTCCCTCCCCTTTGGGTTTCATGGTTATAAATAGCAAGAGACTCATTCAAACCATTCTCCCGCGTTGGTCTGCCTACGCAAGGCTACGTTTTGTGTGAAACCGCTCAGTGAACTACATCTGTCTTGTGCAATAAACATGACCAACACCAACATGGCCAATACCTTAGCAAGGGGGTTAGAGTTGGGTCAAATTTGGTCATGTTGACAGATGCAAAAGTGGAGTTAGTCGCCTCTGGAAGCTGTCTAGCATGCAGGGCTGGCTCCACAACCAGAGCTGTCGACAGGTTGGGGGGACACCTGGTCAGTTGGCCCACAAGGCCCATCTAACCCCAAAGATAACTTTGGATGCTTTGGAGATCATCTTGTCCTGGACACGAGCAAAACTATCGGTGGCCATGTATGCTGTTGGGTATCTCTAATTACATATTTTCACAGGCCTATACTTGACAAATGTCACATGTATAATTCAGGGCACAGTAAAAATGGGATAAAAAAATAATTGTCTCCTGCCATAAACTACTGTACATATTTTTTCCGAAATAAGGTCCCATGGTGGCTCATCGGAAGAGGAGAGGCTTCCCCTATCTATATCTATACTCTGGAAGGAAAAAAAAAAAAAAAAAGCCACTCACCATTTATAGTGAGAGTGACATCTCGTTCTGCGACTCCAATCCGGGGCACGATGGCCTTGCAGGTGTATGTTCCAGCATCCTCCTGGGTAACAGCCTTCAGCTGCAAGGTGTTACCATTACTGAGCACCTAGTGAGAAATCCAGAGGGAACAAGTGAGCAGCGTGTCAGAAAGAGAATGAGCAAGAAAGAACGAGCGAGGCGATGTAGGGAAGGGAAAAAAAAAAAAAAAAAGACAGACAAAAGGAGACTGGGACCTTTATCAGTGGCCCGCTCGTTGTGGAGGCAGCGCAGAGGTGGGCTGACCATTGTAACAAATGCTGGTGGTTTGAGTTTAATTTCATTGTGAAGAGCTTTAATCACAGCATTAAAGCACTCCAGCCACCGCTGAGTGACCGTGCTGCTGGGGAGATTGTTGTAATTAAACAGTGGGGACAGATCAGAGCGTACTGTGGTGTGAGTGGGCCCTAGCCTTTGGAGCTGCTACACTCACTCAGCCCTTAGCTCATTGATCCTGTCATTCCATCAAGCTGTGATTAATCCATTTACCCCCACTCCGTCCTCCCCCCCTCTCCACCCTCTCACTCTCTCCAATTTTTTTTTTTTTTTTTTTATTTCAACACACTCATGGAGTAACCCAATTAATCCATTACTCCTGGCTGTGTGAGGGACAGTAGCAGTGGGTGGATTAGAAAAATGCCTCCCTCAGAGGGGCTGAAAGCGCTCACTCTTTGAGATGACAGCATCGCTTACGCCACTCCTGCGGCATTCTTTACCGAGGGTGTTTTCTCCTGCATCGCCTCAGAAATTATATTAGTCGCCAGGAGAGAGGCTCCTATGGGATGTCCCTGCTGATGGTGTGCGTGCGCCGAAAAGATTTTTACCGGGATGATGTAAAGTGAAGGTGGAAATGTCCCATTTGTTCCACCTACGAAATTGACTTTGAGGAAATGGATACTCAAGTGCAGCCGGGCCTTTTTAATGTCTAAGAAGCAGGCGCTGCTCTGAAAGTTGCAGGACGCGCGGTAATGTTGTTAGTTTCAACCACACCTTTGCTCACTGGCTGACTGACTGATTGATGGAGCGATTGATTGAGTTAGAATTATGACAGCATGTCATGTACAGTAACGATGCTGCATGAATCTGTCAGCGGACGGACAGTTTTTTGCCAGAGGCTTTGGCCCTCGGGGAGCGTAGAGAGAGGAGGTGTTGAAGATTCAGCCTGAAAAAGAAAGTGTGTGTGGGGGGGGGGGGGGGAGAGATTCATGCCTGAAGGCCATGTGTGAATACCTCTCTCTGGAGGGGTAGTGTTGAGGGGTGGTGTTGAAACTTCACCATAGCACCAGGATAAAGCTATGACTAGTGTTTGCTGCCTTACCACACTGGAGCCGTGCTTCGTCCAGGCCAGGGTTAGAGGAGGGTTTCCAGTCCACGCGCAAGTAAAGGCTGCATCCATCCCGATGTCCACCGTCATTGGCTTGGGCTCCGACAGCAGTCTGGGGCCAACTAGGGCGAAGCAACGCGGACGGCCAGTCACAATCAATAAAAGGCGGCTTTTAAAACCTCAAAACACACAGCTCAGCCACAAAGTTAAACTCACATTGGACATCGACCAGCGTGCTGACATTGGTGCTGCCCACAGAGTTGGACACCTCGCAGGAGACGGGGTCTGTGAAGTAAGAGTAGTCCACCGTCACCTCAAGGCTGTCCCCGTTTGCCTCGGAGATGGGGACTCCTCCTTTCGACCACCTGGGATGGATGAATAATCACATTATGCGGTCGCATTAGTTCAGGGAAGGTAGTCGGCCATGCGTATCAAAGTGGCTATTAGCTGATTCGCAGCTTGTGCCAATCACAATCAAACGCTGCCAATCAAGCAGCCCATTTAACCCAATGAATCTACGAAACACTGCTGCATGCTTGCGCTGCCTCTTTCACCCCATATAATGTCGCGAAATAGTTCATGCGATTGCACTGTCATCATCTCAGACTGCTGGGATCAGAGGCAGAACCTGAGATCCAGGGTTCCCACATCTTCTTAAACATCAAACCCAATGTGATATATGCTGACATAAAGTAAGGAAACTATGATAAAATAAAGAGCATTTATATAACTCAAGGTCTTTCCCACCCCCGAATCCAAACCCTTTCGAGGATTTCAAACGATTTAAAGCGAAGGGTGGATACCTGTATCCGGTGATTTCAGGATTGGCCGAAGCAGAGCAGATGAAGAGAACCTTTGCTCCCTCCGTCACAGTCTGAGGCTGGACTGACAGAGTCACCGAGGGAGGGTCTGTGAAAGGAAAAAAAACCTTTGTGTTACTGACACGACTGTATGACTTGGCTCTTCATCAGATTTACTAATCTTATTGGCACCGGCCACCTTTTAACGGTGCAACAGGATTAAATGTCTTTTGACAGATTACTGAGCGTGGCGTGCTTTATTTTGGCGGTCTCTGAGGGGAGGCCGATGCCGGGACACTCACGCTGGACGTTGATGGTGACCGATGTCTGGCGACCAGCAGGGGCAGCTGGGTTAAGAACCCTGCAGGTGTAGGTGCGCCCGGTGTCGCTGTCCTCTGGGGTGATTGGAAGCATACTGACAGCCGCCTCCCTCTTCCCATCCTCCATCAGTGTCTGCACAACAAGGTGTAGTGCAGCGGTTAGATTGCAGCCCAAAGTCCTGAGCAGCGGTTTACAAACTTTTTAACAGACTCCATCACAACTGAGTGGAGCTGAACATCAGCTCAATGTTGCACAAGCGAGTCACTTGTTATTTGTGCTCGCACCACTCATAGAATATCTCTATGACACTGCAGGTCTTATTTTTTCATGTGTGAGGCATTAAAATTGCCATCCCGTTCTTTGGCATGGCAGTTAAATCATATATTTTATGATGCAGCGGGGGGATATTGTGCTGTTCCCACATTTCTGAGAGTGTTCCCCGTCAGCGCTCCTTGTTTGTCATCATCTTTTAAATCTATTTACTGCTCACAGAAATCAATACGCCTAAGTGAGGAAAGGTGTAGATTCTCAGGATATGGCTCACAGCTCTCTCACTTTCTCCCTCACACACACACTGACACACTGGTGGGGAAAAAAAACTGTGATGGCCAAGGTGCCTGTGTGTCGTTTCTTTTTTTCTTTTTTTTTTTTTTTTGGGTGGTGACAGTGAGGAAGAAGTGTCACACATCTTTGGAAAAAGAGCAAGGGCGAGCCAAGCCTTTTCCCTGGGCAGCCAAATCAATGGACGGAGGCTTTCACCTCCTCGGCCAGAGACACAAAAAGCATTTTTATGCTGGATCAAATCACATCACTCCCTGTCACCACCCCTCGCTCGGACAAAGCTTTCTCCTCCCCCCCGTCTCACTTCTTAATGTTGGAAAATTCTCTCTGTTTTTCACAAAGCTATCTCACCAGATAACTCTATATTCCTCTCTCCCCCTGTATTCCTCTCCTCTCCTCTCCTCTCCCCCCTCCCTCCTCCAATCCTCCGCCCTCCCTTCTCACTGCAGGCTCTCGCCTCCTTAAATGTGGCGTTTAGCGTCGTTTAGCGTGGTCAGGGAGCATGAAAAATGTGACACTTTCCCAGCCGTGGCTAGCTTACGCTCCGGCGCATCCCCATTGTGTTTCTGCATTGTTGTGGGTGATTTCTTCTCTGCAGAAACTCTACTGTATGAAACACTCATGCCTGTCTGAGCTTTGGCATGCTCCAGTTATGCTGTAGTGTCGCTGCATTAGCGAGCAAAAGGGGGAGTGGAGGGGGTTAGTGAGCGAGGGGTGGTGGTGGGTGGGTGGGGGGGGGGGGTTGGGCAGTGGAAGAGGAGGTGGGGTGGTTGGGAGGGGGGGGTCAGGCTTGGGTGAAAATGGGAGGGGGACTGCAGAGAGTGAGCGAGAGAAGGGTGGCAATAGTGAGGGAAAAAAAGCTGCCAGACCACGGAAGAAAGATGAGAAAAATAAAGAGACAAACTGGAAGAAAAGAGGGATATTATACCCTCAGAGAAAACATCTCTGTTTTGAATAGCTCTGCATTTATTCTCCGCCCGCTGTCATGTTTTGTAATATCGCGTGGGTGTCGGTGATTGAATGATAGTGTTCGTCATGGATCTCTTCTTACTGTACCTTGGAATAAACCGCGGACTCCATGACCTCGCCGTCTCTGTACCAGGTGATCTCGGCAGCAGGCTTGGCTCCCGAGGCTCTGCAGGTGAGGTTGTGTCGTGTGTGGGCCTTAAGACGTACAACGGGGCCGCCCTCCACCACGGGGTCTGACGGGGGAACTGTAAACCAGAACAAACATACCGCTCAAAACAACACGAAAGGCTCATTCCAGCTCCCGGCCAGCACAAAGAAGCGCACTGGTGCCGAGCTTGTTGTTGCTCTTCGCTCAGCATCAATGTATCGCGCAAGCAAAAGAGGCAAACATTAGGAGATACGCCTTATGGCCATGTGTCTGTTTAACAAGATGCAGTTTCAGACAGGAGGAAAGACCAAGAACTGTTGTCATTTAGAAAAAATAAAAACAGACTCAACCTTATTTATTTCCTTTCTTGGGACTAGCATTATTACTCTATTTGCTCTTACTGTTGCAGAGTGATGTTTCAACAGAATTGCTTATTTGTTCATTTATTTGCATGGTTTCGCACGCACCACTGGCAAGCCAAGCGTGCCACCCCTGATGAAGGCGTCTATCTCCCCAACCAATAAGAGAAGGCGTAAACATGGGGTTTGTGCTGGCCTTTCTCGCTCCCTCCACCGAACCAATTTCACTGTGTGTATCTGAATTGTCAGAGGTCCTTCCGCTGCCGCGGCACGGACACTAATGGAATCCGAGTGCTAGGTGATTTTAATTTCCATGCCGATTCCCCTGACTGCACTCCCGCCGTTGACTCCTTTGACTGTGCAGGATTGCTTTGGTCTCATCTGGCCACATTGATTTACACACACACACACACACACAGATCCATGTGCACACCCGCACACAGAAAGAGCCCCCTCCTCTCTTTCCTCTTCCACTCCTTATGTCCACACATAAACTGTGCGCTCCTGAGCGACGCACCTGATTTCATTTATATGTTTATGAAATGCACATAATGTTCATGAACCCCCCGCCTGGGTCCTTCAGAGTGCATTTAATGTAGGAAGGCAGTTTCACCAACTTTCTCTGCTGCCTCCACATGGGCATCTTTATGGCTGTGTGTGGGCCTGTGATGACCACGCTTGCTTTGTGCTGCCTTGACAAGCGACGTGCAGAAAGGTGGGCTGGTGGGCACAGGTGAGCTCCTGTGAATCTGCCTCATTTAGTAGAAACGTTCTTATGCTTGTGATCTCAGCCTGCTTGCCTTTCCATGGCAACGTTCTCTGTGCTGCTTGCCTCCCTGCCTCAGTGAACTCAGGATGCACACCTGACTGGCGACGGACAGATTCAAGGACAACAGGCTCTGGAGTGAACGTTTTGTGTTGTGGCAGAAAGCTGCAGCATCGTGTTCGCATCACCGTTCCCTGTGAGTTCCCGAACAATACTAGCCGAAGGTGTGTGGACAATTGACAGGACTAATTAATGAGTGATATTCCCTCGCATGCCACCAGATGACAGCAGTGCTTTGCCGATTCCGATTCCCCCAAGACCCAGCCCTCCTCCTCCTCCTCCTCCTCCTCCTCCTCCTCACCCCCCCTCCACCTCTGAACGTCTGTGTGAAGAAGTAGATCACTCACATCATGTTAATGTAAAAACCGCCTTGCGGTTGACAAATGTTGTGGCTCACTGTAAAATGTGCTAACTGTGCAGACCCTGACTTTCAAGCGGCTACGCAAGTCATTTGTGACTGCAGCAATCACATTATCCAAGACGTCCACAGTCTTGATTACCGCAACTGAAGGAGAGGGGCTTCCTTTTTTTTTTTTTCCCCCTAGCTTGATCTCTTGGCTCAGCCTTGCCTCGTCTGAATGATACTTTTCCTGACATGATCCTTTACCAGCAATTTACAATGGGGTAATCTTTGAGTGGTCTTTGAGTGTTTTGATGTGTTTTTTTATTTGTGTCTATGATAACTTGAGCGATTATCTTTTGTGTGCTGCACATGTGTTATTTGTCTTCAGTGTTTTGTGGTGAAGACACTCCCCCTGATTGTTCCCAAGCGCTGCCAGCCGGCAGGCCTTGGCACGGAGGCTGGCTGTGAGGATCATGCGTAGAGCTGTGTATCTTACCTAGTACAGTGAGCTTGGCACGGTGGGAGCGCAGTGCCGCCTGTGTAGCCTGACACTCATACACCGCGTCATCCGCCAACTCTGCCGAATCGATCAGCAAGCTGTGCTCGCCTGATAGCGGGTCGCCCATTAAGGAATAGCGCGTCCAGCCTGCGTGAAGCCAGCACAGAGAATAGAGTCAGAGACAAACAAACCAACCAACAACAAACACATAATGAAAGGACTATAAAATGAACAGACTTGTGCCTCGAACAAAAGGGGAGAGAAACGTGGCAAGGCTCTGTAAGACACAAATGAAAGCAAGCAGCACCTCACTGGGCCAGGAATTGAGCTGTTGCGTTAGCAGAGCAGCGTGAGGGCTGGAAAATGCAACACGTGAGCGGGCTGCTGTGTGAGGAGTCTGTCCTTTAAACACAGACATAATAAAGATGGGGTGGCGAAGGTCAAGAGGAAGCATTTCCACCTTCTCTCTAGTCCGCCACACATTTAAATGTCAACGTGTGACAAAAGCCAATTGATTATCTACCTTCCTACAAGACCCTTAAAATGCTAAGCAACAAATTAAAGTTCGCCATGTGCAGCGGTAGCCGACCTGTCTGCGGCACACTGTTCTCTAAACATTCATTTGCGTAAAACTCCAACGTTTGACAGAGAGAGACTCGGCTTCTAATGAGACCTGGCATTGATCGCAGCAAGACGGACTGAGCCAGGGAGAGCAATAAACACCCGGGAAGCAGCAGAGAACAGAAGACAGGTAGAAAAGAAGAGGCGAGAGACAATACCTGGAAGGTCTCTCTCTCCACCCAGCGCAAGGCCATCTTTGGTCCATTGTACCATTCCCCGGTAACCCACGATGACGCAGGGTAGCGTCACTGACTGACCAGCTACAACCACCTGGTCCTGAGGCTGCTGGGAGAAGTAGGCTGCTTGGGTGGCGGCTGGAAGACAAGACAGAAAGCAGGGCATGAATATAACATCTCTTAGGGTTTTCATGATGGTAGATGGACACTTCTGACTGAAATTCACAAAATAGCAAAAAAAAATTATATATATATATATATATATATATATATATATATATATATATATATATATATATATATATATATAGGAATGCTGAATACTGCGAGCAGACTGAAATGGCAGTTGGTTTCTGCGGAGCCAGCAGAGAGGCAGCACGAGGAAAGCTAAACCTGCACTGTAAGGGGTGTAAAAAGTTAAGTGTGAAAGAGAACAGACTCCCATGAACTGGTCTGCTAACTCTCTTGTTTTCGCGGCACTTGCTGAGACAAGGCTGACATGTGTGAAAATATTATTTTTTCCCTTCTATAAATGTGCGTTCTAAGAGGAAGAGTCAGCTGCGCCTCATAACTTATTTAACTCTTTCCCAAGGCCATATGGTTATGTGCTCGCTGACATGAAGCAAACACACACTTCTGGGAAGAAAAATCTGCCACTCTTTCAGAGGGCTTTTTTTTCTTCTTTTTTTTTGTAAAAATGGATGTTAAACAATCTAAACTCCATTAAAGTTCCCGGGGGACCCATCCGTTTGAGCCTGCTGAAAGTCAGCAGAGACACCTGCCGCCGTTCCGCTGCTGTGTTTAAGTACGGCAAACAGTCTCACCGGATTGGCTGGCCTGCCTTCACACGCATGCAGGAGCACAGCGTGAATGTGGATCCGCCGTTCCAACTGTTTGTGCCACTATGCTAAAGATTGAGTATTACAAACCCTACTGGCAGGGGAAGATGGCAACACTCCAGAGGTAACTAATCCGTAGGGGAAGGTAGGAGGCGAGGGAGAGGCAGTTGGTTGGTTATCTAAGTGGGGTGTCTGTGTGAGTCGGGGAAGAGGACTTTAAAAAAAAAAAAAAAAAGCCTTCCCTCATTCTTCTTCTCTCTTTCTTTGTTGCTCAGTGGAGAATGGAAGGGAAGGGGGACAGAGGAAGATAAAGAGGGTTCTATTCAGGCAGTGCTAAGCCCCCCCCCCCCACCCCCACAAACTGCTTCTCTTGGTGGGAGCGCTTAAACAGACAGGGTTGCCCCCCCCTCCCAGCGAAGAAAGCTGCTGAAAGGAGGGCAACATACGGCGGCCAGAGACGCGCTATTGTCCCCTTGTCCCTCTCTTTTAATAGGCCTCTTCATTTCCAATCAATCCTGCTAAATGCAAGTTTAATAGCTTTTCAATAGCAGCTTTTCCCCCCAGAGGGTAGCTGGGATTTTCTCTCTCCCTCTCTCTCTCTCTCTCTCTCACCCCTTTTCTCTTTGCCCGTCTCTTCCCCCTCTTTCTCTCGCTCCATTCTCCGCAGTTTTTCTTTTCTTTTTTGAGAGGGGGGGGGCTTCAGAGCTTGTTGGCAGTGTTTATTCCGCACTCAATTATCCACTTCATCTCGGGGTACACCGTGGACTGAACCCTTGCCCCTCGCCTCCCCTCTCTCCCCCCCTTTTTTTTTTTTTGCGCCCTCCTGCCACCGTCTCCCAACAGCACAATTAAAGCCGCCAAACAGTGAGTTCATCAAGAACGTGAGCTCTCCACGGCTCAGGCTGTTGTGGGTTTTTCTCAACGACTCGCCTCTCTAAAGAAAAAAAAAAAAGCCATTTTCAAATGCACCCATTCTCTCTTCATCTGGGCCAAAGCACATAGTTAATAGATAGTTCAACAGGGAAGAAAGATCAGAGAACAATGCATGTTTGCTCAGCCAATAATGTCTCCCCGTGCATCATTTCGCCAATGCGTTTGAAAAGCCCATCGAGCTGTGGATGCACACAGGTAGGCTGTATGTGTGTCACGCACTGTGGATCAAAAGAGGCCAATTTAAGAGCGTCAATGAGAAGTGAAACGTCTCCCAGCTCAGGCTATTAGGCGTTTAGCGAGGGCTGGCATTTTCCCATCATACCTTCCAAAAAATGCTGCCCGCCTGTCCCAAGCATTCTGCCTTTATGAGCTGCTGAGCGTTTTCATATGCCTCCCCTTGCAGAGGGAGATGGGGATTTTCCGTCTTTGTACGCGCACACGGTACAAACATTTTTAAGTATCTCGCCCAGAGTATCAAAATGTTTACAATGGGGCAACAATTCAGCGCATTGGTTGATTGTTCGGATGGATTACATGCGCTGAATTGTTTCTCTTCACCTCACCCACGTACGATTTCTCATGCTCACATATGGCAATTAACGCCACGGCGTACAAATATAGAGCACAGAGTATGTGCTGTGGCGAATGTCTTCACGCCATATGAGTGATTCATTGCTCTCCAGATCCCTTATTGAAAATGCTCAACAGAACATCTCGACTGGCTAATGACTCATGCCAGATTCCTTTAATTCCTCCTTGCTGAATTAGACAATTCTTTGACGGTGTATTAGCAGCTTAATTACATGAATACATTTCTGATGGGGAGAGAGGGAGGGAGGAACAGAACCAGACAAAGAAACAGTGGAGGAGATGCAGTCAGTAGAAGTATAGGAGGCCGTGGGTGTGAAGGAGCTTGTTCTTCTCGCGCAGCGGCGGCGTGTACATGTGCGCACAAGACGCCACAACGCCAACCGTACAGCAGCTTCACTCCAAAAAAATGAGGCGCTTGGGTTTTTTCTTTTTTGGCTGCGATTGAATCAAATTAGGTAAAGAAAGATTGGAATCCCCTTGAAATCCCAACATCTCTGCAGAAGATGTTGGTTTATTCACCGTGCAGCGTCGAACGTTACGCAGGTGTATATGTACAGATTAGTCGTACCGCACGTGGTGCGCTAAATGTTACTTTAAAGGCAGTTCAAATTTAGATTTGACAAGTCTTCGCCACCAAAAAAATGCAACATTTACTCTATTTCTTACCTTTGCTGTGTGTGTAGGAGCGTGTGTGCATTGTGCATGTGTGTGTGTGCGTGCGTGTGAGCGTTTTGCTTTTCCATCCCCCAGTAACAAGGTCAAAACACATTTGGCCTGATACATTTAAATCCGGATTTCTCAAAATGGAATATCATTTCACGCCGCTGGATGCACATAGGGCTAAGTTTGTGAGTGTGTGTGTGTGTGTGTGTATGTGTGTTTCTGCCCGCCTGTGTGAGCTCGGTGTGTGTGTGTGTGTGTGTGTGTGTGTGTTGTCTAAAAATATGCCATGGACGTTTATGTCTGCGTGTGCGGATGTGAGTGTGTGAATGAGTGCGGTGGGTGGGGCAGTGTTAATAGGCAAAGCAACTTGTCAGGCACCGGAGGGCACATTTAGCAGTTACTTCGACACAGTGACTTTGCTGTTTCTGTCACATGGTCGGAGTTAAGTGCAAAACAGCCTCTCTCTCCGACTTGGACACGAGCTATTAAAGGGCTTCTGCGTCGACCCCGCCGCTGCCTGCACTCTCTCTCCTTCATCTGAACTGATGGGGATACACTCACATCAGGGAGGATCAGGATGAGATGGACAGATGTCAGCAGTGATCCGTCCACCGCTGGACATCTGCCTTGATAGAATTAGATTGAACCAGTCACTGTGTGTGTGTGTGTGCGTGTGTGTGTGTGTGTGCTTGTATGTGTGTGTGTACAGCGGATGTGTAAGCGCCAGCCATGATGCTAAAGACTGAGAAAGATAACGGCACTGCAGATGACCTTTAGATAAAATGTGGATCTAACGCGCACTGTGCAGTGCATTTGCTACCAAGTCGCCACTGTCATAATCTGTTATGCCATTTTGGTAATCTGCCCCCCAAAAAAAACAAAAAAAACCCCCAAAGACTATTTGAGGCTGTAGCTCAGTTTAACCCCCACGTTCAAAAAGTCAGCTCCTTCAGATAAAACATACAATAACATCAGACTCTCTTGTTCGCAACAGCTCAGGCGATGCACTCTGTCCATTTCCCCGTGTTTTTACAATGACACTCGACTACATATGTTCATTCACTCTGAGAGGCTCTGAGCCGCGTTCGCAGAGAGTCCCTATTTTAGTCCTGATTTTATTCCATGTCCTCATTCCCGTCCAGAGCAGAGAGTGCAACATCCAGTCCTGTGGGGTCTATAAATATAAGTGCTCTCAACTTGACTGGACAATTTGCTCTGTGCAGTAATAATTCAGAATGTTATAAAAAATAAAAAAAAAACATAGCACCCAATAGCTACTTGCATATTTTTATTTTTTTTATTTATTTATTTTTTTGCCCCAGTGGCAGTGGAGGCAGAATCCTGCACCCAGCTGGTGTGAGTTTTCCACAATAAGAGCCAGAGAGGAGAAAATGAGGAGGGGAAAAAAAAAGATGAAAAAAAAAAAGAAAATGCTGCACAAAACAAGGCAATTGGCAAAAAGTGTCAAGCTTGGAATAAACAACCCCTCTCCCCAAATGCCATCCATTGTGCCTTGTCTAGATAAGGCTTCTAAATCGGGCTGGAAAATGCAAGCTCCATTTCTCTCTGTATGGAATTATTATCCCTTTGTTTTGAGTCAGGCTCTTTTGTCTTCCCCCTTCCTGTGTGTGCGTGTGTGTGCCCGTGTGTGTGTCTATATACAAAGTGGAGACAGTAGTGCTGAGGTAGCTGAACCAAGGAGTACGTCCCAAAGGGGACGCTGCACCCATCTCATGTTTGATCTGGCTACTAAGCTCATTACCACGACTCCTACAGAACTTCTGAGGGCTTCGGGGGGGGGACGGGATCCAGACAGATACCACCCACCGACTTGTGGCAGCGTGGCACCAACACATGCTCTTCGTGTGTGATCACCTCTGTTTTTCTTGGACTTGGACCGTGGAAACGGCTCTAGCTTGTGCCGCTGCAGATGGCCTCCTCTCGCTCGCTCACCTAAATGCGTCCCGGCCCTTCTCTCTCTTTCTCCCACATTGCAATTCCAGCTGCACTCCCACCCGCCCGCTCTCGCTATCTTTTCTCCCATTCTGCGTTTTTTTTTTTTTTTTTTTTGTGCCCAAATTGCAGTCTAACAGCTTTTTAAGAGCTGTTTTGCTGGAGTTTAATCCTCCTAGCCTCCCCTTTCAGCCTTTATTCCATTGTGGAACTCTTGGCTCAGACCGAGACCCTTTTTAGAAAGTGGACCCGCTCATCCCCCGCAACCCCCCCCCGCTGCTCGGCTGATACCCCTGCCACCCAGGGCATTCCCTCTCATTCCTGCATCCCTCTACAATCCATCCTCTCATTCCTCTGTTTATCACTCATACGTCTACAGTCAGTGAGCCATGATCCCTGAAATCAATGCCTAGCAGGCCCCCTCGGAGAGTTATATAAGGTGTTACTAATTGTTGATTTGCTTCCTCCATGGCTCTTTCTGCCATCACTCCACTTTCCCAGACTCCGTGTCAGCTGTCATCTCTTGCCAGCCTCTCTCTCCCTTGCACTTTCTCTCTCCCATCTCTGCTCTCTCCCATATCCCCCTGTCCCTTTTCTCTCGCTCTCTGCATCCCCGGTGTGAAAATCACAGGGGTTTGTGTCAGCTTGTCAACACAACACTCAAGAAAGCAGGGCACAGGGAACAACGGGAGAAGAAAAAAAAAAAAAAAAAAAAAGAAAGAAAAGAGCCACTAGATGTTAGAACGACCGGAAAAAAAACTGAGGAAAGGTAAAAATGGAAAAAGTGGGCTCCTGTCAGCTTCCGATTGCAAAGGAGCCGGGCCTGAGAGGGGATTGATGGAACGCTGTAATCAGTCTGTCTCCGAGGCTGTCACCACAAGGTTTTTTTTTTTTTTCTCTGTCGGAATAGGGCACTGCACACATCAGGGCAGCAGCGAGGCTGATCACATGGGAGAGCAGTGGCAGAGTTTCTCCCTGGGTACCTGCTACAGCAGATGCAGCGGATAGAGTAATAAAGTGGTATGCATACGAGGAGGGGGACGAAGGGAGGGAGAACAGGAGGAGGGGGCACCAGGAGTGCTGATGTGACAATAGTCGGCGTGTGTGTGCGAGAGTGTGTGTGAATGGTGCTGCAGTGCCCGTGCAATGTGCCATAAATACACCCATTCTTATACTGTCCCCTCACACACAGATGCACACTCACTGTCACAGCCCCATATCTTTAGGGTTTCCAGTGGGCAGAAGCATCTCCTCCGAGTATAATTCTAGCGCAGCTTTTAAAAACAGCTCCCCCACTCTGAAGCCGAGAGCCAAAGAGCTGAGAGCTGACTCCGCGCAGACAGATAGCAAGTGACTGGCTGGCTTGCTGGCTTGCTGGCTGGCAGGAGGACAGGAAATAAAAAGCCATATAAAAAAGGGAAGAAAAGGGGAGGGAGCCAGTGGTGGCGGTATGAAATTGTCTGTACCCATCAGCCAGCAGTGTTGACAAGATGTTGATTGAGCTAGTCTTGTCATTTCGTGTCATTCCTGCTTACCCCCTGGTGTTTCCACTGCAAGACAGCTGCTGGCTGGATCTGTGTCACAGTTTCAGCCCTCTTCCGCCCCCCCGCCACCACTTCACTCCCTATCTTTCTCTGTCGCTTTTTCTGTCTGTATCCCAGTTTACCTCACCGACTCCGACCGCCCCCCCCCAACTCTCTCTTCCACCAGTGTTTGGATGGAAGTGCTTTCAGTATAATTTACCGTGCTTTTAAATCATTAACTTCTTGTGCTGTTTGCAAAAGCCCTGGTTTAGTGTGTGCACAACAGCTGACGCTGTGGATAAAACAGCGATGGTACGCAACATGTGACAGAAAAGGCTTCTCAAAGATGGGACGGGAGCCGGGTTCTAAAAGAAAAAAAAACAAAAAACGTTCTCATTCCCCGCCGCAGTCGTGACAAGTAAACGACACAGATAAATATATAAATAAATAATAGATTCAAAATCCATAAAACAATGAAGAGATCATGTTGAAATTGCCTCCATCTCTTGCTTTTTCTAAAAGGCGGTGGAAATGAAAACAAAGGAATTCTCTACATAGATTCTGTACTGGGACTCTGGGCCTAATGCCCTGGAGTGTCAATTAATTTAGTCTAGGGATTTGCGGCCTACTCTTCCTAATTGAGCCCGGTGGAGACCCCCTTGGCTCTTAACGATAGGAAGTAGTGCGTTTCATAATTAATATTTTTTTTCCCCTTTATTATTATTATTTTTTAATGAGGGTGGTAATGTTGTAAATGCATGCATCTCATTAGAGTAAGAGGGCCATCTACACCATTGTTTCACTTCTGCAGTGTTTGCTGCTGGTGAGATGAATAAGAGATACAACCTCATTCAGAGGCAGCGATGGCACACTGAAGTCGGAGCTGCGCTTTTGTGTGCGCGTGTGAATATAAAACAGAGCTCGCTCAATGAGAGTCTCATTAGTGTTGCTTAATATGTGTGCTTTTTAAAGCTTAGAGGTTAATGCCCGACTTGCCTCCATTTCACTGGAGCTCTCTTTAATTTGATGCATAATTCTTTTTTGTCAGCAGCTGACAAGAGCCCCTTCAGAGAAAGCAGCTGAGCTGTGTTGTGAACTCTGCATCCAACAGGAACACAAAGGCACACAAACACTCCTAATTAAACCTGTTTAAAATGCGTCTCTTCACTTTCTTTCCAATGTTCGCGCCGCATTACGGACGGTATTTCAGAACTATCCTATCGCCCCATCTCTCTGTCCGGAGAACATAACTCCTGGTGGTTAAACAAATTACCTCCTCTCCCAGGAGAGCCATGGATCCAGTGGAAACAATAAGTGTGTGATTCACAATGCTGCCGCCGCTCTGTTCTTACAAAACGGCCTTCAAATTGCCATTTTATTAATCACTGTCTGTGGTTAGTCTGTGACCGGAATTCCCGCTCCCTTTTCATTTGGAGGTGGAGAAAAGAAGGCGAGTTTTTAATTTAACATCACATTTTTTATTCCGTTCATCAAGATTGCCTGTAACTTGAATCATTCCTTTAAAATTACTGATGACTAAGAGCTTCCAGAACACAAGAAAAGGGAGGGTGGGTGGGGGGGGGGGGACGTTACCTGCCGACCTCAATACATCCTGCTTTGTGTTGAGAAAAAGAAGGGAAGGGGAAAACTAATTTCCTGAAACTCCATTTCTTAAGCGTTGATTAGTAAAGGAGCATAATTAGAGTGAAATGTGAAGTCAGGGGTTTTTTCAGATTGCGCCGCTTCCTCAAGAAAAATCAGGCCATGATTAATGAATAAATGATTAATGAGCGAGCTAATTAATCAATTAATTATTAAGCAAGCACTCTGAACAAGAAAGCGGGCAGGATGACGGTGAACAGTGGATATAAGAGATGGTTAGGTTGTGTGCTGGAGAAAAAAAAGGATTTAGGATAATCTGCCTGTTTGTTCTGTCAGTTTGTTTTGTCTTCCGTTCCAGGGGAAGACGAGGAAGAGGATGGGTTGATGGGTTGATGGGCGGGGACGGCGGGCTCAGCCCTGATCGTGAGCTTCCCGAAGCCCTGTGCGAGGGAATTGACCTCAGACTGCCTCGTCCCGGGGTCAGGGCTTGCAGGTCGCTTGAAAGTGAAGCCTGGCAGAACATTTGCAAAGTACAGTCGATGGTATTTGCATTGGGGCTGCGAAAGGCCAAGCGACCCACAGTCAACAGCTCTTGCGAGGGAAAGAGTAACGCCGAAGTTCCCTTCTCAACCAGTCATCTCTCCTCCCCCTGTCTTTAACTAGGACACCCCATCAATCTTTGATAATGTGCAGTGTGGGTCTCTCCTGTGTGACCAGGCTGATGAGACATCACAGCAGGGATTGATGTATGAAATGCAGGCTCGCAATGTAACTGTGATATACTGGACCGTTTCAAGTCAAGTTTGACCTTTTTTTCCCGGATATTAATCGCTGCGGTGAAAGAATATATGTGTGATATATCCCTCCCCCAGGAGCTCCCCCACACTTTTATTCTTTTGCTCCCTTCTATACCTTTAGCTTAGTGCTGGTGGAAGTGTGTGTGTGTGTGTGTGTGTGTGTGTGTGTGTTGGGGGGGGCGGTTTCTTTCATTCTTTCTTTTTTTCTTTTTTCCCCCAACTCCGCCGAAAGTCCCCAGAGCTGCTACACAACAGGATATGGGACACAAAATGTTATTTTATAAGCGGATGGGTTTATTGTTTCTATTAAAATGCGGCATTACTCTGTAAAGATGCATCCCCCCCCCACAACACCTCCCTTCGACACCCGGAAACGCATCCTCAAAGCGAGGAACATGAGAGACGGATCTTTCATCCCCGCATATCTTTCCTGGCGTTTACTGCTGGCCTTATTAACGGAGTTGTGAGTGACAGAGGCAGAGTGTGCCGGGGGAATCTCAAGGGGCTTTGATGGAGGCAAGCGATGGAGCTGCAGCGAGCTGAGGGCAAGATCATGCTTACGTTTATCCGCTCAAAGTGCTTTGTAAAGTTCTTTGTCTGCGTATTCCTTTCCCCTACACTCCTTTTTTTTTTCTTTTTTTTTTTTTTTTTTTTACGTCTCTGCGTCTTCTGGTCCATTGTTATTTATTTTATTTTTTTTTCTAACGGCCACTGGCTGGACTAGTGCTGCATTCTCTCCTAATCATAGCGTGGCATTGCAGATTTCCTCAGAGTCAAGTGGGTGTGAATGGGTCTTTGTCATGCTGGGTAGGTCGGCTCATTGACTGTGAGACCCTGGACATATGGTGGCTGTGTGTTGGGATGCATCGTGGCAGAGAATGCCGTGGGTTGGGCTCTTGACCCCTGCCTGGCCTTTAACACCTTACCGGCTGCACCGCGTGGCCGTGCGGCTTGATGAACTTAAACACCTCATTGTGCGGTCTGTTTTTCGGGGTGTGTTTTCTTTAGGAGTTTTTTTTTTTTACACTCTGGATGAAGAATGTGCGGTTCACAGTCGGGGCAGATGTGTGCTATGTGACTGTTTTACCAAACACGGAGCACACGCCTTTTTCTCAGGCCGGCACACACACACACACACACACACTTGCAAATGGACACACACTTGTCTGTAACACAATGTTTGCACGGTGGGAGTAAACAGCACGTGTATCTTTGATGGCCAGACTTCTACAGAGGAATCTTTCTTTTGTCCCGGTGCGATAAGACTGTTAATTAAGTGTCTAACAGGGACGTCTCGCGCTTCCACTGTGGTGACACTGCCACCCGAATAGAGCCACATCACACAGGGAAATGAGTTCAGTCCTCGTGTCTGGTCAGAGCACAAAGACGACAGGAGCAAACTTCAGACTGGGGCTGGTCGATTTCTGATGCCGTTATATTGGAATATACCGCTATATTGGAATATTCAGTGAACAGTGCTTGCAGTTTACTTGAGCATTTCAGTTTTCTGCTACTTTACACTTCCACCTCCACTACATTCGGAGGCAAATATTGTACTTTTAACTCCATTTCATTTTTTTTTTTTTTTGCAGACTGCACCAAAGCAAAACAAATCTAAATTCATTGATTTGATCTGTCGCTGAGAACGATATGGCAAGTCAACGTCAAGTCTACAGTTGATACATACATGTGAATATATGTTGAATTTATTCTTTTACTTGTACTTTTAATACTTAAGTACATTTTGTATCAGAAACTTTAAGACTTTTACTCAAGTTCCACTTGTATGAGTTGCATTTACTTAGAAAGAAACATTATAACAGGATAACTTTACTTCAGCTCAAGTATGACTTTTGGGTACTCTTTACAACACTGACAGTAAACTGACTAACTTACCGGACTGTTCTACTTGTTTGATCATTTGCCTTTATTCACTTTGTCTCTAAGTGTGGTGATGATTTGTCAGTCATCCCGATAATATCGTTGCAACACTGCGATATTTGGTCAAAATTATTTTGATATTTGATTTGGTCACCCAGTCCCAGCATTTAGAAAGTGTTTTGGAGGAGATTTCAAAATACTGACATATAGATGTAGGCCATTTTATGTTAAGGCGCTGCTTTAAACTTGAACACATCGCTCGTGTTTCCTTCATTTGTCTGTTTGCAAAACAAGACTTTCTCTGCAGGTCACATCTACCGAGTGGCCTCCAGTCCGGGGCTCTGATAAACAGGTGGAGCGTTACATGCTCTTAAGCCCATCTAGTGAGATGATCGATCATTAGACAGAATGTGGAGATAACTCCCTCAGCTTGCCTGCTGGCTACCGCTGATCCCATATCACCCTCGCAGGATACGGTATGAATCACAGGAAGTTGAGCTCGATCTATATAGATTGTGCCGCTTGATTACAAATGAAAAAAAAAAAAAAAAATCCCATTTGGCTTAGCCACTCGAACGCCTCGGAGTCTGGCTGCGCGCTGTGTGAATGTGTGGGTGTCTGCGACGCGATCTGCGTGTGTGAAGTAATGGCTTTTTAACTTTCTTCCTTTTACCGATTTCTGATATTTGCTGATCCCCCCCCCTTACAATCTGTCCTTACCTCCGTTCATTTGCTTTGCTGAGTCCATCCTGCACTTAAATCTCCTCTTCTTGAGGGAGTCGTCTTTTAAATCTTAATTAAAACAGACTCCCACCCCCCCTCACCCCCCCAGGGGCTGGCTGAAAGCAGCTTAGAACAATCAAGAGGACGGATTAGAAGTGAGAAGAAAAGAAGAGAAGAGGAGACGCGAGGGGAGGGGTGGCGGGGGGGAGAAAAAACAACAACCAGAAAGGAACGCCGGAGAAAAATATTGAGAGGAGAGAGAGAGGGAGAGAGAGAGAGAGAGAGATGACCCCTTTCCCTTCATCCCCGTGATCCTCTCTCTTTCCCCCTTTGCTCTGACTCTCCCTCGCTCTCAGGGCTCTGGAGTCTTGGCCTGACCTATTGACATTCAGCTTCTCGGCAGATTAAGCAGCGAATGGAGCCACTGCAAAGGGTAAACACACTGGAGGAACAATGACCAACAGGCGGCAACCTTATTGGATTCTAATTAACTGCCAGGAGAGCTGGCTGGGGGCATGTTAAGTGCTGTGGGACACAAGTTAGAGCCCCAGACCTTAAGCACCACACCCCCACATCACCTCTGTCTCCTGCACACCGTCTCCGTCTCCCTCTGTCTTCCTCCATGCTCTCCCTCTCCTCGCTTTTCTTCTCTCTTCCAATCTATTTGCTCGCTGCTTCACATATGGCCCACGAGAGCGGCAAGCAGAGCCTTTTAAAGCACTCCTCGGAGAGCTATTTGCTATCCCTCTTTCTCTCTTTCCTGGGCCACCTCTCCTTTTTTCTACTCCCCCCACCCATCCTCCTCTCTTTTTCTTTTTCTTTTTTTTTTTTTAACAAGGTGGAACGAGGCTTGTCCCCCAGAGGTAGCCGTTTGAGCGATAAGGTTAAAATAGGCTGAAAAATTGGGAGAGATTATTTGATATTGAAGAGATTGAATTATCTGGAGTGAAGGGGGGGAGAGAGGGATGAAGGAGAGCGGAGATCATTTTTCTGCATCGCCCTCGGGAGGAACACGACCAGAGGGAGGGAGAGAGAGAGAGAGAGAGAGAGAGAGAGAGAGAGAGAGAGAGAGAGGGGTAAACGGGATCTGAGACCTCGGTGGTCGCATGTCTGAAAATAAAACTCGCTCTCTCCTCTCTCTTTTTTTTTCTTTTGTGCTCCTATGCCAATTAACCCGGAACGCTAATTTGAGTGTGAAACCAAGCAGGTCTGCCTGTATGTGTGAACTTTCTCACTGGTGCAGCGGGGCCCCTCCGTCTTTTGAGTGGGTCCCCTGATTAGGCCGACTCACAATGGCGTTGTGGTCGCTGGGGTCCCCTGTATGGAACCACAAGCACTAATTAGACTGGTTTCATTAATGTGTTAGCGTGAGAGAGAGAGAGAGAGGAAGAGGACCCTGACCATCATGCTTCGAGAAAGACACAGAAAAAATAAAAAAGCGATGCCCTGCTAGAGACAGGCCATCGTCACCTCAGCAGGCATATAAAGCAATTCATTAATTGGTGTGAAAACAGCCACACACGGGCGAAACACATGCGCGCACGCTCTCACACCTCAGCACGGATACACATCGTAATGTTATGGGTATTCCACGAACCCGCTGCTTGTTAACACATTACCTGGGATCAAAGAGGTGAAGGGTGGAAGGAGACAGGGCTGGAGGGGTCATTATTTGTCGAGGAAAATTGCAGCCCAGTGTTATGTTTGTCCTTCGGCGAACCTGGCAGAATGGAGGTCTCATCCGATTTAACGAAAAAGAAAAAAAAAAAAAACAGGCCGATCCCTTCCCTCGTCACCATCATGTGAGGCTCTTTGAAATCCTCAGAGTACTTTTTTTCCCCTTTTTTTTTAATCAAAGCTGGGAGGAAATGAATCGGAGCTTCAGTTGTGATCCGAGCCCGGAGGTATAGAAGGGATCCACATGACCGCTGCCCATTTCCACACCATTACAGCAACAGTCATGGCAGTAATAGGTTGAATTGGGCCATTGATTTCTCTCATGCACCCCTCTCTTTCTACCCCCCCACCCCAAAAAAAAACTAGTCAGTGCCAGTTCTGAGATACACCCAGTCCTTTTTTAACAAAACATCACATGCTTAAAGACAGCTCGCCCCACAAAAAAACAACTTCAAACTCAGCCCAATGAAAGAGTACACACACACACACACACACACACACACACACACACACAGACACGGACACACAACCAATACAATATGTCCCAGCTCGAGTTCCTGGGGAGTTAAACAAAGGACTGAGTTTAAATTGGCTTTTAAAGAACTCCCGAGCACAATCAGGGAGTTGACTCGAGCTACTATAGTGTGTCAGAGGACTGTTTAGAGAAAGAAGGGTAGTTAGGCTGAGGTCTATAGTGCGGTGAATGGCTAATCTAAAGTGTGACGGCTCAAGAGCTTCCCCCGGCCGGCTTCAATGGGCCTCCAATCAGGCCTGACTGCCCTTCAATCTCTGGTCAGCTGTTTTAACTGGCTTGTGATTGAGTGGCTTCATTAAGGGCCTATTTATCTCCCCCCTGTATCACAGTCCTGAAAGACTGGTGACGCGCTCAACACGCCCACGCGCCGCCCCCGCGTGAACCTGAGCAGATGCACAGCTGCATTAGCGCGCGCGGAACATTCGGCAACAACGGCACGACTAGAGCGAACATCTTTTTCAGCCAGTTGAAAAGATGTTTAAAAAAAAAACCCTCCTTTTTTTTGTTCTGAACTGCGCCGATTTTCACAAACTTCCCCTTCTGTCTTTTTCTACATCCGTCTCTTTCTCTCTCTCTCTCTCTCTCTCTCTCTCTCTCTCTCTGTCTCCTCTCGTCAGCTTTTCCCGGCTGCCTCATCATCGCTTCTCTCTCGTGAAAAAAAAAAACAAAAAAAAAAATGTGTCCCGGGCCCTGTAGGCTGTCATACCCTCCAGGATCTGGCGCGCGACTGTGCTGAAGTGTAATATCGGCTGAACAAAAAAGGAGAAAAAGGCAGGCCAGGTCAAACCGTGACCCCACGCAGACACAGACCCTCCCAAACAAGCCACAACAAACAGCTTTCTGTAGCCACTCTCTGCCTTTGATCTGAAGGAGCCGAGATGAGATCTGTCTCCTCTTCCCTCTCTTCTCTTTTGCCCTTTCCTCCTCTTTCTTTTTACGACTTCTCCTCATATCTCCCTTTTCCGCTCCCGCTGAGCAGGTGTATTAAATGAGGTGACTATTCCTGCAGCATTGGGCCGCACCTCAAAGTGCAGTCTGTGAAGAGGGCTTTTCTCCCCTTCCCTCTTATCTTTTATCCCTTCTATCGCCCCGTCTCCTCTACTCTCCCTTTTACCTCTCCCTTTATCCCTCTCCATCCCCTTTACTTCTTCTTTTAACGTGTCCCCCCCCCCCACCATCTCACGCTCTTGAATGTGAAATAGAGAGGGCCATCCGGTGCCTCTCGTCTATTTGGATTCACCCACACCTCCCTGTCTATCCGCCTCGGAGCATCTCTCTCCCGGCCTATTGTCTATTTAGCTATACATCTAATTATGCTGTCTCACTTATGTAATTAGCGCAAAAATAAATGGCTGCCGTGGCTTTGTCTCTTCCCTTCACCCCTCCCGTCGCAGGCTCCGAGAAAACAAATTATGGAGAACAATAGGTACAAATGGCTTCTGCACCAAACCACATGATGGATGCAGCCCGGGCTCCCTGCATCTCATCCCTTCCTTTTTTCCCTTCCTCGCTTACTCTCTTTACTCTCCCTCCCTTCTCCATTATCTCCGGCTCTATACGTCTCTGTTTGGAAGCAGGGGAGGACTTGAGCACGCTCTCGCCCAACTACCCTATCATTGTATGGCTGTATCATCTGTCTTCCCTTCTTGGCACTGACACTATATTCACACTGACATCATATTAGGCAAGGTCTCTTTTTCTATCTTTCTCTCTGCTCTACTCTCTCTCTCTCTCTCTCTTTCGCTCTCTTTTTTTTTCCTCCCCTACTCCTGCTGTTGTCTCCACTGGCACTCTCTCCTCTCCTCGCCATCCCCCAGAGCATTCTATACACCGCGAATGCAAAGCAAACGCCTGGGACTTTCTAAAGCAAACAGCCCGGCATCCTGTGCCGTAGCCCCATCTGTGGATAGTCTGAGCAGGGAACAATCAGTCCCTCTCCTCCTCTGCTTCGTTCTCCCTCCAGCCCCCTGGGATCCGCACAGCGCTAGGATGCCTCAGTCAGACGGGTGCAATGTGCTGGAACAATGGTTGGGCTGCTTCCTCCAAGGAGGGGTGTTAGGTTCACCTCAGCCAGCTTGGGAAGCACTTAGCCATGTGTTCGTGCCCTCCCTGCTGCAGCTTTCGCAGGAATGTGGCAGAGGCAGAAAAGCCTCCCACGATACACCTCCCTTACCTCGACCTCGCGCATACCCCCATACACACCTGCACGCATGCACGCACACAGCTGCCTCCTGCGTGTCCAAGTGTACACCTGAGATCTAATGCTTAGCCCGAGGTGTTGAAATATCAACTTTCTATTAATCCCCCTCAGACTTGCAGTCAGTTACACCTTTGTTGTTTTTTCACCTCTGCTACGCTGGAAGAAAAACAGCAGGTTTGGTTTACACCAATACAAGCATATCCATTACCTGAAATGCAAGGCTCCTGGCAGTAAATCCCTTTGACCCCTCTGCCTTCCTTTTCTTCCTTTTCTCTCTCCCTCTCCCTCCCCCCCCTCTGTTCTCACGCTGGGCCCGCTGCATCGGCTTTCTCCGGCCGAACAGACGGCGGGAGAGAGAGACACACCTTGCCCTCCCGCCGGCTCAGCCGCCCACCGTCCACCTCAGCCACCCACACCGCTACATTGTTCCTCACGTCTCCGCACGGCTCAATAACATTAACATGTTTTGCCGCGGAGGGAACCGCAGTTAAAAAGCCCGATCGATAAGCTTTGACTGACACCCCTCAGTTGATAGCAAACTGGCCACCCCTTCTCTCGCAGACCCCCAGGGGCGAGTCTCTCAGCCCTGTCCAAAATTGGAAAAAAAAAAAAAAAGGAAATAAAAGACTTTCGCTACACTCTCTCCGACCCCCTTCCCCCAGCCTCCTACGACAACACGGAGCTGGGCTTTCATTGTGCGGAGGAAAGAGAGACCACAGCGAGCCCACTATTTTGGTTAATGGTTGAGTCACTAGCACAGTATTAGCCCTGGTGTTCCAGGCAGTTTGAACTGACAGGAAGAGGAGATGAAAAGAAGAATGAGAGAGGGAGGGAGGGGAGGGTGGGGGGGGGGCTGGACTTCAAGGAACAAGGAGTTTGAGCACTTGCTCCCAAAAGGGTATACACTGTTTCCATTGCTAATAAAGTGAGCAGCAGGCAGGCAATTTCTGGTTTCCTTGAATGTGTTTTTAGCCTGAGTTGGCGAAGGAGATGACATGTCCTGAGAGCCGGAGCATCATTAATTAGACAGTTGGACTTTGACTAATCGCTCCAGAAAGGGCACACAGCCCTGAAGATGCCAAACACTCATCTCAGCTTATCATCCTCTGCCCCAGTGTGTGCCCTTGACCTCTGTGCATGTGTGTGTGTGTGTGTGTGTGTGTGTGTGTGTGTGTGTGTATGTGTGTGTGTGTTAAGGGTGTTGCGTGCATCTGTGGGCTCCTCATGAGTCACTTCCGGATGATGCACTCGCGCTATAAGCCCCGGCGCTCCCCGAGAGATACGTCAGGTCTCCTGTTTAGTGAGTCCCACTGACAATTACATTTCATATGAGGAAGAAGTGAAAATAAATCAGCCTCTCGCGTTAAATAAACGATGTCTGCCGGTATTTCCTAACTGAACTTTTCTCTTTCCTGAGCCCCCTCTCAGCTGCCAGAATCCGTCTCCAACAGAGCTATCTTTAATATAAGGTTAAGGAACACGGCTGCTGGAGATAACACAGGAACAGATATTGCTGCGACGCACAAGATAAATTTCAATTTGCTGTTGGTTTCTGTGTCTCGGCTGGAGATATGAAATTCTTGTCTTGCAGGGCAGGAATTGATTGGAAAATAAAAATGAATGTGTGGTCTGGTGTGTCTGTGATTCGTTCTCTGTTGCATGTTGGGCTTGGGGTCTTTTGAAAATGGTGATACATCTCTCTAGTCTGAAGTGACACTTACATTTTAAGGGGGGGATAAATGCAATCCAAGTCTTTCTTAAAATAGCTGCTACTGTACAAACGTGAAAGTTTTCCCTTGGGGGGCTGTTTTAATGACATGCATACACAATCCCGGTTTCTCCCTTTCTTTCTTCTTAACGTTAACCATGTTTGTATGGAATTATTAAAGAGTAAACATGATGATACAGCCTGAAGTGCTCCAAGTGGGGAAGATGTCTCCAGGCGGTGGCAGGAAGCTGACACGGCCTCCTCCATTGTCCCGTTCCTTGTCATTTCCTCCCCGGATCCCCCGACTGCCCCAGAGGAAGACAAGGTGAGGATGTGCAGAGACAGACACAAGGAGAAAAAGCCAAGACAAAAGGAGGATGGGCGGCAAAAGGGGTAAAAATAATACTGGGAGAGGCCAAGTGCCACGCACGGTTTGCTACCTGGCCACTTGCGCTGCCTGTGCCGCGCTGCGCCGGCGTACACATCCAGTTAAGTTGCTAACAGCTGATAACAAAGCCTCGGGACACACTGCCAAGTTCTTTATCTGTGTTTACCCGCATGGCAAAGCTGATTAGAGAAAGGCAACATTATGAAGCGCCATTGTTTCCTTTCACCTTCCAGTTCCTCCTTCCATACACGTAGCAAGTGCGCGTGAGGGAGGGGGGGGAGGATGTCTGTTTATAAAGAGGGGCAGAAAGACAATGGGATGTTTGCATGACACGTCTTCAGGATGAGGAAAAGAGCAGGACGTGGTCTAGGATCTCGATCATTCGTTACTGTCTGTTTGTGTGTGTGCATGACCTGGAAATCTGTAGGCAAGCGTCCAACAACAACTTTCAAACAATAACTTTAGTTGTTTCGGTAGGGGGGACGAAATGCTCGTCGGATACAAAGATATAAAGTGTAGCTAAACGCGTGGATCTTTACATTTGATTTGCGGCCACCAGAGAATCTGCAAAATCCAGATAGTGTTCAATATAACACCCTGCCAGCAGAACCATTACACGGGGCCCGGGCAAACAGGAAATCAAAGTGGACCTAAATTCATCTATATCTTTGCCATGACTATGTCTCCTAAATAATGCAAGACGCTTCTGTTCAGGCCTCGGCTGTGCTCGGATTGTGCTGCGTCGGCACTACTGTGCACGGCGTATCTAACTCTCCTCATCGGCTGGCCGGGGTTCTTGCCGCCAAACTTTCTGCCACTTACCTACTTTACCCTCAATCTCTTTGCATCAGAGGCGTACGAGGAATGAAATAGATAGAAGGGAGAGAAGAGAAATGGGGGAGGAAAAAAAAAAAAACTAGGAGGAGGGATTTGGGAGCATGAGTATGTTTGTGTGAGCTTGTGTGTGCGTGTGTGTGTGTGTGACAGAGAGGGAGACAAGTGTAACAAGATGGAGAAAAGGTTAACGACGCTCAGCGGTCTTCCTCAGTGTTTCCCTGCTACTTGTCAGCTTAATCATCAAGAGACTGGTGACACATGCGAGTCTCGTTCCTGTAACCAGACTCCCCTCTCTCCCTCTCTCCCTCCCTCCGTCCTTCCCTCCACCCTCTTCATCTTAAACTCTGCCTCCCCATCCGGAGCTGCTCCGCAAGAATTCAAAGAGCAGCAGAACGGCGGTTCATAAAATATGCACAGCTCCCCAAAACCAACCTCTTGGGCCACTTTGCCACTTGCGTCCACAAACACATCTGCACTGCATGAGGAAAAGACAAATCTCTGCCAATGGGAAAGGGAAGGATGGCGGGGTGGGAAGGAGGGGGGGGAGCCTGTCCGGGGCTTATCACTTTCTCGGCTTAGTCGTGTCCGTGCGTGCCCTGTAGAAGTGTGTGTGTGTGTGTGTGTGTGTGTGCGTGTGTGTGAGCAGGCTTTCAACCTTTTGGTGAAAGTCTGCCGGCCGCCTCCGGCCCATTAGGCGGTTACGCTCTCATGTCCTCCTGTCCCACAGTCACACATCCTGCGACCAGGCAAAGGAGCCGTGAGAAGAGGAGGCAAGGTGGAACATTTCCACGGCGTTACACTATAGTGGGACATGACAGGCAACGCGACTTAAGAGGAAGGGAGAGAAAACTTGTAATCTCAGCTCACAGCCTTTGAACTTGGCCCGATGAGACGTAAGCGACCCAAAGCAAAAGGTTCCAAAGAAGAGCTCACTGAAGATTACTCAGAATACTGATGCAGTGTGGAATCCAATTCCTCCGGGAGCCCAGGGGACTTTCCGAGAGAGTAAATTATCAGTGTTGTATGAGACTACATACATACAGATGTATGCTATGTGCCATACGCACATTTCAAAGTGGAGCCATGTGCTGTGGCCACATTTTTCATGCTGTGGAAGACTGGCACAATAAATGAGGTCTAGGGTCTCTTAGGTTCTAATTAGGGCAGCTGTTACCATTTTCATTATTTGTGAGTGTGTGTGTGAGAGGGAAAGAGCGGGACAGAGAGAGAGAGAGAGAGAGAGAGAGAGAGAGAGAGAGAGAGAGAGAGAGAGGAGTTGTGTGTCCGTGTGTGTGTGTGTGTGTGTGTGTGTGTGTGTGTGTGTGTGTGTGTGTGTTAGGGTTAGGGTCAGGGAAAATATGCCACTGTCTGGCTACCGCCCCTTCTCATCCAGCTGTTGCTAGTCTGTCAGGGAGCAGGGGTCTGCTGGTGTCATGTCCCTCCCCCGAGCTCTGAATAATGACAAAACCACGCGGAACCAGGGGGGCCGAAGGTGAAGACGTCTGCGCTCAACAAATGGCCACCGAGCACGCTTTGCCATTTGTGATCTGGAGAGCTGCTGAAACTGCGAGTGATTAGCTACAAACGCAGCGTGGAGAAATAAAAAGAAGATGAAGCCTAAAAGGATTATTCCATGTTTCGCCCCCCCTCCCCTCCCAGAGATGATCTGAGTCAGCGTGATACTGTTGAGCATTCTCTTACATTTAAATGTAATTATTTTCCCGCAAATTGTTAATGCCATGCAGTAGTTTATCAACTCTGAAAAATGCTGATAAGTCAACAGTTGCTCTGTGTTAATTGCTGAGAGCCTCTCTCTCTCTCTCTCTCTTTTTTTTTTTTTACAGCACTAAATTAATGAAGTACATTTCACCAGCTGCTCAGAGAGCCGGTCTGTTCATAAAGATTAGATTTATACTGGGACAAAAAAAAACAACAAAAAAAAACCAGAGATCTTCTGTCCTCTTTCACATCTCACGCTAATTCGATTACCCCCCCATCAGACAGATAGAAGATAGATGAGGTGAAAACTACCTCCACCAGCCTGACGTGCATCGGATTTAAACACTAATGCCTTTTTCAAATGTGTGACTTCTTTTTGGGGTTTTTGTTT